>NW_026068035.1:2496680-2525862 GCF_014885135.2 Alexandromys fortis
TCTCTCTCTCTCTCTCTCTCTCTCTCTCTCTCTCTCTCTCTCTCTCTCTCTCTCTCTCTCCCCTTCCTTTTAGATGTTGGTTTTCTAGTCTGGGGTTCACATATAATGTGAATTCATCCTGGTTGCACAATTATACCAAAAGCCACTCTCCCTCCTCTCAGCCACCCCAGATGCCATTTCAAGAAGTGCCCTTTCTCCTATCTTACAGAAGAGGTCAAAGGAATTCCACTTACACGAACGCCCACATGCTCTGTGCCCATGCTCTCCTTTCCTGACCATTTCTTCTTTCTGAGGAGCTACCTCACAGGCTGCTTGTCTGTTTCTTTGGCATCCATCTGTGTGCATCTCCCTTCATGAATATCTGACAGTCATGAAAGATCCCAGTTCTAAACTTCCCAAGCACAGATCTATGTCACATTTTCTTTTAGAGATGCTTTCAGAAGAGCTCGGCCCACGAGGGCCTTATCCTCAGAGAAGCTTGGCTCTCAGCTGCAGGCTTCGCTGGTGTAGGCTGGAGACGGTAGCCTTCTACTCTGAGGCTGTGCCTCTTCGTGTTCCTCATGATATGCTTGCTCTCAGATAGGTTAGGGTTTGGATAGAAACCCCATTCTCTAATGACTCCTCCTTGGCAGAGTCCCCAGACTTCTTGAATCAATGAGTAGAATCTGTCTCTGTCATCTCTCTCTGTCATCTCCGGGAACTCTGATCAGGTGTGTGTTAGGCTTTCACACTCTATGTTAGGCTGCATTTGCCTTTGGCGTTGTCCAGACCTCTTTTTGCCTGTGGCACTCCTCTTAGCCCTCTCATTCACCAGCCTTGGTTACCCACTGGTGTATTAGACATTTTCCTAGTTTCTTCTCCCAAATACCTAGCAAGAAGAAGGAGGGGGATTTCTTTTAGCTTATGGTTTGGGTGTGCAGTGCCCCATTGGGGGGTACAGCAGCAGGACCAACTTGTGGCTGTGGTAGCAGGAAGAGGGGGCTGTTTGCTCACCTCTGGGCAGACTAGGAGGCAGAGGTAAGGTATTTTGGGTTGTGTTTTTTTTTCTGTTATTCATTTTTAGCTGGATATTTATGTATGTTTCTCATCTTTAGCTGCACCTCATTCCCTCTGTACGTTTTGCACTGCATGCTACACATTGGAATTTAAGCATGCCACTAAGAGTATCACTCATAGCGCCTCTTGACCCCCTTACCTTCACTTGTCGGAAACAGTAACTAGCTACATCTAATGGAAGATGCATTATTGGGAGTGATTAATCTACTTAGGGATTTATTAGAAGAAAATAACTATGTGCTGATTCTGTTGGGTGTGATAATGCCAACACTTGAGAGGTGGAAGCAGGAAGATCAGGAGTATAAAGTTATCCTTGGCTACTTAGTGAGTTCGAGGCAAGCCTGGACTACATGAAACCTCTCTTAGTTCCCACCCCACCACCAAAAAAACAAAAGCCAAATGCTGACTGCAACCTAATCTCAATGGGAAAAAAATTAACTATACTATGGCCAGAAAGTTCTCCTACCTGTCTTTACCATTGCTTTTTGTGATAATTTAAGTCTCCCTAGTTTAGAAACGAGGCTTAGAATATCTAGAAGCAAGAAGGTAAATTAGTTTTTTTCTTTTTTAGAATGGGTATGGTTTTAGTCATTCCCTTTGTTCTGTTCCCTGAAGGAAGTCATACATGGCCTGTCTGTCTCTCTGTGGAATGTCTCCTTCTGCCAGACGTTCACACCAGAGCCCCTGTATGATAACTTCTCTTGTCATTACTCAACATTGTGTGAAGAAAGTTTGTCTGCAAAAGCTTGGTACAGACACTGGGAGGAGGGGGTTGTGGGATATTTAAACACTATGTGAAGAAATATCACTGTGATTGGTATAATAAACGGCTGAAGGGCTAATAGCTAAGCAGGAGGTATAGGCGGGACTTCTGGGCAGAGAGGAAACTCTGGGTAGAGAAAGGCAGAGTTGCTACCCAGACTTGGGGTGAGGGGAGCAAGATGGACAGTGTAGAGATGAGGTAACACCACATGGCAGAATATAGAGTAATATGAATGGGTTAAGCTAAGTTATCAGAGCTAGTTAAAAATAAGCCTAAGCTAAGGTCAACCTTTCGTCAATAGAGGGTCTCTGTGTTGTTATTTGGGAGCTGGCTAACAGGACAAAGACCTCGTACAAGGGGACTCTGCTAAAATGTCACCCTAGCTTAGGTCAGCCAGGCTTGCATCAGTCAGTGACCTTTGGGAACCAAGAGTTCAGCCTAGCCCCGGGGAAGAGAGAGGAGCTCAGAAGGGATGTGTCAAGTTGTGCAAAGCTCGGGAAACACTTGGGACAGCCCCTTCTTCATTTCAATTACCAGCTTCCACTTCTGGGGCTTTCGGCCTTGTGAGGGAGACATGAGAGGAGAGACCTCCCCTTCAAATCACCTGCTCACCCACACTCCTGGCACAGACTCAACCTCAGTGTTGGTGACCGATCCACCCAGGCATCAAGTTATAATCAACCCACACAGGTGACTTATGTCTATTGTGAGAAAAATAGATCTGTTTGAGCTTTATAAGTCCCTCTGTGCACTCCTTGTCAGGAAGAAGATCTGAAGGTATCCATTTGCACCAAATTTAGACCTCACTCTTCCTGTCTGAAAAGAAAGAAGAGAATGGAGAAGAGGGTCAGGAGAAGAAAGAAAAAGAAGAGGAGAAAAAAGAGGAGGAGGAGGAAGAGGAGGAGAAAGCTCTCGGCTTCAGCTTCTCTAAGCACACATCATTTTATCAGTGCAGGAAAGAGAGAAATAAATAGATTCCCCAAATACGTCTGTCCCAGTTGCAATGCTTGCCATTTACAGTAACTCTATGAAGAGCTCCTGCTTTCTGGGGTAATGCCTACTAAAGCAGGGGTCCATCGGGGAACACTTTATTTTAAGTTTCCATCAATGGGTGCTTAGCTACTACTAATGTAGAATAGTGGCTCGGGGAACTATATCTGTGAGTCACACACGTATCAAATGATTCCGTTGTGAATGGTTTTATGGCAATGAATGCCAGCAAGGCAGTAGTGACGGGCAACATAACGAACTGGGCTGTGGTTGGCATCGCTCTGCTGAGCTGAGCCACTTGGAGGGGCCAGAGCTGGAGGTCAGTCCCACGGGGTCCAGAGCATACCAGTGCTGATGAGGAAGTGACCTGGAACTCAGCATCAATATCGTGCAGAGGAGCCAGAACCAGCAACGCTGGCCTTACTCTGCACATTCATCTACTGGATTCCCTTTGTCTAGCATCACTAAGGAGCTGGGGACCTATGTGTGTGGAATATGCTCTGCACCAGTGGCCTTCCAGCCCAACTCCTACACTTACCTGCCCAGATGCTTGCCCCCCACACCCACCGCTCTCGTTTCCCAGATGTTCAATGTGCTCTTCTAGCATCTTGGTCCTCACATCACACCGGGTGGGATCAGCCTGAGCTGTGCATCCTTGTCCTTATGCCTCTCTAGCATAAGAGTTTCCATCACTGAGGAACATCCTAAAAACTCAGGACCTGCCTGGCTGTCCCTATACCAATCCCTCCTAGCAATGGACACCTAGAGCTGACCCTTCACTCCACCATGTAGTCTAGTGTCTCTGTGGTCTTTCCTTCAGGTTCTCTTCTGTGTGGGCCATCCCTAGGGCACAGTGGCTCCAACCTGCCACGTAAGAATAGGCTGCTGATGGCACCATTTGGTCCCCCACTCACATTGATCTTCATTCCCTGAAGCCAACAATGAAACCCATTTTCCAGCTGCCTTTAGGACTGATTGGTCTAATGTCTCCAGCAGCACAGGCTCCTTTTCTCCACTCCTGCCCCAGCACATGGATCTGCCCAGCGTACTCACGGAAACCAGGGGCTTCTTTGCCCACCATCTCATTGCCAATCAGATTGGCATTCCTCTCCTTTGGACCCCAGTTTCAGGCTCAGAAACAGAAAAGCATGCTACTTACTCCTGCAGTGTTCCCTACACAGACCCAGCACATAGCACCCAGATGATGAACTGCAAGTCATCACACAGGGTAAGGCTCTCGTGAGGGTCTGGAGATGACACACAGAACTGGCTAGGAAGCTTAAAGATGTCTGCAGATGGTTCAATGAGTGATTAGTAAAGACAAGTGCATCCAGGCTCCTCTTAGTGTTTCATCAAGGCCATCTGCCTGTGCTCTGAAGGACTTGGGGACACTGACGAGACAATGACTGTTGGAGGAGACCCCCTGGTCAGCACACTGCAGCTTTTATAAGATACAGTCCAAAAAAATGCTAAGCCTACCTGTTGGACTCTGGAGGCTGCCTTCCTCTTTCATACTCTGCACTCTGTGGTCAATGCCTTGTCTTCATAGCCACCCACACTGAATGGACAGAGGCTGGGTTTCTTACCTGCTACTGATTTCAGAGTCCTGAGAACCCCTCCCACCTTATTGTACAGGACTTCTTCTGTGGCCACAGGCAGTTGCTAAATTGACATTCTAGTCTTCCTCTCCTTTCTTCTCTCATATTCTGGGTTTGAATGCTCACTGCACATAGCCAGGGCCACCACTTGCGCTTGCACACACTCTGTGAGGCTAGTAAGTACACACGTGATGGTGGTTTTTGGGATCAAAGCCCACTGAAGGGAGGTGCCAGTTAGCACTGGGCCTCTGTGCTGCTTCTCTGGGCTGAACAATGGCACAAATAGGAGGCACATGGGCTCTGGGCTTCTTTCTGCTGGTTTTCAAGCTCCCTGTGGGTGAGAGGAAGGTATGGGAACATTCTGGAGCACAGGAAAGAAAGGAAATGACAAAAACAGAAAGGAGAGTGAGTGAGGGAGAGAGAGAGAGAGAGAGAGAGAGAGAGAGAGAGAGAGAGAGAGAGAGAGAGAATATGAGGAGGATGAGGAAGAGGGGGATGAAGAGGAAGGGGAGAAGGGAAGACAGATATGAAGAAGGAGGGGGAGAAAAATAACAACTATACCCCACAATATTGGGAGCATATCAAAAAGATACAGGGGCCAAAAGAAAGAGTCTCCAAAAGGTCAAAACTTGGGAGATTTGCTAAATGAAGTAAATTAAATTGTATTGTAAGAGAACTCAAAGTACAACTATCCATGAGTAATGGAAGAGGGAAAGGGAGGGAAGGAAAGGAAAAGAAAGGAAAGAGGAGAATAAAAGAAAAAGGAAGAAGAAAAGGGGAAAAGATGCCAACTCCCCTATGCAAAAGAACTGCACACAATGGGTTTCAGGAAAAGACGTAGGATCCCTCTCTGAAGAGGAGGACTGATGAGAGGACTTCCTTGCAGGGGTGTGCCTTGAGGAGAAGACCTGTTCGAGTACCCCATGTGTGTGGCTGAGCCCCCTTTACCAGTGTGGAAAGTTATGTTGGAGCATGAACTTAATGGGAGTTGCTGAGTGTGGGGTGTCCTTCCTCCTACAGCTTTCATTCCCGTGGTCCAGGTCTTCAGCCCACGCAAACAAAGCCAACAGAGGGGCACAATGCGGAACTGCTGAGCCAGGTTCTGCTGACCTTGTCACAGAATTGTTAAGGTCACATAAGGAAAGTCTGAGAAACTAACCCATCAAGAGGCATCTGTGGAGACAGAATGTAGCCTCATGGTGAGATCTGGAAATATAACTTTGGGTAAATATAAGGAAACATGAATTCACGTGGCTTTTAGTTAATGGCAATCTAAAACAATTGCATCATGCTAACTTATGTCAGTCACAAGTGTCAGGAAGTAGTCTTAAGGTTCTAAAAATGAGACTATCTCCACAGTCCCTCTACAAACGAAAACTGTCTCCAAAAATGGAGTTCTTATGTTAGCTTTGGGAGACATGGAAGGCCTCATGTGCTCAGCAAGAAGATTTAACAGTAGGAGTTCTGGATTGCATGACTTGATAAAATCACCCCACAGAGAAACCGCACTCTTGTGCGCAGCGGCTGAGGCAGCTGTGGACTCTCTCTAATGCATGGTGCACCTGTCTCACCTAGAACCTGCCCTACCCTGGCTGGAGTTGACACAGCTGGCTGAAGTCCTGCCTGACCCCAAAAGACTGAGAAAACCAGTTTATGACAATGTAACTTAAATGCCAACTTGGCGTAGTGACAAGCACAGAGCTACAAATATATCAAATGAAATGGAGATGCCCAGAGTGATCTGGTGTCTACTAGAAGATACAATGAATGAATTCCAGAGGTGCTGGGATCTTGGGACAGAAGGGGGACTCTGCTACAAAATAAGGAGATTTGAATAAGGTGTGACCTTTAGTTAACAGCAATGTATCCAAGCCAGCTGTGAGACACTTAGAAAGCAATAATGAGAACTTGGAGGATGGAGACCAAGAGTTGACTAACAGGGTCTGACCACAGGGTGCTGGGTGTTCCCTCTGCTTTCACGCTCTATACTAAAACCCAACATCTTCAACATTGCTGCCTTTCTTCTTCCTCTTCCCTAACTTGTTTGTAATTTTGGATGAGGCTTTTATTCCCATGTTAGAAAAAAAGATAGGAAATTGTCACTTTTTTTCTGAGCTCATATTCCTATGTGAATTGCATTACCTGAATCCATTTAACTCTTCTAAGAACCCCTGGGGTACAGGGCAGCACCCACCTCTCTGTAGACACAGAGAGCTGCTGAGAAAACCTCTGCCCACCAAGAGCCCTGCTTGAGTATGTGGAGTGTAAGTAATCCAAAATTGGGAAAAGAGAGATAGTGGGGGAGAAAAAGAACAAAAACCTAACTTGGACTGTGATTGCTAAACATACAGACACTTGGGGAAGAAATGAACTCGGGTTTTTAGTTTTATAGCCCAAATAATTTTTAGCTGAAGAAAATAATAGAAATGAACAACACACATAAAACTTTAGCCTGTGTAAATTAAATGGTTCTGCAGCATTAACTTCATAAGGTCCCCATCCTGTCCTCCACAAACTATTACATGCACGGCAACATATCTGATTTATGGGGTGGAGAATCGATGGGAAAAATTAATGCTTGAAAAACATATTAGAGACATTATTGAACAGATTTTAATTGAGATTTGATTTCAATGCCCCTTATCCACATGATTAATGGGTCCTACCCCTCGACTCCGTGGGCTGAAAGGAACCTTAATATGACAATTAAGTATCTGTCTTTGGATTTTATGGTCCCTCCCCACTGCAGCCACTTCATCAGTACAGTGCGGCTTTGAGCAGATTAAATTGAGACTCAATTTTCTTTATTTTCCAGCACTTACTTATGTTTTATGACAAGCACTAAATCAATTTTATGCTATTATTGATTTTTTCTTAAATGGACACAAACCATTTCGCCTTTTGCCCTTCTTTCCACTCTCCTTCTCCGCCCTCTCTCACCGGATGCTTGATATACAGCCGGCAGGGCGGATTTCTCCCGTTTTCTGTGATTTCCATGGGTCGTACCGATTCGTTCCATTTTTACAACATCACAATTGACAAAGGTAACCTGGGATTCTCTCAAAACTTATATATTGCAGGGCTGTGACAAGGCCTATGGATTGCTGGGATGACCCCACCCCCCTCCTTCCAAAACAAAACAAGCCCCAAGGTGAATTCATTTCCCTGTAAGTTCTTGCCAAGATTTTGTCTATAATATTGCCTAAATTTTTTTAGCAGAGGCTTAAGCTATAATTTTTCTAACATCCTTGAAGTCTAATTAATATCGCAATAGAGGGAGAATCTATTTCATGGCTTGCAGGGAAGGGACATTATCTGCAAGCTGCAATAACTCCTTTGAGGGGCTTGGTGACATGAAGTTCTATGCAACGCAATTAAGAAGCTCTCGGATCTTCGGGGCTTTATCCTCCGTGACCTATGGCAAAAATTAACTGCTGCCTTGGGCAAAAGAAGTAAGAATAGGTACATAATTTGTAATCAGATAGCATTTTCCTTCTTGGGTGAAGGATTATATATGAAGAGAAACAGCTAGCCACCCTGGCTGCTGCAACAGAATCACATTCGTTTGGACATTCAGCTACTTGTCTTTGAAAACACAGTCAGATTTTAGTGTAAATATCTGACTTTCTAAATAATTCTAAGGCATATAAATAGCATAATTATCCAGCACAGATGAATATGCATTCTATTTAATTGCAATGTCAAGCAGCAAATTAATATGAAGATACTGTGCTTTTCCATTTATAGGTGTAAAATATGATATATTGTGCAAAGAATACCTTTGTCTTTGATTGGACATGATGTGGTTGTTACTTATGACTAAAATTTGAAAACAACAAATTTGCGAAGAACACAGAAATTAATCCCTTGCTTTCTCCATGTCTCTGTGTAATGCAACCAAAGTTAGTTTTCCTATTAACTTTAGAGGTGAAAGAAGGGTGACGATAATCACTAGGGCTCAGTTTGCTTGAATTCATCTTTTTGGTTTCTTTCTCCATTTCAGTGTTATCTCAGGAACAGAACTGAGAAATGATGTAAAATGCTTTCCAGTTAATTTTGGTTCTTACGCCAGGATGTAATGGCCACGCTCAGGAGCCAGTGCCTGTTAACTGTTTTCCACGGCACAGACTCCAGAATGATGTACGGCAAGGGTATGGGTGCCACTGCTGGGGCCATGCGTATGCACAGCCTGCGGCCACTACTCCGTGAGACGTGGAAGGTGTGACAGAGTGCACGGATGTCAACTGCTAGGTGTCCCCAGGCTCTTCACAGGGGACTCACATGCCGTAAGCTCACGTGTTCAGGATAAGAAGGACAGAACTTTGCAAAGCAGCTGTCCTGGAGCCATCGCTACGGCCAGCATCACAAGAAAGCTCTTGGGTGTCAGGCTCCTATTAATGGGACACACGCCCATGACTGTATGTGTAAAGGATGCGTACACAGTATTACGACAACCGGGAGGAGGCAAAATGTAGGTGACATCAGAAAACATGCTTGGCACAAAATCATAAAATGAAGGTGACCGTGGAAAACATTTTAAACCCTTGAGCTCCATCTCTATTGGGCTCAGCAGAGTTTGATTCTCTCCATGTCTTCCAGAAGTTTTCTCTTCTGATCATGATCCACACTGTTTTTGTAGACCACAGTTTCGTTCCCTGCCTTGCCGTGCTCATGTGCACTGCTGCGTAAATTCACACAACCTCAAAACCCTAGATGCCAAAGCACTCCACTTTACACAGAAAAGCAAAACGTCTCCACCAACTGCTGACGTTCCTGGGCAAGGGCGGAGTCACCCCAGGGAAGGTCCTTAGCAAGTCGTATGATGGTTTTGGGGTGGTGGGTGGCCTCCTGGCCTTCGGCTGGAGCTTTTCCTCACTGGCATCCCTCATTTTCCACGCAGCTTATTTGACAAACTTCCAATTAGTTGTCACAGAGTGGTGCTCTGTCACGGAGTGGTGCTCCGTCTGCCAGACCCTATCAGCTCTGCCCCACCCACTGTGTGTGTTCCGGGGTTCCTCAATGCGGAAAATGCTCTCAGTTCCAATCTGGAGACAGTGCTCTGCCAGGAGAACACAAGCAGTTCGCAAAGGACCATACTGCAGTAGGTGGCAGTCACTTCAATTTCCAGAAAGACCTTCAGGCTACCCTACTGCTAACCTCAAACCCTGTCAGCCTCCAGGGCTCTCTCTCTCTGTCTTGGTTTCTAAGTCAGACTAAAGCCACAGGAAATGATACAAATGGCTGTGAGCACCTTGCAACTAAGCCAGTCCCTTGACCATGGGGAACCCTGGGCTCAGAGCCATCACGAAAGCACTTGGCCTCCCTGGACCCTCAGAGCTAGGCCGATGGTTGACATTTGTTTACTTGTGTAACCCTCCCTTCTCCAGTTCCACCAGAGTTGATGAGCAAAAAGTGTATCCGAGTCACCTAGCCACAATGATGCCAGAGTTTATTTGCAACAGAACTCTGGCCACAATGATGATGAGGGCTTGTTTCACCCAGGAAGGCTCTAATAGCATCTAATATGTCATTCTTTTATATTCTGGAACACTGAGTTCATACTCAGAAAGCATTGCATCCAAACGCTTCCCAAGCAGCTGTTGCTTACGCTGTAGAATGAAAACATGGATTAAAAAATAAAATCTCTCTTCAGCCAGCTTCAGTTCTGATGGTGTGTGATGGAAAACGAGACACTCTAGATTTAAAGGAGACTGGAGTCACTGTGCTTGGGAGATTCCCAGGAGGTTGCCACTGAAGCCAAGTATAGAAAAATCTAGTTTCAGAAATATATTCTGCTATGGAAATATATGCTATTAAAATATAATTAAAAATGAATACATGTTTATGGTAGCATGTAACTAAAATCAGTCTGAAAATTTAAGATGGTAGCAAAATGAGCCACGTGGTGCACACTTCCTAATCAGCTCATTGAGAGAGAGAGAGAGAGAGAGAGAGAGAGAGAGAGAAAGAGAGAGAGAGAGAGAGATTGCATAATAGCAAAAACACAAGAATTCATAGACTAAAGTTGTTTTCACTTGAACAAAAGTTTGTACCTCCATTCTCTCCATAGCTTCAATTAATGAGCTAATTAAGACACGATGGTGTTGTTCTGGGTCATTTCTGCTCTGGAGATGGAGCAAAATATTGACTCGTGTCAAACGAGGAGAAAAACAGCAGAGACCTTAGACACTGCTCTCTCAAGGCCTCCTCTCCCAGTGAGATGACGCTCAAAGTCACAGCTGAGGACACCGAGGAGTCTCCAGGGAGTGGTGGCCTACACCTTTCTCACAATACCTACAGTTGGATGCGATCCTCAGAACTTCAGAGAAGTCACCGATGGCCGTATCTGAGGCAGCTGAGATCACAAGCACAGAGACACCAGAGCAACTCTCCAGAGTCCCTGTCAGGGTCCCACCTTGGTGACCTCTTCGTGATTTTATCAGAAGCTGCTTACTGAGCACCTCAAAAGCTGTGACCACGGCATGGGGACTTCAGACATGTGAGGGGGAGGGCTGGGGAGTTGTGGAGGGCAGTGGTCAGGCTGAATATTAGCATGACCCTATCCACACATGGTGCATCACTGCTTCCCCAAGTCTCCTGTCCCCATAGGTACACGCCTGTAAACTGAGGCCTCCACAAGGATGTGGGTCCCGGCGCCTCTTCATAGCAACAGGATAGAGGCTTTGGAGCAAAATACCTTAACTCAGAGCGGGCAGGCCCACCTTCCATGTGCAGCTGGGGCTGGAGCTGCCTGCCTGTGCCGGAAAGATGTGCAGAAATTACCTATGGTTCCCTGTAGAGGCATCCAGCCCCAAGCCCAGCCCAGCCTTCCAGCGCGGCGATAATATGCTCCTATCAGTTTTAATAGCCCCATGCTGGATTCAGGAGGTATTATGGATTGTACAGCAAGCATATTGTCATTAAATTAAATTTTCAGAACGCTCCCCAGCTCATCACAAATACCACAGAGAGTCATCATAATCGAGTCTCAACACATGTGTAATTGCCTTCAGCTGGCGTCTTTTACAGTTGACATTGTTCCGCAGTGATAAGGTGATTGGCGATTTGAATACACAGCTTGTTCCATAGCTGCCGTAATTGAAATATGGTATGTGTGAATGGAAGATTACATTAAGACCTGGGATAATCACCTGACATGAGAGTAATTGAGTCTACAATCTGCCACTGGGTCTCTCAGGGAGGGCTGCAATGAAAAGAAGCCATTAGTCGATTACACCAGGCTGCGGCTCCGCGCGGCGGTGCCAGCCTGGCATTCCAGAGCTGCGGGCGCCTCGCCGTGCTGTCGAGGGCACCATAAATGACAAGAAGGAGAGGCGAAACAAAACAGCACCGGAGAAAAGTTGGATTTGGCTCCGAGGGGAGAGCAAGGCTGGTTCTAGAACAAACGCTGTGTGATGCTGCCTGCCGCTGTCTTACAAGCCCTCCACTTGGGCTGGGACAGAGAACCTGGTCTCTCTTCTCCTCTCAGCCTTTGAATCACTCTCCCCTCCTCCTCCCTCCCTCCCCCTCCTGCCCTCCGTCCCTCCATACACACACACACACACACACACCACACACACATCTTAATTCCTCTCTTCTTTGACTGTTACTCTCTTGTTTTCTTCCCCCTTTTCTTCCTTCTCTCCCAGGGACCTTACTTCCATCTTCCTTCTGGGGACATGTGTAAAGCCCCTACCCACTTTGCTAGGTTCATTGTTGCCTCCAACAGACAAACAGAAACATGGACATTCCAGGCCAGCAGGTAGGGCACTTCATGTACCTAGACTCCAAGAAGGAAAGCCAAATCACACATTTGCCAGGGAAGGGCTGTTTCTTCAGAGGACTAGGCCTAGCTTGACTCTCTGCTATGCAAATAAAGTGAAAATCTCCACGGGGTCTTCGGCCTGTTGGTACCTCATACAGCCTAGGCACGGAGACCCAGTCAAAACTAACTGTGTCAAGAAGAATACCAGAAAGGTCCGTATTTCCTCGTCACTCCCACAACCCGAGAGGTGTGACCTCGGCACAGCTCAGTGGGCTCTGTTTCACTTATCCCTAAGGCAAAGGAAGATGCCCTGCTCTGGCTACCTGCAGGTCAACAGTGACCTCATCTGATCACAGGACCTAGAAGCACCCCTTCCTCAGAACAGGCAGCTTTGGTTGGCCTAGGAGCCAGGAAGACCTCTGCTGCGACTCTGTTGAGACTCTACTACCTCCATGAGGCCAGCATCATTCTTCCTCCAGGCCTTAGGTGGACTCTGGTCACACTGTCTGACACGGGTAGTCCTGGGGTCAATCTAGTGGGGAAAGGCAGATCACTAATGGTTCTGGTCATCTTCCTGTGCCTGGTCAGGCTTCTGTGAACATATGTGCACACAGCATGAATCCTGGTCACCAGTGTCTGCAATGAGGGCCATGAAGATGCTCCACTCTGTGCATTATATATTCACCGCAGGCCAGGAACTACAGAAATGTGCCAATGCTGCAAGATCATATTTAACAAAAGGGCCAACATGTCCATAAACAGAAGTAGTGGCCCCTGAGGTCATCACTGAATCTGCCCCTCAGATAGGGCAGAGAGGTGCTCTTGACCTTGGTGAGAAGCCTAAGGAACCTCCACACCACACACACACACACACACACACACACACACACACAGAGAGAGAGAGAGAGAGAGAGAGAGAGAGAGAGAGAGAGAGAGAGAGAGAAACACACACCACCACCACCACCACCACCATCACCAGTGACTTAAGATGGGAGTATTAATGGGAATATTATTATGGGGGACATAAGAAATCTATTTCTTAGCCAGGCGGTGGGGGCACACGCTTTCAATCCCAGCACTGGGGAGGCAGAGGCAGGCAGATCTCTGTGAGTTTGAGGCTAAACTGGGCTACAAGAGCTAGTTCCAAGACAGGCTTCAAAGCTACAGAGAAACCCTGTATCAAAAAACCAAAAAAAGAAAAAAAAAGAAAGAAAGTAAAGAAAGAATTTCCAATCAAGAGCCAACTGGTTGGTCCAAGTCCAATGTTAAGTTGAGGACAGTGACAGAGCTGACTTTCTGGGCAGATTAAGGAATTTATTAATTCAGACCTCATACTAAAGGCAGCAGTAGATTCCCCCATCCCCAAAAATGGGCCTTGAAGTCAGAGCCCAGGATCCAGGTAAAGAATCCGAGCAGCCACTTGCTATTTGTGTTTTCAGTTCAAATGTGTCCCCAAAGCAAGTCTACATAAGGAGCATGGACGAAGGGGCGGACGTCAGAGTTGGCAACGTCTGTTGTGGCATGAGTGCACAGACACGTGCACACTCACACACCCGTGCACACACAGTGTAAGCTGTGTCTTCTTTGGGGGCCTTTTCTTCTCTAACGCCCTTTTGCTCAGCTATCCCTCAGAACATGAGACACCTCTGCGCTTGTTTCCTGAGTTGCCGACAAGGTACAACTTGGCTTCATTTGACCATAAAGTAGCAAAGTTTTACAACATACAAAAAATACAGTAGTGCTGTATGGCACTGTCAATATCATTTATAGCACAATTTTACACAAAGGCCCAAGTGTCATAAAAGAGAACTACCTTCCATCAGCCACCCCAAAATGACTTATGTCATAAATAAGTCAGATTTCTCAAAGAGAACCAATAAAGTCCTAGCAAATACAATTTTTCCCACTAAATAATCACCCTGACCTCTTCTGGTCACATTAACCCCTAAAAAAATAATAACGCTGGTCTTGAAATGATAAAATGAGTCTGTTCTTGATAAGGCAAGTCTCAGGTCTTCTCTCAGAAGGAAAGGGAGAGCTGGCATCAGCAGGGGTCGGCGGTCACGGTCACACAGGGAACCTGAGCAGCGAGGGCAACTCAGAACGACGGGGGACTTTTTCATTCTGCTTGTAATTAGGTGTCCACAAAGCGCTGAGCCGGCCCCATTTGTGTCTCCTCTGCCAGGCCTGATTTGCAGCCATCTCCCCTGATGCTGCCCAGTTCATGACTTTCCCAGATGTGACCCCACAAGTACTCGTCCTTGGTAGCAGACACAGGTAGGACACTCACCCACACACCTGTGCACACATGAGGGGCTGAAGCTGCCTAGCCCGCTCAGCCACATGGCCGAACTGACCGACACAGTGTTCATCTTCACAATGGCTCATTTCCCTCCCTGCCTGTCGGTCTGTCTGTTTGCCTACTTGTCTGTCTGCTAAGTGATATGACAGGACAGGTTTGAGAGATTGCCTGAGACACACTGGAGGAATGTGGGTGTAAACATGGAATTTCCTATTATCTGGGTTCCTAATAATCTTCCTTTATGGTATGTCTAACCTGCCCATGGTGTGTGTGATGTTCACGTGGGTTCAGGCACAGAACACACTGCAGTTACCATATGAAGATTGAGCACAGCCGTGTTCCAAAACATGCATCTGGAGTCATGCTATGTATAATATGAAGAACTTAAAATAATTGTAAGTTTAATGTCTACTAGAAAATATTGATCATAATGATTAACATTCATTCCTTACAAGAGAAAAACTGAACCTCTTATATCTTAAATTAAGACATATAAATTCATAACTTACAGATAATAGTTCGCCTTTCTATTTTCCTAGTCTGTGTAGTTTGAGATGTAAATGAGTGTGCGTGAGTGACTTAGCTGTTCAAGTGTGCCCATGAATGTGTGTGTCTGTGTGTGTCTGTGTGTTCGTGTGAGTGTATCTGAGTATCTGTGTCTGTGGGTATGTCCATGTATGTGTCTGTGTATACCCATGTGTATGTCTATCTGTCTGTCTGTGTATGTCCCTGTGTGTCTGTCTGTCTGTCTGTGTCTGTGGGTGTATGCTCTTGCTAACCCCAAGGAGGTAGTAGAGGCTCTCACTGAACCTGGGATTTGCCATTTTGGCTAGACTAATTCTAGTGAGCGCCAAGAACGCAGTTGTCTCTGTGCTTGCAGCTCTGAAGCTACAGATACATTATCTCTGTGCCCAGCCTTGACGTGACTGCCAGGATCTAAATTCGGGTACTAGGGTTTCACTGCGAGCGCTTCCTACCTTCCCGCTATCACCTCCAATCCAAGTGGAGGAGGCTGGAGAGAGCTGTACTTTCTGCTCGTTTGTTTTACTCCAATGTACTGTTTATATATCTGTGCATGTACGTGTTTATATGCATGTGTACGTTGTATGTGTTGATGTGTATGTAGGGGGTGGTACAAGTATATTCGCTTTTGTGCATATGCAGATGGAGGTCAGAGGTCAACCTTGAGTGTCATTTCTCAGGTGCTGGTTACCTCATTTCTGTGTGTTTTACAGGGTCTCCCACTGGTCTAGAGCTAGGTGGGATGGTCAGGGACTCTCTTGTCTCTGTTTCCCCAGAGCTGGGATTACAAGAATGGGCCACAGCCTCCCACACTTTATGTGAGTTGTGGGGGCGAATCATGCACCCCCATGCTCACAGGGCAAGCGCTCTACCAACTAAGCCATCTCCTGGGCCTCTGTGATTCTTTCCTGCTGCATTGTTTGCCGTGCACACACAGTGCTCTGTCTTTAATATGCACGGGGTATCGCATGGGCTTCCATCTCTTCAGAGGTCTCCTCTCCTTCTCCATTGGAAATAACACAAGCCATCATAAGCATCAGCTATGTTCCCAGAAGGGAAGGCGGCGGGGGAGGGGGGATTTCTTCATGTGTTTGCTGAGTTTACAATTTCTAATCACTCATTCACTAAAATTCCTAAGTCTTAAAGGAAGATAAACTCGGAATTTGATTTCAAACCTCCTTCCTGCCTTTCCTGACCTTGTATAAAACCATCTATCTTTCTTTTTTTTTTTAAATATTTATTTATTTGTTATGTATACAATATTCTGTCTGTGTGTATGTCTGCAGGCCAGAAGAGGGCACCAGACCTCATTACAGATGATTGTGAGCCACCATGTGGTTGCCGGGAATTGAACTCAGGACCTTTGGAAGAGCAGGCAATGCTCTTAACCACTGAGCCATCTCTCCGGCCCCCCATCTATCTTTCTTATGGTGACAATTTTAAGGCAACATCCAGCCAATTGGAATCATGTCTGCAGGATAGTTTTTAAATGTTTCCTACAAAATTATGAACTACTCATCACCAGCACAATTCAGAAAAGGACTGGGGATGTGGCTCAGCAGGTAAAAACACTGGCTACACATGCCTGCTAAACAAAGTTTGATCCCTGGAGCCCACAGAAATGGCCAGATGTGGTGGCATACATCTGTAATCCCAGTACTCCTACAGGGACAGGAGGCAGAGAAAAGAGAATTGGCTGGAAGGCCAGGAGCCAGCTAGCCCACAGTAAGCTACACAGAAACAGAAAGAAAGAAAGAAAGAAAGAAAGAAAGAAAGAAAGAAAGAAAGAAAGAAAGAAAGAAAGAAAGAAAGAAAGAAAGAAAGAAAGAAAGAGAGAGAGAAGCCTGGCCTCAACAAGGAGAAGAAAGGTGAGGGCAGACCTCCATAGAAAGTCTGTGGCATCACACACACACACACACACACACACACACACACGTGGGAGGGACAGAGACAGACAGACACAAACATATAAATACACACATACATAGACATACACAAATGAGCGTGCATGAGTTGTTCTGGACTAAAAGTAAAATGTCCTCATAAGCTCAGGAGTTGTAATACTTGGTTCCCAGATCATGGTGCTGTTGGGGAAGCAGTGAAGGTGGCATGTGGGCACCTAGGTTCAGGAGCCAGTCACTGGAGTATGGATCTTAGGGGTCGTATTGAGGCCCTTCTTCTGCGCTCTCTCTCTCTCTCTCTCTCTCTCTCTCTCTCTCTCTCTCTCTCTCTCATGTGTGTGTATGTGTGTGTGTAGATATATGTGTTTGTCTGTCTCTTTGTCTCTGTCTGTTTTTGTCTCTCTCTTGAACTGTCATGGTGGACAGTGCCTGCTTCCAGTTCCTATAACCAAGGCTCAGGTAACTCCTCCCGTGCCTTCTCCAGCAGAGTGGACCGTTGTAGTCCCTCACACCATGACCCAAAGTAAACCCTTCTTGTCTCGGGTCACTTGCTGTCAGATGTTTGCTCACAATGATGGGAAAACCAATCCATGGATCCAATCTAAATCCCAGCAGTATCTTTTCAGCTCACTGTTAGTATTTGGCCCCCTGGAGACCTTAGGGATGAGCACCAACCAGGAGGGCCAGCCTTGCAGTGCGCTGAGCCTGAGACTTGCCGGAGGTGGCCTTCATCTTCCATCTACCACACATACAGGAAACCATCATCACATAGACAGAGTCAGAATGAAAAGTTCACCTGTGTTTTACTGACCTCTGTTCCTTCCCAGAACTGAGAAAATGGCCAAGTTTCAATGTAAAAAAAAATGCTAATTTCCTGAGAGGTGGGCAATGACAGTGTTTGACTTGAGAACATACCTGGATGTGTGACTCCACGTACAAGAAGTGACTCTTGGGTGTGGGTGTGGATGCCTCAGGCGTGCAAAGGTTTCATGTTGGTCGTCTTCTGCCCTTGCCTCTGTATGCTGCAGCACAGGTGACCACACGCCATCGCCCAGAGAAAGGGCCACGTGTTTGTGAACAGGATAATGTGCTTTTCTTCGGCCCACACCTGTGCACACTATTAAATTCCTGCTCATTTCAGTATTTTTCTTGTATTGCTTAGTAGAGAAAGCTGTAGCCTTAGTCTCAGGTTGCTGTGTTTTCAGGAATTTACATAGGTTAATCCACTCAGTGAAGGTCACTGTGAAGGCTGCTCCTCTCAGGATAACATTAGCAGAGCACGTGCTAAGCCTCGGAAGGGACGGTGTTTTCACAGCGGCCGCTCTGCTGACGGGCTTGTTCCTCTGTCGGCTGTGGCGCTGATTATTTATCTTGTCCCTGGAGTGATACCTTATTTGAAGTATTTTATCCTTGTCACATTTACATTATGCCCTCACTCTTTTTCCGAGTGACATTAAGCTGCCGCATGCATGCTGGAGGAGAAGGCATCCATCCGTATTGTGCTGATGTCGTGGGCTTAAACCTCGCTGTACCTTGTCAGGGGACACCGCAGAATGCAGTATTTCACTATCTAAAAAATGATTAACAGCTTGGGGGACATTTATCGCCATCAAAGGTAAATCTCTTTGACTAGAAGAAAGAAAAGATGTTCTGCCGGTCCTCTGGCGTCTGGAGGGGTCTTTGATTGAGTGTTTTCAGTCCCTGCCTTCCTCTCAGTCTCAGAACCAGCTGAATCAAACAGGCTCTCCCCGCTGCACATGAAGGGAATCCCTCCTCCATTCATGTGGGATAAAATGACCAACGCGGACTTCAATAAATGACCCCACTTATAGGAAATGGGACAATACAAAGAAATAAAGAGGCTATAAAAAACCTTGGCAACAACCATGGGATGAGTGCTCGTCGGTGAAGACCCAAAGACAGAGCTGGGGCATGATGGGAGTCTTACACGCGGGCAGGAAATATGAACCTGAGCTCTCATGTGTTGAAATGAAACCAGTATCCACAAAGGAGCTAGGTATGAAATTTGCTAAGCCCTGGGAGACCTCATATTGAGGGTATGCACCAGTTTCTGACAAACACTGCCTTGTGATCCGGAATATACTGCAGCATCAAGGACCACCCCGAAGAGCTACTGAGCTGACATAAGTCATCGCACCCAGATAATCTTACCATCTGAGGAAAAAGGCTGTTCCCTGAATGCTGCCTCATAACCCTTGCCCAATGTATTGGTTTCAAGAAGAAATGAGTTAAGAGGGCTGTGAAATCAGCAGAGCCAATGGCTGGGACTATGAGACTCTCTTCTCCTACAATGAAAAAAACAAATAGAAACAGGAGAAAACACATTTGGGAAATAACTAGAAAGTAGTAAATAGCTCATCAGTAAGCGGGTGCAGGGGAATTACAATTAGGGAGGGTCTGAGGCAACTTGGAGGACAAGTTACTGAAGTTACAATATTTAGGGTAATCAGCCTGGGGTAATATTCAGAGCAGACTGGGAGTACTGTCCACATCATCTAGATTAGGCAAGGGGTACCAAGGCCAGATTAAAGAAGGAAGGAAAGCCTCGGCATCTGTCCCAGCTTCGGGGTGTAGACAGGAGGACCAAGTCATCCCCCCCTTGCCCACTATCTAGATTAGCCCCTTGGTCCCCTTTGGAAGCTGGCCACAGACAGTCAGGTAGAACATAAGAATGAACTCTGAGTTCAGATACCGGGTAAATGTCAAGAGCATTATCAACAAGACCATGCACGAAAGAGCATAGAAGACAGGGGGAGACGAAGAGATTTAGGATGTGCATCTATTTCGAGGTGAAGAAAGACTGTACCTTCCTGCATCACAAGCAGAATAAGTAAATGGGGACCTGCCCTTGACAACTGCAGAAATGTGAGAAGTGAAAGAAGACTGTGTCTGCAGAGAGACATCCAACCAAGAACCGACTTCTCAAAAAAAGCAAAGCCCGTGGGAGACAGGCTGCTAGAACCTTAGAATGGAGAGAAAATGTACCCTGTATCTAGAATAGGCTGTTCAAGTAACTGCCAGTAATAAGTGGGACCAGCAGTGACCTGTCCACAGAACACCGTCACCAATGGCCGCAGCCAACACCTACAGTGCACCACACAGACAGATACTGTCCCAACTGTCTGGATATGTCCACTCTCAGTCAAGAGCCATAATAGGAGCTTCACCTGACAGAGGGCAACGTTGAAGAATTAAAGCTTCAGAGAATGTTTCAAAGTTCATACTCCTGAGACAGTGTTCTTTCAATATGGGAGGTGGAAAGAGTTACTGAGGCTCTTACCAGAGTCAAAAGCTTACTCCAAAGATCCAAGTAACAGTAGAGAAAGTCAAACGCAGCTGGACCATCCTGATAAGTTCCAACTGTGCAGACAATAGCACGGTGAGGGTATAAAATATAGGGCAGTGATGGAAAACATACCCAGAATTACAGAATTCTAATTTAGTTAGGAAGGTGCTTGTTGTATATTTGTGAAGACCTGAGTTTGTCCCCCGTGACAATTTTTTCTTTAAAAAAAAAAAAAGCCATGGTGATAAGCTGTCATGATCCATGTAACACAGAGGTGAAGACAGGAGGATTCCTGTGGCCCATTAGCTACCAGCCTAACTGTATCACTGAGCTGAGTTCAGCAAGAGACCCTGACCAATAAACAATAAGAAGAGCAACTGACGAATAGCATCTGTAGTCACCTCTGTCCTCCACAAAGACGTGCACAAGCACACACACACACACACACACACACACACACAATGAATGAATTCTAAAAATCTATACTGATGGGAGGAGCTTTTGTCTATGGCTGGAATTCTTTGGATCAAGAATTCCAATGACTTGTGCCATGAAGAAAATACATATATGATGCATCCCTGAACTGCGTATGGAACGGTAGCAAGAGAAGTCATTTTAACAATGAGTCATAAGCTCTAGGGATACTGTGCAGCAGATATTAATGATGAAATGGCCAGTATCCAATAACGATAACAGCAACAAAATATTTCACTCAGAGGATTCCGTTCCAGATTCCTTTACGCACCAGCAGCTTCTAACATATAAATAAAAATAGCAGAAATACAAGGAAACATTGAAAAATCTATAACCACAGTGGTATCATTTATCATTTTTTCTCTAACTGATAGATTTAGCAGACAATAAAAATGTTTATCCAGAGGACCTAAGACATCTGTCAAATCTAATTTAATGAACATACCAAAATACTGAACCTGACAATTGGCAAAAGCAGTTTCTCGTGTGTGTATGTAAGTTTTTACTTTATTATCTATTGACCGCATGTGTGTCTCGTGTATTGTGAATGAGGCTACTGATGCACCACCTGAACCAGCACACATGAACAGGAAATCCAGAGGTCAATGTCAGGCGTGTTCCTCATTTGTTGCCCACTTTATTTTTAAGAAGTCTCTCGATGAAATGGAACTCATCATGTTGTCTATATTGGATGACCAATACATTTCAGAGGTCTGTCCATCTCCCTGACATGCAGCACTGGGGTGACAGACAGTGTCACCTCACCTAGCTTTTACATGGGCTCTGGGGATTAAACTCAGGTCCTAACAATCATGTGGCAAGCACTCTATCACCCCTTCCCAATTAAAGGGTAGCTTCTCGTTAGCTTTTTTACATGTGTATGTGGGTATCTTAGGAAGCTTCTGCAGTAGTATGTTTCCACATGACTTCCCCAAAGGCCCTTTGTGTTGATTGAGTCTTGTACTAGCTGATTTCCACGGTGGATAAGGAAGGCCTCTAGTTTGCGTTCCCTGCAGTAGAGATAAGGGTTCCCTTTTCCCTCCAGCCTCACCAGCATTCACTGCTGCCAGCTTTATTACCTCTTGTTGTTGTTTTATCTTGGCCATTCAGGCTTGGAGAAGATGAAATCTTTTTTAAAAATATCATACCTCTAATAAAACTAATTAAGAAAGAAAAGAAGGAGAAATCGTGCATGCTGTAAAGAAGGCAGTAGATACTAATAACAAAACTCGGTCCCTGTGACGGCCTATCTTCACCATCACTGCGGCTGGATTTAGAGTCATCCATGAGACACCTACTCAACATGTCTACGAGGGCATTTCTAGAAATGTTCAGCTAAAGATGGAAGATGTCTCTGGAATATGGGCAGAGCTATCCCATGGTTAAAGTCCCTGATTGAATAAAAAGGAGCAAGTGAACATGGACTCTATCTAGCATACCAAAGAAAACCCTCATAAATTCTGCTACCAAGCACCATCATAGACACTCCAGGACCTTCTTCATAGTCACACCCAGGGCTGCAGGGGTGATTTAGCATTCAAACATCTATGAATGTAATTTCCCATTTTCATAAATTAATAGAGGAGAAAATGCAAAATGAGATAATAAAATATACAAAAAAAGATAAAAGTCAACATATGACTTTTAATCAATCATTAAAAATAAAAGTCAGCTGACTAGAGGAAAGATTCTCTGTAACAAAAAAAAATTATCATGAAGCATTTCCATTGCTCTCTTCTTTTAAATTTTAATTGTGTGTGAATGCACGTGCATGCATGAATGTGTTGTGCAGGGGTCGGGCACACACCTGCTACAGCACACACATAGAGGTCAGAGGACGTCTCTGTCATTGTTTCCTTCCTTCCAACATAAAGTGAGTTCTGGGGATTGAACTCAGAATGCCAAGCTTGCACAGCCCATGCCATTACCTGAAGGACCACCTAACCAACCCTTCGATTGCTATTTTTAAAATCAGGTCTAAGTTGAGCCTAGGGGTTCAGGTCTGTTATCCCATCTACCCAGGATTGGGGGAAAGAGGCAGGAAGATGGCAAGTGAACTACAAAATGCAATTGGTAGTTGTCACCACCTCGGATCCCAGAGTGCTTAGAGGTGAATCTGTTGATTAAGATAAGCCAAGCAAAGCAAAGGTTTGTGGATCTGAAAGCATGTAGCATGCATTAAGTTGATGGGATAGGACACTTTGGAGTCAAGAGGGCCCACAGATAAATTTACTACTGGGCTGACAGGGCAGCTCAAGAATTGCTTTCAAGATTCCAGCCACAAATAAGCAAAGAAAGCAGCCTTAAAAATCTAATTCACAACAAATCCTAAATTTAAAAGTAACTAACAATGAATCCCCCAAAAAGCACATTTTTAAAGAAAATTTTCCTTGGAAGAGTATAATACTGGAGTCCAGGGAAAGACAGGTTTACCCGCAGTGCCATGTGGTCTGTGTGGACGGTCCCTGAGGATACTGAAGCTCGCCATCAGCAAAGCTGGAATGTTGGCTTAGGGCTCCTTGGAGTCCCTGCTATGAAATACTGCCACTCTCAGCTTCTTGTCCCAAGAGCAGGGGCAAGTTCCAAACAGAGGACCAATGAAACAGGACTGCCCACTCTACCACTGTCGGGATCCCCACCTCCCTTGCTGTAGCCATGACAACCACTGGCACCTGTCCACAAGGTGGCAGCAGAGTAGGAAGTGCCTTGCTTATTGTACATCCTATGCCAGGCTTCCAGAAGATTCTAAGAAGCCAGGAACAAGTGGTAGAGCTGCTGCCTAGCCTGGGTGGCCAGGATACAAAAGGACAGGAGCAGCTGGGGAACCGCAGGCCCATGCTGGTGACAAGCTAGGCTTGCAGAGCACCACAGGTTGCAGATACAGGTCTCAGGGCCTTGAATACTGATCCGGCAGTTGCCTTCTGAGCCCAGCACACTGTCATTCTCATTGTAGATGATGAAGCATGCGGCGAACTCCCTGACCAGCAGGAAGGAACAGCCACCAGATGAGGATTCTTCCCAAATCACGCTTTATTGGAGCCTCTTGGTTATAGGGAGAGCAGAAAGCGAGGGGCCCCGAACTCTGAGCTGTAGCTGCTTATATAGGGAGTCTGCCTAGCAACCTTTGATACTTTGATACTTTAACTGCTTTTCTGGAGACACACCGGCAGGAAAGAAAGCAAGGGAACATCCATGTCAATTACAGACCACAAGGAAGTTCCCCTGCCAGTCAGGGGGAGTGTGGGCAGCTAGATCACAACAACTCACCCTGTTTTCTGGTGGAAGAACTGCAACCTTAATATTGAGTTATTTATCAAGCGAGGCCAGGGCCAAATGCCATCTTGTAATGGCAGCCATTCAAATCGGCTCCCAGCAGAAGCAAACCTTCAGAAGAGCCCACGCTCCTTTGATTTGTAGGGCACTGAAGCAGAAGTAACCTCAAAGCCGAATTCCACCACTATCCTGCCGGTCCTTTCATGTGTTCCTCTTCTCCATCAAAAGTCAGTTAACGGACATAGGACATAGGTCAGCAAAGGGTTTGTCTTGCAAGTGTGAGGACCTGAGTCTGATTCCCAGAACACACATATAAAGCCAGGCATTGCTGTGAATGTATTTTTAATCCCAGTACTAAGGAAATAGAGACAGGAAGCTCACCGCTGTTCACTGGCTAGCCAGCCTAGTCTAACTGGTGACTAATTGGTCTCACTAGGCCAGTGAGAGAAAGACCCTGTCTCAAAGGAGGTGAATGGCATTCCTGAAAATGATAACTAGGACTATCCTGTGGCTGCCACGTATGTGGCACACACGCACACACATACACATAAAAAATTCAGTTGCTCTTTTGGCAGCCAGGACTTGTTTCTCCTAGCTTCTCCAATAAAGGAGCCAGTCCTTGGAAAGAAAGCAATAGAAGAGTAGATGAACCTAGAGTCCAGGAAGGTGCCCAGGAACACAGGGAGATGACCAGAAACAGATGTGCGCTGATGGAGGTGTGTCAAGGGTGCAGGCTGCCATCCAGGGATGACTTGAAAGAGCTGAAACAGCCAAAGGAATGAAATAAGCTATCGAGATTGGACCCAAATAACTATACCAACTGAAAACAGATAAATGAATATGAGATCAGTCCCCTCTGTGCCCAGCGCTCTGCTGTCAGTAGGCAGGGTATAGTAATAAATGTCTGTCTTCCAAAAAGCAGCAAATGGGATAGAAAGACTGAGGCTCCACCTACCAGGTATCAAAGTCACCTTCAGCACTGATCAACCATTTCAATATCACAGAACCTATGTGCCTCCCTCTGAGTTCTTCTTTCCCAAACCCATAAGCCCACTCTACCCATTCCCATACACACATACAAGACAAAACAAAAACATCAGGGAAACCCAAAGGGACAGATAAAGGGAAGCCTGCTTAGAATTGTGAGGACCATGCAAGCAAGCAAAGTCAGAGAAAATGCAGCCTTCAGTGGCCTCCCTGGAGCCAACTAAAGGCAAGGTGGTGTCCTAGGAGGAGTTCCAGGGAGAGAAGGACTTCATACAGGAGTGAGGGGATTTGGATTACATCATGCACTTAAGGAATAGCCTGGCAAATGTGTTCCACTAAGGTAAGATGCTAATATCAGAGGAACTATCGGTACCCTTGAAAATATTTCTTTACATATACAAATACCCTAAGATTAATAGCCTGTTTGTAAAACCTGACAGAGCTTGGCCCTCAAGTAATCAATACTCAATAGGGATTCATATTTTTAGTTGGTAATCAGGCAAGAGATGGCTTTATCCCTTATTATTTTATCTGAAAACTATCTACCCATGCTTCAGAGAGTGACACCTGCCACACTGCTGACATTAACTCCTTTACATATGCATACACATGTACACGCAAAGGGAAGGGAAGAGGCTCCATGTGCCTTCGGTGACACAGTAGGCAGAAATCTTCACATGCTAGCCTAGGAACCAGACAGGAAAGGTGTCCCAAGAGGTCCCCACACAGCTCCGCTTCATCCCAGAGCAAGAGGGAAAGCACGGTCATGGTTGGTCCTGACCCACTCGTGCCTCTTGCTTTCCCTGTTCACCTTCCTTGGTGTGCATGGACCATGACAGTCAGTCTGTCCTGAGAGCAGATGGTGCAAAGACCTCAGAAAGAAGAGCTCAGGATGGGAAGGTCACCTTTATAAAGTCCTCCTGCTAGGCTTGCTACACAGACTCCTCTGTGTGGCCACATCCTCCTTAAACAGCCAGGACGGCAAAGAAGACCACACGGTAGCCATCTGTGTGCAGTGGCACTACATAACTACAGCTGAGGAGCATGGGGGCTCCATAGGTGGTTTACAAGTGTGTGTGTGCGTGTGTGTATGTGTGTACCTATTAGCACTGGTGCGTGCATTCATATATGCTCCCGTGTACACCTGTGTGCTCAGGCCAGACACTGCTCTCATGCCTCGTCTTCACTTTCTGGTTCTCACTGAACCTAGCTCATCAACTAGAATAGATTAGCTGGCCAAAGAGCTGTAAAGACCCAATTGTTTCCACCCCTCAGGACCCAGGACCAGGGTTCTCACCAAACTGCCTGGATTTTTACCGGGAGACCGAGGATCAGAACACAGGTCCATATGGTTGCATGACTGGCACAGAGCCAGCTGAGCATCTTCCCGAGCCCCATGTCTTGCAATTTTATCAGAATTTAAACTGGAAGAAAATGGCAACAATAAAACTATTCTTCCTGAGAGAGAAACATCCAACCAATGAGAATTAGGGCATATGTGAGTTCCCTGACTATTTTTTTAAATCATACTTCATTTCCATCATAACAAACACCGCCTTTCACTGATTTTTTTTTCTCCTTAAACGGATCCCCATTTCAGTGAAATGAAGACATAACAACACAATCACCATTGTCCCCGGCCCTTCCTTGTTCTGAGTTACAATATACGCCAGATCTTGTGACAGTCCGGGTACCCAGTGTCCCGCGGAGTAAATTATTCATTATTACAGAACTGCCGAGACGCGGAGCCCAGGCTGGCTTCTCTGAACCTGAGCGTGGGGTCAGGTGTCTGTTTTCAGCTGAGTCCCCAACCTAGCTGCTCTGAGCAGGTCAACAGACTCAGACAGTTGGCCCACCTGGGACAGGAGCAACAAGCTGCCTGGGCTGTGGGCTCTACTCCTGACCATTAAATAATGTGCACTTCCATTCAGAGTTCCGTCACATCCCTTAAATAAGAAGAGACTTGGGATCCCAAAATGCCCCAAAGTTATTCTCAGAAGGCAATGTTGTTGGTTACTTATCCTAGATCAATCACCACGGAAGGTCGCCTGTCCTCCTTGGCAATATTTGTTCAGTAACTAATAAAGCTCGGCCTGCGGTTTTTTATATTGGGTTATCATCTCTCCAGGGTGAAACTTAATCCATTTTGCAATGTTTTTCCCCAACAAGACAACATGAGTTTCTCCGTCGGAAAATGAATTAAGTGCTGGGTTTCTAAACATGGGATCTGACGTTGCTCTTGTTACAAAAAGCAATTTATTCCCCAAAGGCTTACACCTCAAAGGTTATATAAAAAGGTTCAAATATCAACGCTATCCATTTTTCAATTACTGGGCTTCCTAACACCTCTAGCTTTTGGATAGATAAGCAGTGGTATCAGCTTTCTTACTCGCCATCTTAAAGGTTTCCAATTCCACAGCCCTGAGAAAGCAAATTTATTGTAATACATTTACCCACTGTGGAAACGGGACTGTGCAACTGTCCTCGATGACTATAGGATGCATCAAATCACATCTGAAGGGATATTGATGATCGTAGATGAAGCTGTGCGTGTCTCTATAAACAGGCGTATACGAGAAGAGGGGGAAAGGGCACCCAGGAAACTATTGTCGACTCGTGGAAGTTAAGAAACTGTGGAAATAACCTGCAAGTCCCTGAGAGAATTGGCGGACACACAGTCTTCCATCACAGATGAAAATTTTCCTTTTCATTTCTGTTGTGCCATCAGATAAGAGGAAGCCACGCTATTTGTATTTTTCTCCTGGTGATTAAAAAGGATATTCAAAGCACATGGGGATCCTTTCGTGATAAGAAATAATGCCCTGCTCCTGAGCAACAAAATATTTGGGGGTGTGGATGCAGGGATCACTCAGTCAGTAAAGTCTTTGTAATTTGAGCCTGAGGATCAGTGTTCAATTTCCAGGACCCACACAGAATGCTGAAGGTAGAGACATACACCCAACATCTCAACACGGGAAGCAAGGACAGGCGGCTTCCTGGGGCTTGCCAGCCAGTTTCCCTAAATTGCTTAGCAAGAACCACAAGTACTAGTGAAAGACCCAGTCTCAAAAAACAAGGTAGATAGTTCGTGAGGACAGACGTCGATCCAGGGCTTCTACATGTATGTACATGTCTGCACAGGCATATACCCTCAAACATATCTACATACACATGTACACAAAATGAAAACATATATTTTGTTGTTAACCCAAATATATAACAAAATGATTTTTCATAAAGAGGATTTTTATTTTCTTAAGATATTTTTTTTAATTTTAAAATTAAAGTGTAATTACATCATCTCTCTCCTTGCTTTTCCTCTCTCCGGTCCCTTTCATGTACTCCCCTATCACCTCTCCAATGCATGGCTTCTTTTCCTTTAACTGTTGTTACATATGTATGAAGGCATAAATATATAAATACAACAACCTGCTGAGTTCATGTTGCTTGCATGGATATGATTTCAGGGCTGACCACTTGAAATTGGATAGCCACTTAGGTGGATCATCTCTGGGGACAGCTAAGTCTCCTCTCAGGAGTCCTCAATTGTCTGTAGTTCTTTGTCTAGGAACGGAACCAACCCCATGTGATTTCCCTGTCCACCATAACATGTCAGTAGGCATTGTCGCTATCCAGGTCTTGTTTACGCAGCTGTATTGTTGAGATATGATAAGAGTATAGCTTCATTGTCCTTTCCAGGAGAAAGGGTCTCATGGCTTCCTGATCTTCTGACTCTTGCCTTCATCCCCCCCCTTCTTTTCTGAGACGGTCCCTGAGACTTGATTGAAGTATTTGTTCTGTAGATATATCTCTTTGTTGAAATAATAGGAGCGGCGGGGCTGCATCCCCAGCACCCCAGCCGCCTGCTAGCTTATGCCCCAAAATAACAACACACAAACTGTATTCATTTAAGCACTGCTTGGCCCATTTCTATCTAGCCTCTTCTAGGCTAATTCTCATACCTGGACTAGCCCATTTCTAATAATGTGTGTAAGCACCCCAAGGTGCGCTTACCGGAAAGACTCTAACCTACATCCATCCTGGGTCAAAACTGCCTGGGAGAGCGGAGCCTGGCATCTCTGCTCCAGAGAGCAGAGCTGTCGAGTCTGAGCTCACTTCCTCTTCCTCCCAGCATCCTGTTCTGTTTACTCCTCCCACCTATGTTTTAACCTATCAGGGCCAAGGAGTTTCTTTATTGCTTAACCAATGAAATCAACAGATTGATATATGACACTCCCACATCA
>NW_026068035.1:2527404-2552311 GCF_014885135.2 Alexandromys fortis
TTTAAGAACTTTTAGCTTTTAGTCTGCATATATTTTTAACACACTGTAAATCATTTAAACATTTTCTTTGTTTTTGAATCTCTCTTTACTGTATCTCTCTTTTTCTGGACACATGAGCCTTTAAATTACTGAGCAATATGGGTAGGATTAAAGCCGTGGCTTTGCCAGCCATATCCAGTCCATTCCTTAGCTTTCCAGCCTCATGGCTGAGGTACCGGTTGTAGCCGTGTTTACTGCCACAACTCTATGGCATTTCAAGGTCCCTGCCAGTAAGGGAGCTACAACAGACAACACTCAAGTCCTCTCTCTGTAGCCGGCCCATCTGCCTCAAACAGTCAGAGTTTGCCCTGGCAGGATGGCCCAGAAAGCCAGCATTTTTAAACGGCGCAGCTTTTTTTCCTGCTACGGCTGAAAACCGAAAAGCATGCATTCAGCTTTTTGTCAACACCGTTTAAGTGTTTCATGGCAGGACCTCTTAATGAGCTGCAGGGTTTTGCAGCTGAAGCTGAGTCAGGAAGCCTCTCTTAGATGAGAACGCTTGCTTGCTTCTAACAAGCAGAGCAGACCCGAGAAATCGCTGCTATCAAGAAAACATGCTTCACTCCATTCTTTCCCAAGCTTTCTCAGGCTTTTTGTGGATTCAGTTATCCTCACGTTCTCTTGGGTCTGATTCTATGTTTTGGTTTTGGTTTTGGTATTCCACTGCTTTGTGGCAAGCAGTATAATAAGAACGAGGCTGGATATCCCCAGATAAGTCTCAGGGTTTCCAAGGGGGTCAAGTGGGATTGGGCACAAGCTACAGGGTACCAGAATTCCACTCCCTGGGGAACAGACCTGGGATACCTGCCTGGAGTGTTCTTGGACGTATGCTCATGGGGATCTGGCTAGGATGTATATCCACAGCTTTCCCTGCCATTCAAGAAAGCCATCTAAGGCTCTCTCATCCACACCCTAGACATAAGCAGCAGTCATCGTGGGATCTCCTGCCATCACCATTGGTAGAAAGTCACATGTCTACATAACACTCTTGTGCTTCTGCTGAGGAGCCACAAGCTATAATATTTATAATTTATAATATTTATAATTTATAATATATATACAATAATAAAATGTCAGTGCTTAAAAGGAAATATCCCGTGCTGACTGCTATGGTCTTACACATAAGGGCATGCACCCAAGTCCACCAAGAATTATTGAATCATGACGTACTATTTTAAAGCATAAAAGGAAAACCAAAATGAATATGTAGTACAAGATCACCTATGATTTGTAAAGGTAAAATTTAGGAAACTATGTATCAGAGAGCTTTGTTTAAGTCTCCTTTGCCCACACATAATGATAGCCACCAAGTTCAATGTCTGCACTGTTCTGACACAGGGCAAGCACTGGCGATAGTGTGCTCTCCCTTGGAGGGAGCTGCCACTGGACTGCACTCAGATCTGCCAGGGAGCCCCAAACCTCAGCTGTGCTTATAGCTTCATCTTAATTAACATCTCAGGCCACCCCTTCTTTGGGTGTTAACTGATAGACTTTTCCCATACAGTAGAAAGGGGTTGGAAAGATGTGGAGTAAGGGACACTTGCTCCACCAGCATGGCAACCTGAGTTGAGACCCCCAAAACAGACATGGTCTGCAACCCCAGCATTTTTATCAACAAAATGAGAGGCAAAGGCGACACACTCTTCTGACACACACAAGCCAGCTAACCTAGTGGATGCAGCAGTGAACAAGAGACCCTTTCTCAGACAAGGAGCAAAGTGAGGACTGGCATCCATGTGCACACACACCTGCCCTCTCACATACAAACATACACCCAGGTACACACATAACACACACACACAAAGATTGCAAAATGTTGAAAAATGCGCTCTTAGCTGTCATCATAGGGTTCTACTATAGAGCCACACCCTTATCATCATTTTACCTGTGATCAAGTATCTCAGAAAAATTTCATTTTACGGCCAGTCAGCCAACATGTATGCAGCTGTCACAGACAAAAACAAGGTGCCCTTGTTTCCATGTTCCATCTGATATTTTCCAAAGATGTTTTTGCTCTACTGGGGTGCTTTGGAAGACTAATACACTACTCTAAATTAGTTTTCGCACCGGTAATTAACACTAGAGGGGACGGGTCTAAGTTAACTATTACAATAGTTATTACATAAATAACTATTACTATAGCAATTCATAGGTAACCTGGATTTTACAAGCAGCTCATTATTAGACGTGATAAAACTCCAATCCTGGTACTTATGTTAAAACCTCAGTGCACGCAGCTTCCCGAGTGTCTGGCTGGTGGGCACTGATGCCCTGTAAGCCATGTATCACTGTTGACCTGAGCTGTTGCCTCACATGAAAGACTCAGGAAGAGCCCACAGCATGCCCCTGCACCACTGGACAGCTGGTCTACCTCCTTCCCTCAGTGTGGGAACGTCACTATAAATGAAAACAATGGCACATGCAGAAACAGACTTGTATGGCATCATGGGACCCCAGGGGATGTTCTTCCCGGGAGGAAATTTGAAGGCAGCAGAGTACAAATGCTACCTCCTAGGGGCAAGAGACTCTGAAAATGGGGTACAAGGGCTATATAGCACTCCCAGCGGTGAGGTAACAGAAAAGTGAGCTACAGGTCTGTACGGGGCCCTGGTAGTGTCCACGTGACCATATGGGGTTCTGAAAACCCCTCCGTCCACAATTCGCCAAGAATTGTACCCTGTAGACTCAACGTCACCCTCTCAGAAGTCAATCATGCAATTAACCCCCTTCTGAAAGATGGAAATGCAAGCAGGGAGAGGCTGGCAGACCTTCCCAGAGAAAGTAAGGGACAGAGGCAGGGTCCAGATCAATTAGACACAGGACCCAGCGACTGACAGTTTGCTACAAGCCAGGCATGAAGTCCATCCTCCCCTGCCCATGCTCGACGTGCCTTTATTTGCACCTTCTTAAAATAATAGAGACTTTTAGGAGCCTCATTCTGAGGATCAGAAACGCCTCCCAACAACCTAGCCCCTGAATCAGTTCACCCTCGAATTTCTCACAGTGATTTACACAACCACAATTTTTTATGCCAGTTCTGTAAAGATATCTAACCTACCACAATTCTTCCATAATTGGCACTTCCTCACTCATTTTTACAACATATTTGGAAGAAAAAAACTCTTCACTTCTCATAGAAAGCTCTGAAGTTTATTCATTAAAATTTTCATTTGAACAAACCGTGGAAAGCACTGTATGTACCCCCCAAATCACTGCATCTTCATCCCTCCGAAAGCCAATGAGTTCATCATAATTAATGCTATAGAACAAACCCTGCATATAGTAATTAACCACATATTGTTAAGTGCCATCAAAAATGCACGGCATTTAATTAGGTTGAAACAACATTCCCCGTATATTACAGAGTGGGCTAATGATGCCCTTCACGAGATCGTTCTTCAGCAGGAAGCACTTTTGCTAACCGTCTTTTAATGTATTTATTAGGACTTCAATAATATTGAAGTAGTGCATGAGCAATTTAGCTTAAATATTCCATTTCAATTAAACATTTGACCTTTTTGAACTCTCTGGATTCATCGGATCAGGGATGGGTTTGCATCTTGCAGCCTGTGCTACAGTACAACCCAGTAGCACTGGTGCTTCCGAGCTTCAGCCCCTAATGCAGAGGCTTTGAGTAACGAAGGACTTCCAGCACAGCCCTCCCAAGCCTCCAGAGAGTGAGACCAGCTAGAGGGGCATGCAGGGTGAGACCAGCTAGAGGGACATGCAGGGTCAAGAGTGGAAAATTTGGCAATAACCAGTACCTGAGACCAGAATTCAATGACCCCAAACCTCCTTCCTCCAAGCCCGCTGATAGCCTGCCCTGTCTCCAAGTGTTTTTTTTTTCTTCTACAAACCAGGATAATATTGCTTGAGTCATTTTATTTCCGGTCACTTCCATGAGACTATACTAGTCCAAAGGTATAAGTGAATGGTTGGTGCCCACTGATAATGAGCATGGGATGGTGACAAAGTTACCATGGTTCTATTATTCAAAGAAGAAAATGCAGCTTCATAAGAATTCTGTTGGATATTCTCTTATTCTGGTCCTGAAACATCACTGTCAAAAATGTTATCTATAAAGAAATGACACAACTGTGTGTTTGGGGACAGTGAACAGTACTCTGAATGAATCAGCATGCAGGAGGAGCTATCGGATAAAAATGGCGCTTGGATCACACATCTGATCATCTGTCTCTCACGTGCTGGTTTTGTTTTGCACCCTGTACTTACACCGTGCAGATGAGCGAGGTTCCACAGATGATGTATCTAGACCAAGATCCCCTGATGCAATGGAGATATAGTAGAAGGAAAGCCCTCTGCTCCCAGGTGTTGTGTTAGAATGAGGTGCCCTTGTCAGAATTATAAGTGAACAATAAGAAGAAAGGAAAGAGAAGAGAGGAAGGTAAAGAGGGAAAAGGAGGGAGGCAGAGGGAGGGACTGCCCTAAGTACCTGCCACCCTGGAGAACTACCTCTAGTATCCAAGCCTGGAGATAGCCCTGTGTCCAGGTACCTGGAGCCTTTCCTTGGGAAGGAACTCACGCTCACTACTGAGTGCTTTCCGGCACCTACACCTGCTTTGCTTCTTCTTCTCTGCTCCTCCTAAGTGGCGCTCCTATTGTATAAAATTCTAGAACCATGTAGCTCCCCGTTCACCATCACTGGGAATCATACTGGAGCCTGCATGGCATGAAACTTACCTCACAACCTAATTCCATGTCTCTGCTGAGGAGGCAGGTTCTTTCCCACATTGCTTGAGACTCTCATCCCTGACTGTTCCCAAGCCCCTCAGATATGCTCTATGACTGACATTCTGGCATCCTATCTACCTGATGCCTGAGAAGATGGCTAACCACTTGCCTCAGCTTCTCCAGAGCACCCTGTGCTGTGAACCTATTCCTTCCGCTAGAGTTGCAATCTCAATGGGACGTAGATATCTCAGTCCAAGAGCCCTGTCGATTTTGTTTAGTAAAGTCTCTCCCAGTTCACTTCTTTCTCTACCCCAGGACATGCTTCAAGGAGAACACAGCCTCCACTCACAGTGGAGTCCAAGCACAGAAGTCCAAGTCCAATCTCATCTGGGGATTGACGCCAACTCTCCATAAGCTTGGGGAAATAGAAGCATAAGAATCATGGAGGCTGGGAGATAAATGGGTAACACACTTGCTGCTCAAGCAGAAAGACCTAAGTTTGGATCCTGCAGTGGGCATAACTTCAGGGCTGGGGGTAGGTGTGCAGGCATGTCTCTGAGAGTCACTAGCCAGCCAGTCCAGCTGCATGAGCAAGATCTAGGATTCATGAACTGCCCTGTCTCAAAGAATAGTGGAGAACACTTGAGAAAGATATGTCAATGGATATTAGCTTCAGGAGCACACTTAGATACATGCAGGAAGCATACACACACAATCACACACACGCACACACACACACACACACACACACACACATCATACCTCAAAGTACAATGGAAGGAATGGGAAAAGATAAACTCTTTTTTTCCCTATTCCTTAAGGGTAAGTGAGGAAATAGAAAAGCTTCCTTACTCAAGGCACAAGGAGGATGGCCATATCTCAGCTTGGCTCACCATCAGTATGAAACCCCTGGTCTTGACTGTTGTCCACACATTATTACACAGCTTCAGCTTCATAGAATTCTTTCTATAACATGTGTGATTAGGCGACAAGAACACAACAGTCTACTGTGGGAACACAACATGACATTCTGAGGTGGAGTCCGGCTTCTTTGCTGCTATTGTTGTTTCTGTCCCCCAGTGACAAAGGTCCTTGGTGTCTGAGGTATGGAGTTTCAGCCCGGCACTGGACTTTGATTTGTTGTCCTATGCAGGCTTCGATTCTGTTGTTAAGACCGTCAATTTCACTTACTCGCTGTCCCAATCGCTTGTGCTGCTTAGCAATGGATGCCACAGACGTCCTGGGGCTGACTTACTCCGCCTGTTTGATTTTTGCAGTAGCATTCTTATTGGCCCACTCACATTTGCAAAATCTAAACTTAAGCCGAAGTCAAGTTGTTCTTGATGTTTAGTTACTTCCTTGTTGCACAGATCAATCATCTTAATTGACTTTGATTGCATAGGAGCCTGTTTAGTCTCACAGTGATCAGGTGATCGGGTGTCTTTCAAAGGCTGCGACAATAAGAATTCCTCCCCAAGACCACACAGGACATGATGACCCTTTCCCACCACTAGACTCTTGCCAGAAAAGACAGGTTAAAATACCATTGCGTGATATTTTAAAACACTAAAGGCACAGGGGAATTGGGAGATGGCTGGGCAGGTAAAGTGCCTGCCATGCCAGCATATGCCCTAAGTCATAATGAGTTTGATACCTTGAACCCCAGTCAAAATGCCAGGCACAGGAATATGTGCCTATAGTCCCAGCACTGGGGAGGTAGGTTGACATGGGGGCATATTTTGAGCTTGCTGTCCATCTAGCCAAACAGAAGAATACCAGGTTCAGTGAGAGACCTTGTTTAAAAAATAAAGTGGAGGTGGAGCCGAAGAAGACAGACAGTATCAACCTCTATCCTCTGCATGCAGATGAATGCATGAATGTCCCCTGAGCACACACAGAAGGACATCAACAACAATGCAGGTGTGTCGTGTGTGTCAAGTACCGTGAGAAATACGGTTCTGCCGACCGATGTGTCAACAATCCGAGCTGAAAAACCAGTAATGGAGCCTGGAGCATGATGCCGGCTGTGGTACCTGTAAGTGGAGGACTTTCCATCCTGACAGCCATTTTCTCACTCCCATCTATAGTCTATGACTGCCTCTACCTTCACTTCCTGTGGGCTATCCCCATCATTGTGAGAACTCTCCAGAAATTTCTTCCAGGCTTGCATAGCATGCGTGAGTCAGGACAGAAGGCTTCATAAGCAGGGGAGGGATCCCTGCATGACTGATCCCAGAAGGCCTCCTGACACAGAGGGTTGAGGCAACATCTGGAGACAAGGCTCCTCTATGGAAACCTTCCACATCAATAGTCCCAGCAGAGGACAGCCACCAGTCTCCAGAGGCACAGATGGCAGATGCAGAGCCTCCTAGCTATGCAAACTCAGTGTTTTCAAGAAAAGTGTCAGAGAAGAAACCACACGGATCAAATGTTGCACTGGCCATTTAATCATCCATGGTTTTCTTCTAGGTTCTATTTATTTATTTATTATTATTTGTGGGGAATTTCTGATGTGATATCTCACAGGGAGGCCTATGCTATCCTTGACCTCACGGCAACCCTCTAGCCTTAGCGTTCTGAGTGCTGAGATTATAGAGGTGAGCTGTCCTCATGTTGACTTCCTTCTGAGTCTTATGTTGAAAATGAAATGCCTCTATCTATGGCAATCCGCTGAAATTTCCTTATAGGATAACTGCACAAAGCTACAACATTAAATACAGCTAAAAATATGTGCTTGCATTTAAGAAAGCATCCCAACATGAGTGAGACAGAAAAATGAGAAGCAGTTCGGAAAAAGCAGCTCACTGCGGTCAGAAAGACATCAAGATGACCAAAGTCCATGTTATCAAGGAGGGAGCAGCTCAGAAATGGAGGGCAGCACCCCTGGGCACAGCATGGTGGCACACTGGGGACATAAATCAAGGACTCCTGCCTGTCTACCTGTTACCTCGCTCTGTCTGCTCGCTGTTTTGGGTTTCTTTCCAAAGCACTGTGTCGTTACTCCCACCTGGAGGACAGCTTAATCTGTCACTCCATCCCCCGACACACACACACACACACACACACACACACACACACACACACTGCTCAGCTGCTTGGTTCCAACACACATGAGATCTCCAGCCATTTCTACCCTGCTGTTTTCTGTTAGTTACCGGAAGGATTCTCAAGCCCTAACTCCACTCCGGGTTGTGACGTGGCAGATTGATCAGCCTGAGATTTAAAGTATGTTGATGATATATCAGGGCCTGTGATATAGCTAGGTTCATTATCCTGGGCTTGGGACATAAGCAGATGTATAGTCTGGATTTGTGACATAGGCAAGAGTCATAGCCTGGGTGGTAAATTAAATAAATGCAATAATCTGGGCTTGTTACATAGGCAGGTACATAGCCTGGGCTCATGACATATAGGCACCATAGCCTGGTTTATGACATAGGCAGCTACATTAGCCTGTGTTTGTGACTTGAGCAGATGCATTAGCCTGGATTTATGACAATGCAGATGCAAGAACCTGGATTCGTACAAAAGTTAGCTCGTTAAGCCTCGGCTTACGACATGGTCTGGTCATAGCCTATGTTCATAACATAAGCATATGCCATGCCTGAATTTGTGACAGGCAGTTGTAATAATGTAGGCTTATGACATAGGCACCATTGTCTTGGCTTGTGCTATAGGCAAGTGTCACAGCACGTGCTTATGACATAGGCAAACGCTGTAATTCGTGCGTGTGACAAAGGCAGGGGCAGTGGGATAGACTTATGATTTTGCTAATGTCATAACCTGGTCTTGAATAGGCAGAAACCATAGTCTGGGCTTCTGAAATAGGCAGGCAGGCAGGTCCAAATGCCTGGGACTGTGACAAACGTGGTTGCATTAGCCTAGTCATGTGACATAAACAGAGCCATTAGTCCAGATTATGTCTTGAAGATGTATTAGGTTGTATTCATGTGACAAGATGATTCCTATCGCATATGCTGTAGCGTAAGCCCAACACATAGGTTGATTCCAAAACCTAGACTTATAACATGGGCAAATGCCATAGTCTGTGCTTGTGGCATAGGCAGATGAAGTAGGCTGGGCTTATGTCTTCTTGGATGATACTGCATGGTTTTGCACATAGGCAGGTACAATAGTCTGTGTTTGTGACATTGGCAAATACATTAGCCTGGGCCTATACTATGACTTGGAGGAATCAATAGCCTATTATGTTCCGTAGGCAGGTGCTATAGCCTAACTTTATGGCATAGGCAAACAAAAGCCTCTGTTGTCAAATAGGCAGAGGCTAAACCTGGACCTATGACATAGGTAGATGCTATAGTCTGGGTTTCTGACATAGGCAGAAGCTTTATTCTGGGATTTTGATATAGACAGGTATCATAGCCAGGGCTGGCGACTTAAGCAAATCCAGTAATCTAGGCTTTCTTACATAAGTGAATGTTTAGTCTGGGCACACAACAGCCTGAGCTTATGTCATAGGCAGGCACAATAGACGATACTTGTGGCTTAAGCAGATGCATTCATCTAGATTTATTACATGGCACATACAATAGTCTGCATCCAGGCTTCACCTGGCAGATTGCTTAGTTTGGGTTTATGACACATTCCAATACCATAGCGTGGACTTATGACATAGGCAAATACCGTGGTGTGGCCTTGTGACACAGACGGATGCAAGGATCTGGGTCTGTGGTCTAGGCAAGTGTCGTAGTGTATGCTTGTGACCTAGGCAGAGGTGATAATCTGGGTTTGTGACAAGATGTAGTGTACCAGGCCTATGAGCTCACAGATGTCTTAGCCTGGGCTTATCCATAGGCAGGTGTCATTGCCTGGGCTTGTGATGTAGCAGAAGCTTAATTGGGGCTTGTGATACAGCACATACCACAGCCTCCACTTGAGATACGGGCAGATGCCATAGACAGGTTTAGACATAAGCGGAAGCCGTACCCTGGCCTTATAACACAGGCAGACGCTGTCATCTGGACTTTGTGATGTAAACAATGCTATAGCCTACTCATGTAACACAGCAGATACAAGAACGTAGGTTTGTGACAAGGACATATGCATTAATCCGAGCTTGTGATATAATGCTACAGCTTGGACTTTTGACATAGCAGATGCACTAGAATGGGTCCTGCAGGTGGCAGATGCCACAGTCTGTTTTGTGACATAAGCAGATGATGTGGGTATATGACACAGCCAGTCGCATTAGTCTGGGATCTGATGCAGACAAACGCAGTAACCTGAGCTTGTTGCATAGGCAGGTGCAAGAACCTGGGCTTCTGACAACACAGATAAGCTAGCCTGAGCTTGTGAAGTAGGCAGACGGCAGACCTTGGTTGGTGAGTTAGGAAGAGTCCTGAGCAGGGGCTTTTGATGTAAGTAGATGAACTAGATTTATGACCTGGATTTATGACTTGGCAGATGAAATACCCTGGGTTCCATGAGAAAAGCAGATACAACGGCCTGCATTTATGACATAGATGGATGCCAGCGTCTGGGCTTGTGACATAAGCAGGTGACACAGCTTGGGCTTGTGACCTAGGCGGATGTAGCCATATGGGCTGTGCCAGGAACAACACACTGGACTTAGGCTTCAAGATAACATAGATGCATTTTGGAACTCGAGACACAGATAAATGCTGACACAGGCAGGTACAATAGTCTGAGTCTGTGACTGGGAAGGTATCATAGTCAGAGATTTGGGCTTAAACATATGCAATTATCTGGACCTGTTGCCTAAGCAGATTGTGACACACAGGTGCAAGAGTGCAGACTTATGACATCTAAAGATGCCATCTCCTGGTCTTAAGGCATAGGCAGGTTTAGTAACCTGAGCTTGTGGCATATGCAGATGCTGGAGTCTAGGCCTGTGACATAGGCAGATGAAATGCACCAAGTCTGTGACTTAAGCAGCTGTATTGACCTGGATTTAAGCCATGGCAGATGCAGTACCCTAGGTTCACGTGAAAGGCAGATTGCTGAGCCCTGGCTTATGTCATATTCCAAAAATAAATCCCTGTGCTTGTGATATAGGCAGATTGCCATAGCCTGGGCTTGTGACATAGGCAGCTGTCATAGCCTGGGCTTGTGACACAGGCAGCTGTCATAATCTGGGCTTGTGACATAGGCAGCTGTCATAGCCTGGGCTTGTGACATAGGCAGCTGTCATAGCCTGGGCTTGTGACATAGGCAGATTGCCATAGCCTGGGCTTGTGACACAGGCAGCTGTCATAGTCCGGGCTTGGGACACAGTGGGTATAAAGAATAGGCTTGCGATTTGGCAGATTTAGAAGCCTGGGCTTATAATATTGGAAAATATTATTATAGCCTTGTGACACAGGCAGACAGTCTAGGTTTATAAAATGAAAGATGTGATAATCTAGACTTGTGCTTCAGGAAGATGTCATAGCCTGGGCTTCTGACACGGCAGATGAATCAGCCCAAGCCTATGAAGTAGGCAGATGACATGTCCCGGTTTGTGAGGTAGGAAGACTTTGTGATTTTGACATAAGCAGGCATATTAGACTGGATTGTGATATGGTAAAAAAAAATCCTAGGTCCCTGAGAGAGGCAGATACCATAGTCTGCACTTCTGACATAAGAGATGCCATTCTGAAGCTTGTGACTTAGACAGGTATCATAGTCCGGGCTTGTGACTTAGACAGATGCAATAATACAGGATTATGACATAGCCAGCAGCAGTAGAGTAGATTTATTTCTTCTCAGGTGATATAGCTTGGTCTTGGACACAGACAAATGCAATAGCCTGGGCTTGTAACATAAGCAGATGCCACACTCTGAGCTTATGACATAGACAGATGCCATAGTCTGGGCTTGTGACATAGATAGACGCATTGATCTGGGCTTGTGACATGGCATACATCTTAAGCTGGGCTTGTGATGTGGCAGATACATTAACCCAGGCCTATGACTTGACAGATGCGACAGTCTGGGATGGTGACATAGGCAGATGCCGTAGCTTGAGTTTATTACATCGGCCATTGCATCATCTGGGATTATGTCTTGGCAGATGCAATAGCCTGATGGGATAGGCAGATGTTATCACCCAGGCCAATCATATAGACTGAAGACACAGCCTGGGCCTGTGGCAGATGCCATAGCCAGGTTTGTGATATGACAAAAGCAGGTGCGATAGCTTAGACTTGTGACATAGGTAGATGCAAGAATTTGGGTTTGTGACATCGGTCCATGGCAGCCTAGTCTTGTGGCATCATCAGATGCATTATTCTTGGCTTGTTATGTAGTCAGGTGCCATAGTTTGGTCTTGTGACATATCATATGCAGTGGCCTGTGACCTCTTCATCTATGTCTCTGGCCCAGGCTGGCTGCCAAGTCATTTCCTATCCTACATGGGGCAGCAAATTTCCTAGCGCACCAGAAAGGCAAGCAGCCCCAAGTTCCCTGATACCACAAAGCGGCCTACATTTTGGTGCTTAGGGCTCCTGTCAGGGTTCAGAAAGGAAGTCACAGAAGGCACGTCTGTTGCCACCTTTGATGTGAGAATGCCCTTTATTCCCCCTGAATTCAGCCCCTGCCCTTCTAGTCTGGTATACACCCTTGTACCTCTGCACTCCTAGTAGCCATGTTGCAATTTTTATTCCTTTAATAGGAGCACCACATAAGCAATTTCTTTTTCTATGAACCTCTTTGCCACTGACATCCGTTTCTTCTCAGAGAATCACTGAAATGGAAGGAACTCATGATCCATGTCATTGCACCACCAACAAGGAAGCAGAGGACCTGGGATATCTGTAATTTGCTTGGGACTTCACCCCTAATCTGTCCCCTTGGTCTCTGATGTGTGGCTTCTACAATCTATATTTCCATGTTTGTATCTAAACCCGTATCCTTATTGCTTTTGTAAGTCAATCAAGAACAGTGTTCACGGCCTTGCCAGCTACACTCAACAGCTTGATTACATGAAGGGGGGGGGGAGATGCACACAGTTTTGATATGATGTACATATTTCTGTGGGTTAGGCAGGTGGATCATTCAAACGAGGAAGAAAAATAAGTCGTAACAGGTGAAATCACAACCCCAGAGCCAACGTTTTCTGTCCTATCTGGTCTCCAATGGTAAGGCCCCTATTTCCAGAGTCCAGTATGATAGAAAAACAATCCTGAATGAAATCTCTGACTCTTGGCTACTCCTCCTTCCTCCCTGGGTGGCCACCCAGGGATTTAACAAACACAAGAAAACATCCACAGCTCTGTCACCGGCACTCCATCTGCTACTTATGAAGACGTTCTATGTCCTTGTGTTTCTGCATCTTCTTCACCAGCATGGACTGCGTTTCCCCATCTTTATACTTTTCACCTGCCATGTGAAATAGTTCGACATATGGCAACGGAGCCACTTTTCAGGAATGATCTCTACTATTATCAGAAGAAGGGAGGAGAACAGCACGTGACCAGTGCTGATGTGAAAAACTATTTATTGTTCATTTTGTAGAGTGTGAGTGGCCCATTCCCACAGCTCGGTGGGAGAACACTCTCCAGAGAAGAGGGGCAAATAAGATGCAGGAAGTGAGGCCAAGGCTCTGAACCCAGCAAGTGTCCTTCCAGCTGTCAGTGTGATGACACCTGGCAAGGGCGGCATGTGCCAGCCCAGATGTCAGAGCCCTCCAGGCGTGCAAGTATGTGGATTCTTTCTTTCCTTGGGACTTTTTCATGTCAGTATATGAGAGACATTTTGTCAATAATCTCTCTAGGATCATGATGTATCTATGAAACTATGCAACCGGACATGAAGTCATACATCAGAAGCACTCAGATCCAAGGCCTGGGCTACACGATTCTCATCATGTCTTGCAAATTGTCTTTATTATTGGCCAGATCCTGTCCAATCCATCTTCCCTACCTCCCTACCCCTGTCATGGCCAGATAAACACAACAAACACAGCTAGAGACGGGAAATCTCTGTGCAAACATTTGGATTCCCTAGCAGACAGACAAGTAGATACAGGGTCTGGCCATGAATCTCTTTCCAGCAAGGTTCTGACCCGTTACAAAAGTCGAGTGTTCTGACTTTCCACGTGGAAGTCTCTTTTGTGTCGTGACTTCTCTGGGAGACCTGATCACCACCACCCACATCTCTTAGGATTGCATACCTAAAACTGTGTCCTTCATTACAATTCCGGGTCTCATTTTCAGATTGGCTTTCAGGGAGTGGTCTCCTGATACTTCTGTACTCTATGGTCTTGAAGCTGCCTTGCTCAGGCTTGGATACTCTCTTTGGCTGAATACCACAGTCATATAAGGCTCAACTCTCTTTTCCCTCCACTGGTGCTTTGGGGCCCCTCCCCTCTCTCTTCACTCCTTCCCAGACTAGACATGGCCTACGCGACACTCAGAACTTCGTATATCCTACTTGCTGTCAAGAACATCTTTTTAAAAATCTGTAACCTTATCACCTTGGCTCAGAGATCCACCAATGGTGTTCCCTACACCCTGTGAGAGGTCCAGAGCCACAGCTCACAAACCCATTTCTATCTCAAACTCCCTTCCCTGACTTTCTTCAATGAGGGACCGTGATACAGAACTACAAGGTAAAATAAATCATTTTCTTCCCAAGCCCTTTTTGGTCATGGTGTTTTGTCATAGCAATGGAAACCCTAACAAAGATAGTGGGTATCTGGAGAGACAGGGCATCCTGGAGGGTGGACACCCTGAGTCAGGACTGCATTCCTATCTGTGTCCTAACATAAACTTCTCTGTCGTTTGTAAGCAGTTAGTCCTGACAGACCAAGGGGAGGGTACCAGAAACACCTGCATTGTGTCTTGTAGCTTTATGTGAATCCACAATGGTCCCAAAATTAAAAGTTTAATTAAAAATCTCAAGTGGAAGACTGGACGTAGGGTCAATTAATCAAAGATTAATTTGCCCTAAATCAATTTAGGGACTAGCAGTTCACTGATAAGCCAATTCGCAGATGCAAACACATCTCTGAGAGCCAGCTGGCAGGAACCTTTTGCAGTTGACAAATCTACCAAACAAGCAAGTCACTGGAGCTTCTGGTGCAGGTCCTCATGGATCAGGTCATATTCTGACTCCCACTAAACATGCAAGGTGGCCTTGTTTATTCTAGGAAAAAATTATTAACTTCTAGATTGAGTGCTTCACAAAAGTAAAGGGTTCCACAAACATCTTTAAAGTGCAGATTATCTTGTATTTTCCAGGGCTTTCCATATACTTAGCAATGAAATAATTTGCTTCTGAAGTAAGGGAACAAGGTTGGGCACACAGAAGGGCACTGGAGTTCTATCCTGAAAAGCCTGGATACCCCACATAGATCTGAGCACCCTCCACACTTCAGCATGGCTTGCCAACATTGCCTCCCTCCCTCCCCCAACATGTGATCACCCCCACTCCGGGATATACTGCCTCCTATGAGCCAGAGCACTGCTAGAGCCGCCTGCTCAGGGCCTGTTCTGTTGGGAGCAGTGAGACCCCAGATCCTGAATTTCTTGTAAGTAACTTTTTTTCCCCTGATCTGAGTGCCTACAGCTGCTCTGAGCACGAGACCTTCAGGAGTTCCTGATGGCAGGAGAGTGGTTTCTGGTGGGTTTGGCTGGGGCATGGTTATCTCTATATAATCTGCCCCTGAACACAATAAAGGGGGCATTCTTGGGGCTTTTGTATCAGTGTAAGAAGGTAGAAGGTCTGCATGTGGGTCTGTCTCTGTGTCTCTGTGTGTGTATTCTCCACCTCCAGCCCCTTTCCCGAAGCTCACGAACTGGGTAATAGCGCATAGAGTGCAGACACGGGGGCTCAGTGCACGGCACTGTTCCACAACAGCCAGGGCGTCAGAGAAGAGAGCACCCCATGTGGTGGGATTCACGATGATTGTAGGATGGTTCTTAGTCTGACACTGCAAAAGCTGTCCCGGCAGCAGGGACCATGGGGGAATACGTTGGAAGTCATATGGTAGGGCCAGCTGATCCACCAGGTCCCCTGAGTCCTTTGGGTTCCTCAAAACAGAGCCAGGGTTCTCACTATAGCACAAGAGTATGGCCAAGGCTGGTAGTCATCCCATGCCTGACTTTGGATGTGGACTGACTCTGAGCCACAGGGTCAGTGCTGGGCCACCCGAGAGAGAGGAGTGTGGCTGACCACTTGCTGATCTCACAGCAGGCTGTGTGACCTGTTCTGAGATGGTGGTGATAGATGTTCCACAAAAAAAGTACCTGATGTGTGCTTTGGATCGGCACTGTAGCGCTCCGACAGACACTGTAGTGTGTAAACAAGGGAGACAATGGGGAAGGACACCTTCAATGTGACATTCCCAGACACCGCACATGGGAATTTCTTCTCACAAATGTGGAAGTGGTCCCAAACACACTTGCTGTCCAAAGTCCTCTGGATTCTCATTGGCATGGTCCTTTAATAATTTTTATTGTTATTTCTCCAAAGATAGTTCAGTTTAATAGGAACACTTTACAATTGCTGAATGTAGAACATTGTTTATGAAAGAGAATTAGAAAAGATTGATGAGCACCCATAAAATGGTATATTAGTAATTATTTCTTAATCTTCAAAGAAGAAATAATAGCAATATAATATCTTCTTACTGGGGGGAAGAAAACAAGAAGAGATGGCAAAGTTAAAATCAAATAGGAATCCTGTAACAGCAAAATGTGTTTTATCCCTTAAAAGGAAAGTGAGGTGACAGGTTTCCATCTATGAAACCCAGTGTTTACAAATATTCGAGCTCATAAATTTGAAGAGAAACTGATACAGAAAATTCTTGTTACTGCACTGCACTTTCCGGTGATTTTATAGTCTAATTTTCAGTGATTCCCCACAGAACGAATGCAGTTCAAAGGCAATTTTATAAAGTACTTTGGAGATAACTATTATCTGCTAATTATTAGAAATTGCATGTTGTTGTTAATTGCATAAATAAATTGTTTTATCTGAAAGCCATTAAAAAAAGGTTTGGTGTCTGAAGCATATCTGGTTTTGATGCTCCTGTATAAAAACGCTTTAACTGTTTAAAACAAGGGCATGCTGTTTTCAAGACACAATGTCTTAGACTAATGGGTTATGGGGGGGAGGGTCCTAAACATGAATGTATTTTATTTCTGTGACATACTTCAACTAGTCACAAATAAACATAGAAAAAAGAAGGTTGCATGCATTTTGTTATAAATATAGAAAAATAAAGTGGTATCTAGGAAAAAAATCCTTTAAACGATTTATATAAATATTTTCCTTTTTACAAAGTAGTACTCATTTTCAAATAAAATGCACTTTTCTCTTTTGCTAATCGACTTCACTCATAATTAGCCGTGAGAGAAATGTGCCTGTGGGGGAAGGGGCGGGCGTCTTTCATTTTCTATGAAGTCATTCAGGAAGATACAGACAGAGTGTACTAGGAGGGTGGGAAAGCAAGGTGCTGGGCCATTCTGTAGCTTCCAGAAAGGCAGATGCAGCACAAGACCTCCACTTGGAATGGTGGCCTGAAACTACTGAGCCAGTAGGCACACAGTTGGGCCTTTACCACCAAGGGGGCAGGCAGTAACATCTCCAGGGATGTCCTGGGAAAAAAGGGTGTCACAAGCCATCCCACCCACAGGGAGATGACAAGCTAGGGGTCCTGGAGACCAAGGATGGTCCTGAGCTTGCCTTCCCAGTGTTGAGGAGGGAGGTCCCTCTTAGAACCAAGGGAAGCAAAGAAAAGGAAGGGAAAAGGGGAGGAAGGGAGGAACAGAGGGAAGAGGGAGGGAGGGACGGAGGGACGGAGGGGAGAAAAATGGAGATACCTGAGCAGGTGTACGTGAGTGTCACCAGGGTCCCACAGACAGGGCTGATTGATGCCCAGAAGAGTCCCTAACATTCACATGATAAATCAACTGTGCTGATATCATAAGAAACCAACCCTCTTACACACTGCTCGGTTCAAGCACAAGGGTAAGACAGGCACACAACCTTTGTCACCCCATGCAAATCTTGGTGACATGCAGGAGATTTGGTGATCTGCAGAGTAGGAAACCAAGACAGTTCCCTAACCATGGAAAGGTCATCTGTGCGCCTCATTCCTAGGCTAGAATGGCCTCAGATACACGAGGGACCCTGTGGTGTGAAGTGGATAACCCAGTCTATAACTCCCACAATGCGTCAGACTTCCTGTGTGTGTGAAGCCTTGTCTCTACGATGGTGAGGATGAGGAAACCATTCCCTGCTTTGTCTGTTCATCCTCATTGAAGGGAGAAAACTGCCATCACCATCATCACCGAATTCTTGGTAATGATAGCTCTACAGCTTCTCAGGGTTTAATGCCCCCAACGTACCTCCCCATTGCCCCTACCACTACCCCTCAAACACCTCTGAAGTAAAAAAATGATTAGGGAAAACAAAGACAGAGGAGGTGGTTGAGGTGGGAGAGCTCAGCTCTTGAGGTATGTCAGGCAGAAAACCCGCTAGGCTGATGGAGAATGTCTTCTGGGAGCTGCAGAGGAGCTGAGGTTCCAAGCCATGGAAACACTGGTTCTGTGCCCAGACCTGTGTCTTTGTGGGCACCTGCCTTTGGTTGCACCTCTACTGAACCAGAAAGTAAATGGATTCTGACAATAGGTGCCCACCACTTACTTCATTCCCGTTCTCTTCCATCTCCTCTCCCAGGTGGGTCACATGAATGCCTGCAGACAAGTATCCATCACCACCACCCCAGAGCCCCCAAATACCTCCAGCATTCTCCAAACACACCTCTGAAGGGTTTTCCACTTCTAGTTATCCTCCTGGCTTTCCCTAGGCTGCTCGACAGTACTGAGGTTCATGAGAGTGTCACCCATTCCAACTCTGTGACCAGAAAAGCCGTTGGTCCAGTGTCATCATCACTAAGCAGAGTTTAGCGAGAGGGCACTGTGGGCATAAGGATAGGTGTGGCGTCTGTTGGGTCCCTTCTAGGAAACACTCCTACTCTCAGAGACAATGGTCAAGTGTCATACCGGGCACAGAAAGGAGCCCCCGTCATAGTCAGAGCCTGTCTCCATCTACCGTCTACATGACTCAGCTCTGCCAGGGTCCTAAAGAGAACCAACTTCCCACCCTCGTTTCCCTACCATGTTGGCAGTTCCTGTGAGTGTGCTGCCATCCCAGGCGTTGGCCAAGCCTAAAGTTTCTCGCTTTATGAGATCTGTTGAGATCACATCTCAAGGGGTATGTTTGAAAGTGTCAGTCAAATTGATGAAGGAAAGGACAAATTCATTAATTAATTCACTCCTGAGCTGGCTTCTCACATGCCAACCTTAAGCTCGGAGTGGATTTTTATGGTTGAGTTATAAATCTCTCACCAGTGGGGTTTCCTATAGACAAGCTGTCAGAGGTTTAAATGCCACAGCATCCATGGGTGCTGGGGGATGTCGTAAAAAGGACGTCGACTCGTTGCCTCTTGGGCGAACTAAGAGCTAGACCTTTGGCAGATATTCCAAATGATTATCGTTTTAATTACTAGAATTCACAAAACAACCTCCAGCCCCATATGTCTGCATACCAACTGGTTGACTTTAATGCCCCTCCATGAGATGTGGGATTTTAATTCTGCATAACACACTGTATCCTTGGGTAGAGAGTGAGTACATTATGTAGGGCAGGAATTGCATTTCCCAGTGCTTCACCCTCAGCCTCTACTCCAATATATCCTGATTCTAGCAGCCTAGGTGACTCAGTAGACATAAGAAGCCATGGCTTGCCTTGTGGGCACATGTCACAAAGTCAGAGATGAGACTGTCCCCAAGTTGTTCACTCTGCCTGCTGTGGTCTGTTTTGCATGCGTCTGGTCCGGTCTTGTATTTGCTGTCTGGGTACTGCTGACTTCACGGCTAGGACAGCTTCTCCTATAGGAAACATTATCTTTATAAAACTTGGCTTAGACTCAATGACAGAAAATGTTAGACACTCAGAAAGAGAAAGCTTGGCCACGCCTCCCTCACTCTGCACTGAGACTAGCTGGGTTGACAGAGTTCCCTGCAGTCTAAGTATGCCCCCGCTCAAGATTCACATGCTGGAAATTGCTCCCCAGTGGGGCAGTGTTAGGAGGCAAGGCCCATCCAGTGATGCAGAAGTCATGATGTCATCACCTTCATGGTGAATTAATGTCACAATAGGAAGGACCAGCAGGACTGGGTTCACATTTTCTTCTCCAACGTCCCCCCAACACACAATTTGGGGACACAACAAAAGGGCCACCAGACAACAGTCGTTCATGGACTTCCACCCTCCAGCTCTGTAAGGAGCAGATTTAGTCCTTTATGAATGATAAAATCTTGAGTATTTTTTCATACTTTCCCACAACCTCTGCTTTCATACAGGAGTTCCTACACTGATGTTCTAAAAGTCAGGCTACAGGATCTTAGCCCACTAAGACCAAGGTGCAACTGCCATTCTTCATCTCTCTTGCCTTAATTCCACACATGATCCCTCTGATTCCTCTGTCTCTTACAGGCTCAGCAGTGACAACTTCCCAGTCCCCAGTGCGTTGAGTCTGAGCCAAAAGTTCAAGGAAAAACGGCCACTATCAACAGGTGTACACATCTGTACCATTGGTGCTGAAGTTGGTAAAATGCTGTATGTCTCACAGTGGCCCCCTTAGCCCTCCTAGGTTTCCGAGACTTGTGGTTAGAAATATATTGAGTGGAATAAACACATTAAATGCCAAGTTCTAGAAGTGTTTAGGGTGTCCATACGATTTGTGATACCCCTTACTCCTTAGTAACATCTTGCTTTCAGGGCCATTGTTGTAGGGTTGCAATGCTACATTCAAGTAAGCTTACTTTACTTAATTTGTCCCCAGGAGCAAGGACTGTGGTTCCACCATCAGAATGTGTCATGGAAGTACACAGCGCTGCCTTTCCATGGCAAGAGACACATGCTAGTTTAAGGAAAGAAGACGTAGTCTCATGTTGAAGGCATGGTCTACAGTAAAATCCACCTTCTATCTGAAATTGTGAAGCAGTACAAAGAAATCCCTGCTAGCATTTCTGTCGCACCTCAGTAATGAGATTATTGTCCAATTATCACAGCTTACAGGGCTGGACCATGGCTAAGGTTCTGTGAACTGCTGGATCATGGGCTCTCTCTCTCTCTCTCTCTCTCTCTCTCTCTCTCTCTCTCTCTCTCTGCATGTAAAGTCATTCACACGTGGTATCCTCTATCACTACCTCGCTGTCTCCTCCTCCTTGTCTGATTCTTTGGTGTTCCAAGTTTCTGAATCCCAGGAAGTGTTCTTTAAGCAATATCTTCCAAAGCTTTTCTTCACTTTGTCTGTCAGTTCAGAAGCTATTGTGGCTAAAAGCTTCTGCATGTTTCTTGGGTTTTGCTTTTTGTTTTGGTTTTATCTTGTTTTTGTTTTTTGTTTTTGTTAATCGTTGTAATTCCTCCCTTAGGTGAGAAAGTTTTCCCAAAGAAAACAGCTCAGTGCCAGTTGTGAAGACCGCATAACTGTCACCATAGGCTGCTTGCAATTCCATTCCACATGTGCTTATTTCGTGGATCACAATATATTCTCCACTCCACAGCTTTTTGAGCTGGAATGTGACCTCATGTGGGGTTGCATAACTGAATGGGAGGATTGTGGAAAAAAAAACAATGATAATAAAAAAGTTCCTGAATATGTAACAACCAAAAATGAACTCAATATCAAATGTACAATGAATCTTAGGCGTCTCTGCCAATGATCAGCCATGGTGTTGCATGACTTCAGTGTAGCCTTGAGATCTGGACCCAAAACATGAGAACTTCACACGGGCACGCTGCCACACCAGGCAATGCCAATGAGCACTGCCCAAAACACCTTGTCTCAGGTTAGAGACTATTGTATGCTATGAATTGTGGTGCTTATACACCGCACATACAAGTTCTCTGTTCCTAGAGAAACATAATGGTTTAATTATAGGAAACAAACAATATTTTCCTCCCGTAAGTCCTCAGCATGTGTCAAATGAGTATAGCTTTGTGTTGCATTGTCAGACAGCTTAGTTTCACAATGGCTGTTGGAGTTAATGCCTAGAGTTTCATAAGAAATTGTTAAAAAGAATTTTAACTTGGGCTTGGAACATGAGTGTATTTATCTGAAAGAATGTTCTCAGCATTGATAATTATAAAATCAAAATATCCATCAACCATGAAAATCGCTGAAGACTTTTATGTCCTATACTATCAAATTTCAGTAAAGATTTCTTGTATGAATGTAAGCAAGCTCATTAATAGCATTAGTATTAAAAGCTTTGCTTTTGTCCTTAATAATCGAACTAGATGCAAACTGAAAATTTGTTTTAAAATAAATTTCCCCGTGACCTATTATCAATAAACCTTTTATAGTTTTCCTATTTTATAAAAAGACATACTCCGGTGTTATAAAAACCTTGGGTGAGGAGTGTTGTGTAGAGGAACCACTGAGTTCATTCAGCAGGAGAGACAAAGAATTGTACATCCTGGAAGCAGGACCCCCAGACAAGACAATGAAGTGACAGAGAGGGTGTGGAGTCAGGTGAGGAGCGTGCCAACCAGAGATCTGCCAGGCAGCAATTCCCTCCCACACCAACACCAGAGTGAAGGCTGCCGGGATCATGAGGGGCACCGACAAATAACAGTTACAGTCCTGAGGCCAGGATGCCAAGATGGCCGCTGCTAGAGGTAAAGTGGACAGCCAAGGCATCCGAGAAGGAAATAACAGTTACAGGTCAGAGGCAGGGATGCGGAAGCCACAGTTGGAGGGTCAAAGTAGGTATCTCAAGAGTCCTGATACAAAGTAGCAGAGATACTGAGGACTGCGGACAGGGTAGAAGTAAGTTATCTATTAAAGGCAGGAGCAAGCAAGCCAGGGGATTGGGCGGGACACAGACACACAGAGAGAGACAGAGAGAGAGAGACAGGGAAAGAACAAAAATGATACAGAACAGACCAACAGCTCCCAGCGAGGAGATGGAAGGAGCTCTATAGGTGGGAGTCCACCCTGAGGTCTGGCTTGAAATTCTTATTGGCTCCAGGTGTTACTGCTTTCTGGTTGGCTCTCCTCCCTGAGTGATCCTACCTCTCTTCACCCAGCATTTTCTTGTACCCACAGTCATCTAAAACTTACTCAGGCAGAAGCAGCAATAAGTAAAAAAATAATAATAAATAAATAAAATAAAAATAAAACTGAAGAAGCCCCACTGGAGTCTATCATACATGAAAGAGGCATTCCCATACTTAAGAGGCTGACCCCATCCATTTTGGAGGTAATATATCCCATGCAACATAGAAGAAGACAGTAGTCACCCTGAGATTCCTTCTAAGAACTCTGAACTCTCGCTCAGGCGGCTTAGTTGAATATCCAATCACCATAGCAGAGAACACACAAGAAAGCACAGCATCCCATACCGCATGGGTAAAGGCAGCAATGTCAGACTTAGAACCACGGGTGCTCCAGCCCCAGGCAGATGAGCCTCCACTGTACATCTTGTTACCAACAATAGGGTACATGTGACCACTCCCCAAACTCACTTTTGCCATTCCTCATTTGAGGTCCAAATGTGTTCTGTGGCTTTTCCTGGGAAGGCATGGATAAATGTTGGTTTGACCAAGAGAGGTAAGAGGGAAGTGATATTAGACCAAAGATATAATTTCATCCAAGTCAGCAATCAGGCATTGCTTATAGGAACATAGGTGATTGGGGCAGCTGCATGGCACAAAGTCCTGCCCAAGCTTGGGTGACAATTCACAAAGACTGCCACCAGAGTTGACTGTTCAACTTGCAGACAACTTCACTAAAAACCCCTCCCCCAGCAATTATTTTTAATTTTTTTATTGATTGATTTTATTGAGCTCTACATTTTTTTCTACTCCCCTCCCTTCCTCTCTCTCCCCCTTCAACTCTCTTCCATGGTCTCCATGCTCCCAATTTTCTCAGGAGATCTTGTCTTTTTCTACTTCCCATATAGATTACATCCATGTATGTCTCTCTTAGGGTCCTCATTGTTGTCTAGGTTCTCTGGGATTGTGATTTGTACACTGGTTTTCTTTGTTTTATGTTTAAAAACCACTTATGGGTGAGTAAAAATGATAATTGTCTTTCTGGGTCTGGGTTACCTCACTCAAAATAATGTTTTCTAGCTCCATCCATTTTCCTACAAAATTCAAGATGTTGTTATTTTTTTCTGCTGCATAGTACTCCACTGTGTAAATGTACCACATTTTCCTTATCCATTCTTCGGTCAAGGGGCATTTAGGTTGTTTTCAGGTTTTGGCTATGACAAACAATGCTGCTATGAACATAGTTGAGCACATGTCCATGTGGTACGATTGAGCATCCTTTGGGTATATTCCCAAAAGTGATATTGCAACCTTCCTCAAGACCCCTAGCAATTATTGAATACATATATAACCTCAGGGGTCTCCAACATCTTGTAAGCTTTGTGGGCTTCCTGAGTCTAACATGCCTTCTCGGGGATGGAATGCTTCACCCTGGATGGAATAGGTATGCAGCAGCTCTGCATGGCATTTTACTATAGGGTAGTGTGCTGGCTTCCACTTCAAAAGCTTCCAAGGAAACACCTAAGAAACTCAATGCTGCAGACACAACAATGGCCAGGCTCAGCAGGGCACTTTTCATAAAGCTGCCTTTCTGAGGAGCATTGTCACCAGAACAAAAGTTGTGGAGCCAGGTGTGACCAGAGAGCTCTCCAGGGAATGAAAAGAGGGCTCCACCCACCCTCTGCCTGCAGGAGGCAGCCTTACCCCTGCTCTCACCAAATACATTCTTGCAACCTACAGGGTCCTGAACAGATGGCTCTGGGCAGTCTGCCCCTCTGTGCAGTGTGTTCACCACCATGAACCAGCCCTTCACAACCTTCTCTTGCCAGGGAAGGACAGGGTGATGAAGCCCCTTAGTTCCCTCATCCCAGTCTTACTGTTCTTGCTTTATGGATTTAGGGAGTCTTGTTGAAATAGGGACGGCGGCAGGGCTGCGTCCCCGGCACCCGGCCGCCCGCATGGCTAGCTTATGCCCAGAAATAATTACACGGAAACTGTATTCTTTCAAACACTGCCTGGCCCGGATAGTTCCAGTTCCTTATGGCTAGCTCTTACATATTGTTCTAACCCATTTCTAATATTCTGTGTAGCCCACGAGCTGGCTTACCAGGGAGGATCTTAACCTGCGTCTGTCTGGAGC
>NW_026068035.1:2555001-2895510 GCF_014885135.2 Alexandromys fortis
TGCAGCGGTCGGATTAATAAATCACCAGTAATTGATATTTAAACAAATTTAATAACAAAACCAGACTCACGAAACCAAGGTTCCAGCGGAGTAGCCAGCGGAAACAGGGGAGCGCGGAAGGGGCGCACAGCACAATATATATCAGTAAACATACGCCTGAGGGCAGCCCGCCCCCAAGGGGAGGGCTTATCCCTACAGAGTCTCATAGGCTATAAGAGCTCTCCGTGAGAGGCTGGTGCTGCAGGAGCTCCTTCTGCTCCTTCAGCCAAATAGCCTTTAAGATTCCAGCCCATTTGGGCATGGTCTCTTTCACTTTAAAAAGCAGCAGTAGCCCTGCTCTTGCTCCCTTGCTTCTAGACTCCTTTCCTGGTCGTGCAGAGATCTGTTGTCTAGGATGGTGATCTGTAAGTTTTTCCCTTTAAATAAACAACCCTTTTATTAATTGTGATTCCAAACTGGTGTGGGATTGTTTTGTGACTTATGCCTTCAGGCTGGAGAGGAGCAGCAGAGGTACACGGAGCCAACCTCAGCAAGAATAAGCTTCCCTATATTCAAGAAATGATTGAGGAGGAATAAAACCCCTGAAGCCCCTCTAAACCCCGTGCCAGCCAGCTCTGTTTTGACATACAAGCAAGGCATCTGGCTGGTGCCAGAAGGGCAAGAAACAAAGGCTTTCAGGCCCTGATCCCACCTGCCCCGCAGCCTCTGGCTTGTGTCTCCCTTATGTTCCTGAGGGGTGCTGCTCTTCCCTCTTGCCCCCATACTGCCCTGCTTTGAACCTTTTCTAGTCACTATGACAAAATACCCAACTTATGAGAGGACAGATCTGTCTTGGCAAACAGTTTCAGGGTCACAGTCTATAATGGTGGGGAGGCAGAGCTGAGCAGCTCAGACTGTAGTTACGGGAACATGTGTCAGCAACTTGTTCACTGGATGTAGGACCAAGGGTCAAAGAAAGGCTGGAATCTTGGGGTATGATCTTCAAAGACGTGTCCCCAGGGAAATGCTTCCAACAACGAAGCTCTGTCTTCTGAAGCCCCTACCACCATGGACCAGGCATTAGCAGCAGAAGCTTGGTGAGGGGAGGAGCTTCCCGCGATAGCATACCCCCCTCGCTATTCTTCTTTGGAGACCTTTCCAGCCAGCCTCCTGGAACATCTTCACGCTTCTGCCATCCTTCCATCCCCTCCTGTAGTTGGTCCAATGAATTTATCTTAGGCACTGAACACAAATGTCCTGGACCACTAATTGCCTCTCCATTAGACTGAGGTTAAGGACCATGGGTGGTTCATCAGTGTAGGACCAGAACTGAGCTCAGACCCGGAAGGGAGCAGAATTAAGGTAGCCCCACCAACCCTCACATAGTCTCCTAACTAAAAGGGAGAAGTCCTAGTTCCATGGAAAGCCTGAAGCTCTGGGGAGGAATGCTGCCCTCTTTACAGTCCTACCGTGACACCAGGACTTTGCTCTTACAGAATAAGGTATTGACCACATCACTAGGCACATACACACCCTTCTGCCACCACCCAGGCTAATGTTTACACTCACTGGAAAGGCCGACAGCACACTGGGTGGCTGTGGTCGTCAACAGCTGCTTTGAACAAGTGAGGGACTGCCAGGTGGAGGCTGAAGCAAGCCTCAGTGAAAGTTGGGAGAGTGGGTGGCAGTTTATCCTGAGGTCCGGTTCACTAGTGGTGCACCCCTCCAGGGACTTGGTGACCCACAGGAAGTGTTCAGGAAGTACACCGGTCCCAAAGAAGTCAGCCATGAAGAGAGTGGCAGCCGCACTGATCAAATGGCAGGAGATCTTTGTACGGGACTTGGAATGTGTGCCTGGCAGCTAAGTTGACAGTGGTGACCTTGCTGCCCTCTGCCCCATCTGATGACAGGAGGTCACCATGGTGAAACCTTTCTACAGTGTGGGCATCAGCTGTGAAATGCTCGATTTGCCATGGAGGCACGGGGCCTCCACATCTCCCTGTACATCCCCAACCAGCGATGGCGCTTCCTGCCAACCACCCTAGCACACAGGACACTGGAGGGAGCCTTTGTTCAGCTAGTAGACCTCCAACAGGACACGGGTGTTTCGTCTTGACAGTTATAGATTTGAAGAGCACTCTCTCTCTCTCCATCACTCTCTCTTCAGTCGTGTGTGTGTGTGTGTGTGTGTGTGTGTGTGTATCTTTCCAAGCCAGAGAACAACCTCCAGTGCCATCCCTTAGGTATCACACACCTTTATTTTTTGAAGTAAGGTCTCTCACTAGCCTGGATTTTGCCAAGTAGACTAGATTGGCTGGCCAGCAGGCCCCAGGGATCCACCTGTCTCTGCTTTCCCATTGCTGGAATTACAACCATGCATTACCATGGTTGACTTTTTTTAATTTTACATCTGGGTATTGAGAATCAAATAAGTTGTCATCACCCCCGGACTTCTTCTCAGTTCCCTTTCTACCCAAACGAAATATAACCCCGAACAAAACAAATCCTCAAAGACTGCTAGGTGGCTTCTGATCCTCTCTTCTACCTTCTGTCTCCTGAGCCACTGAGGCAATACTGCCATTAAGACGTGGTCACATGTCCCATAGAGTTCAATCAATGGGATTTCTCCATAAGTGTAGTTTGGGGTGCAATGATGTCACTCTGAGCACTGCAGTCTTTTTCCCCACACCCTATGTGACAGTGGTTTTTTTTCTGGTTGTGCAACTGTATAAAAACACTGGGGAGGACATCCCATGGGCCCAAGGAAAGCATAGCACTGGCAAAGAAGGGCTAGGAAGAGGAACCTGCCTTTGGGCTCCTCAGACACCAGGCGTCCCCCGTACCAGAGCCGCCTCTTGGCCTGCTCCCATCCTCCTCATGCCTGGGCTGTTACACCCCACTTTTCTTTCTTTCCCTTCAGCTTCCATGCGACCCCTAGCTCATAATATTCCACATGCTGCGTGTCAGCTAAGCGTGAACAAAGGGACCTTTCTCCTCCGCAGAAATCATTCAAGTTGCAAGATTCAGTGTTTGCAGCAGCTCTCTCTTAAAATGCTTGACATTTCCCCACAATTTCTTAGATATACTTGGTGGGCAACATGCGTCATTTCTGTTTGAATTTATAGAACAGAATAAGCCATTTTCTCCACTTTAATGTCATCCCCTCGGTAACCAAGAGGTCAGAGGCAACAACGCCCAGAGAGCAAATTTGTCAGTGGAATGCAGGGAGCTGGGTATAAATTTATCTTGTCCTAATCCCTGCCGCTTTCTGGTCGAGATTTTTCATATGCATATGAGAATTTTCCCAGATGGGCTTTCTCACACATTTCACCTTTGCAGACAGATCTGGGATGTGGTCCTGCAAAGCACTGTGGCCCCACCCCTTCCTCAAGCACAGTATAGTTCTCTTGGTGTGTCTCTCCCCCCACTCCACTGGAATGGCAGGCAGGCGACACTTGTGATATCTATGTGTGCAGACTGTTTTCAGAGAAGACAAAGTCAGTGTGGCCTTGCACAGACTTCGCGAGACCCAATGGGGTCTATGTTAGCTGCTCTCCTCCCAGTCAGCTTCCTTTCTGCCCTCCTGGGTACCAACAGGAGCTCCAATCTTGCTGTCCTGGCCTGAGTACTTTCCTCTAGTCTTGCCACTTCCCTGCCAGGTCTCGGAGGGTAGGTCAGATCTTTTCCAACCTACTGTGGCCCCTGGCATCAGTGAGCTCTCAAGGAATTACTACCTAAGAATCATGAGAGAGTTTGAGCCTCAGGATGTTAGCATCTGTCTCTGCCACACTGCTGAGGGCTGTTGGTGTAGGCGGCATACTCTAGGCAGTAGATTTTGACCTCTTTCCACAGTAGCACCCTGACATTCTCGTGAGGCAGAATATAGCAAGGAGAAGGCCAAGAAGGAGGCCTTTAGGGGGGCCTCTTCCTCTTATACTTCTCCTGCTGCTGTAGTGGTGCTGGGAAGGACTGGCAATGACGGGGGCACTCTGGAAGACCCACATATTTCCCTCTCTTCCTACTTAAGGTCAGGGGCAAGGTCATCACTGCCGTCCTGCTGCTCACAGTGAGCTTTAGTGAGACCCCACAGAGGAAGAGTCATCCCGTACTGCTTGGGACAGGTTTTGGCCATCCTACCCCATCCATCCGTATCTTATGGACCCTGGAGATCACCTTCCTTTGTTATGGTGTGCCCTACCACTAAATCAAGGACATACAATTTGAAGATTGTCAGGAAGTACAGAACAAAAGTAGAGTCCTATGGATCTTAGGGATGGGGATTTGAGAGCTGGAGTTGGGGCTTCAGCTCTGCACTTGATAATGGTGGCACAAAAAAGCATGGAGAGCTGGGAGGAGGGGCTTCCCTGAGAGCACATCCCCATAGGCCAGGAATGGATTACCGCCAAATCAGTCTGTGCCAGCTGTTGTTTACTGGGCTCTCTGGATTAGGGAAGTCTGGTCCTTGAATACAAATGGAGCCAAAGATCTCTGTGGACAGCAAGACCCTTGGTCATCTCGTAAGGGTGTGACCTTATGCTACGCCCCACACCGTGCTGACCCATATCACATACAGCTCTGTTCTGTTTTTCAGTAACAAATACCAGATGCCAACCCAGAACAGCCCTCACCTAATCAGAAACCCCATGGGAGATCAGAAGTAGAGGAGCAGGGGTCTCATCCTATGTTTTACAAGCAGGCACATTAAATATTCTTGTTCCTAAAAGTCATTTCCTCTTTTTCCACAGAGAACTTCCTCCACAGGTCCCTATTTTACCATATTTCATTTCTGGGCCCTTCTCCACCCTGCACACCCCCCAGGGTCGCTAGGAACTCTGGGTTCTAATCCTTTCACTGTACAAGCGAACTCCAAACCAGGTGGCTCCACCCCAGCTTATTGGAGCCTTAAAAGATTGAATGCCAACCATGAGGCAGAGAGGAGGGCAGAATTCTTCCACACAGCAGTGGGATGCATGTACCACGAGGGTTTCTGTGTTTGGAGGTCAGCTACCCGCATGACTGCAGCTTTTGCTCCATGCATATGGGGACCCTTCAGGTTCTCAGCAAGTGGCCTTAGCATGTGTATGAGCACCACCTTATGGTTTGGAAGCTACTGCTTCCAACAGAGAATGAACTAGCTAGCAAATCACTACATTGCAACACAAACAAGGCTTGGTGCAGAGTCAGGCTTTGTGGACTGGACAAGGACAGGAAGGTCCTGTGTAGACACAGGCCCACATGGCTCTCACGAGCACAAACAGCAAGGGAGTAGTGAGAGCTGCAGCCTGGCCAGTGATGCAACTGACATCCTTATTTGTGCATAAGAATCAAGTACCACACTAATACTATGATGGGGGGCATGGCATACACAACAGGTGTACACAGGCAATCTTGCACTTTGAGTGACAGCTCCAAGTGGAAAATTCTCTGCAGTCATCATGTTCTTCCTTCAGGTGGAAAGCCTGTCCTGATGAGACCAGTTCTCTTTAATCTTCAAATTCCATGTCATCCCCATAGAAAAAAAAACATAAAATAATTGCCAAGGACTTTCTGGGACCAGGAGTGGTAAGGAATGGCTGCTTAAATTGAGTATTATCATGTCCCATGTCAGCCACATGGTTGTTAGGTATTAAAATACCAAGGAGTCTCTGCCACATTGGCTGAGCCACGTGGTAAGGTGAACTAATAAAACAGCTGAGCCACGTGGTCAGGTGAATTAATAAAACAGGGGATTCAGAGAGAGAGAGAGAGAGAGAGAGAGAGAGAGAGAGAGAGAGAGAGGGAGGAGAGAGAGAGGAGAGCTGAACATCTATGTCAGGGTGGGGGCATGTAAATGAGGGTCTTTTTATGTCATCGGGAAGAAGACCCAATAAAAACCACAAGACATTGGCTGGCCATCTGAATTGATCTCTATCATTGATACCAAAATAAATTCTATATTGAACAAAGCCTCAATGAGAACACTTGAACATCCTCCTAACTACCATTGCAGGAAAATCTGTTGTGTAAGCAAGCAAAAGTCCAGACACCATACAAAAACGGATGGACGAACTTAATTACATCAAAGTAGAAGCTGACGGTGATAAAACATCATAAAACAGGCACAAAACTTAGCAAAGCAGGCAACACATTTACAGAATACATCACAGGGAAGCCTCCCCACTGTCAAGAGCTCTGTCAATAAGAGAAAGATCCGTGTCATGACAGAAATAAAAGCGAAAGGGAGGACAGACAGAAAAATGGGAGCAGTACACACTGAATGGTTCTTAACCCTCCGGAGAATATGCCACCTCCCTCATCATATGGAAAAGACAAACTGTCTCCACGTCGGGACACAGCCTTTCATTCATTGGATTGACAGACACAGAAGTTTATCACACTTGCTTGCAAGGACTCGGGTAAGGCACTGTCAGTGACTCCTCAAACTGCTGCCAATCAAAGCAACTTCTGCAGGTTAAGGAGTGGCAGCTGTCAAAATCGCAATTGTGTTCCAACAACAGTAGGAAGTTTGCTCTTGGATCTACCCCTCCACCTCTGGAACTGTGCTGCAGACAGAACTGCGTGAAAGGAGGTGGGAGGGGAGCAGGAAGAGGGAGTGTGTGTAGTTTATAAGGTTCGAGACTAGGAAGCCACTACAGTGCTGCTTGGTAGTGAAGTCAGTGAGGGACACCTGAGAATTAACTGCTACGTGGCTATCTGGTAGGAGGCTAGAGGAGGCAATAGGTGTCCCTGGAAAGACAGGCAGGAACCATGGCAGTGTTGCTGCTACAGAGAAAGGACAAAGGGGTACAAATAGGAGGCATCTGGTTTTACCCACACCCTTGCATGTCTTTAAAATGCTATGCCTTCACAGAGTATCAAATTAAAAAGAAAAGGGGATATTAAGATATTATTTCACCTTCTGAAGTAACTGGTCATCCTGGAAAGAAGCACATACCCATTTTCAGATACTTGAGGCTTATTATTGGCATACCGTGTGGTTCTAGGAAACATCAGCCCTGCATATGGTAAGTGACCTGGTAGAACATTATCCAGCTCTCATTAGGTCACAACCCTTATAGTCACAGCCACAGTGGGTCACAGACCTTCATGGCCTTGCCCTCAGTAGGTCACAGACACTAATGTTCCTGTCCTTAATAGCTCACAAACCCTCATAGATCTACTCTCAGTAGGTCACAGGCACTCAGAGATCTATACTCAGCAGGTCATGGACACTAAGTGATCTACCCTCAGTAGGTCACAGACTCTCAGGGATCTACCTTCAGTAGGTCACAGGCACTCAGATATCTATACTCAGCAGGTAAGACTCTCAGGGATCTACCCTCAGTAGGTCACAGACTCTCAGGGATCTATACTTAGTAGGTCACAGATCTACCCTCACTAGGTCACAGACTCTCAGAAATCTATACTTACAGTAGGTCACAGATACTCGATGATCTTCCCTCAGTAGGTCACTGACACTCGGGGATCTATACCCAGTAGGTCTCAAACCCTCAGCGATTTACACTCAGTGGGTCTTATACCTGAAAGGCCAAGCACATCGTACTTGCTGAGTCCACGAGACTGAGCTCCTTAGCTATGCTGGTCTAGCACCAACACCCCAGGGTCCCTGGAGAAAATGCATCCTAAGTGTACATTAGAAGACTGGAAAAGCTGGTCCTAATATCAGTAAAGGAATTAGCAGCAAAAAAACAGAATAAATTAGACTCACAGCCATAAGGAAGGCGATGGGACCAGAAAGTGAAATCTTTCTTCTTTCATGTTCATTTGTTATGTGGCTGCTGCCAGAAGGCGCCATCCACAGAGTCTTCCCACATGAATAAAGAAATCAAGACTATTCCCAAAGATATTACCATAGGCCAACTAGATGTAGATAATCTCTCAGCCATTATTGGCATTTGAAAGCAATGATCATAGTCACAGAACCTGATGAACTTTGTGCTCAGAAGGACACAACCCTTGTGGTAGTTGGAAAGAAAATGAACCCCAAGGGGAGTGGCAGTATTGGGAAGTGTGGCTTTATTGGAGCAGGTGTGCCCTTGTTGGAGGCAGTGTGTCACCATGGAGGTGGGCTTTGAGTTTTCATATGTGCTTAAATTCTGCTCAGTGTGGCACTCAGTCCACTTCCTGTCTCCTGCAAGATGAAAGATTCTTAGTTACTTTTCCAGCACCATGTCTGCCTTCATGTTTTCTTGTTTCAACCATGATGATAATGGACTAAACCTCTGAACTATTGTAAGGGAGCCACCTCAATTAAATGTTTTCCTCTGTAAGAGTTGCTGTGATCATGGTGTCTCTTCAGATCAATAGAAACCCTAACCAATACAGCCTTCATGGACTCTGCCCTTTGGATGTCACAGACCCTCATGGCCTCTGTTCTCAGTAGGTTACAAACCTCATGAGCCAATCCATGGATACAGTAAGATATTGTGCCTCAGCACTGAATAAGCCACTAACTCAAACATAAAACATATCTGATATATAAAGCTGAGATATTATTGATATATAAATATAGACATTGATATAGCTATGGGTGTGTGTATATAAGTATAGACCCAGCCATACGTATGATAGATAGAAATGATATAGAGATGGATATGGATAGGATATAGATGTGGGTAGATATGCTTCTCTCTCTCATGTACACACACAGATAGATAATAGATAGATTGATAGAGAGAGGAGATTCATAGACAGACAGACAGACAGACAGACAGACGATAAATATAGTGATAGAGTTGATGGATGGATGGATGGATGGATGGATGGATGGATGGATGGATGGATGGCAGATAGCATGACATTCTCTGTTATCATGAACTTCATAATCCAGCACCAAGAGAAGCCCCTGGTAGATGAGCCCCAGCAGGACAAGGCATCTGAGATGGAATTCCTCCGTTCCTAGAGGTGCATGTCAGCAGACACAAACCAGGATACATCCATCACCCCGATTAGAATGAATTCCCAGCTCAAATCGATCAGAATTCAGTCTGCAAGCATTTCATCCTGTAGACAAATGCCTAGTCATCATCTTCAGCCATGCTGAGATCTTCAAGGGAGAAGCCTAAGTCAGTGACAGGTTAAAAACAATTCATTTCAGCATGAGAATTAAACACATAAAAAAAATCATTTCCGAGCTCTAGAACCTAAGAAAATTAAAATTAGATGCCCCATAGGGCATCTTGGGGGCACCCTGAAAATACACAATGCAATGTAAATTTTAATAAATTAAGTTTCTGTGGCCCCAAAATACACATTTGATAAGTTCATTTTTGGTTCCACAATAGTATATTGTTTATAATTTATTTTATACTCAGTTTACTTGCACTTGAACAAAACAGATAATCTAATTGTGATCAACATGGTCATGGCACACTCAGGTAACAGCTAATCAGAGACTGCCTGGATGGGTCTTAGCCATGACACAAATACACACACACACACACACACACGCACAAGCACAAGCACAAGCACACAAACAGATAGACAAAGAAACATCAGTTTGGATATAGGTATAGACAGAGATAAAAATAAATGATAGTTACACATATTGGACTAGAGAGGTGGCATTGATGTACAGATATTTGCACACACATAGCTATGGGAATGAGTACAGGTACTCAGTCACAGATGTGCCAGATAGAAATGAATGCACACTTGGATGCAACATGTTATAGATGTGTGTAAATGTCACACATAGAAAGATGGATTACGATATGACATAAGTATAGATGTTAATACAGCTATAAACACATGTACCTGTGTATGTTAGGTATATAATACAGAGTTACATCTGAGTGCGTTATGCCTGTACATGTGGACAGACAACAGACAAAGCTAAATGGCTTAAACAGACATGTAAATATAGATGCATTTACCAAATAAGAATAAATGTAGCCATAAACATGATAGATACACATATTGAAGTAGAGATACATATGCCTATATTAAAGACATAGACAGATAATTAATAATATAGGTATATGGATAGAGATATTATAAATACGTATTATTTATGGGGATACAGATAGATACAGGGATATAAATATAGACAAATCAAGATGATATGAGCATAGCTATGCACATGGGTATCATCTATGTTTGAAGAGGAATGAATGTGTTCAGATGACAGAGGTAAATCTGGAACAAAGCACAACGTGCTCACCACCACCTGTAAGCACCGGACAAACCTTCCAGGATGAGCTGCTACCCCTGGTACCCTAGCAACTGTCACGACAGGGAGCACTCACTTTGAACTGCTCCTTTGCATCATATTGCCATGAACACACTTGCAAAGCCTGCACATAACCTAAATAAATGGTTCACTCATGCCTCAAATCCAAAACACGTGCAGTGGACAAATTCCCCTGGCCTTGTTTGGTAACTGTTCGACAACCCCGAATGGCACCGGAAGTTCTAGTAGCTACAAAGCTAAGGTTGATGCCATCATCCAGTCCTCTGGGTTCCTCTGGTTAAAAAAAAAAAAAAAAAAAAAACTGGAAAAACTTATGGGAATTCTTTTGTTACCCAGATTCTCAGAGAGCCTGAGAGAGAGGTTAGTGTCTAAGAGAGTCAGAAAAGAAGTGGGAGTGGGCACACCCATATTCCCAAATGTAAAGGATCTGAGTTCTCTCTCAAAGTCACATCCTGTGAATTTGAGCCCAGGCTCCTTCTCGTCCATCTCTTTGGTCCATGCCTATCCCTCATCCTTGGGGCTTGTACCACATTAGCTGCTGGCTCAGAATGGATAGACCTGGTGATTGGCAGTCACTTAACAACAGCACTGTCACCCAGATGCAAAAGAGTTCCATGTACAGAGCTCCACCTGTCATTTGCTCCTTAGCACCCTGGTACTCCCATCATCCTCCAGCCATATGCATACCTATATACACAGGCACAGTCAAATAAATACACAGATTCACAGTTGTATGTGCAGACACCCAACAGTGCATGCACACATGCACCTAGGCGCACACACAAACATGTACATATTTAGCAGCATCTCAGATCAAAGTGAAATATTCTTGTCACCACCAACTGGTAACTTTTAGAAACATAGTAAATAAAAAAAAAAGCAAAGATATTTTTCTTTTGCCTCAGGAAAAAAAAACTTCCAAACATCACAGTCCTATAGAGAATGAGACATTAATTAAACTGAAATGAACGTATGACAATGTTTCATTTCTTTTCTTCCTATCGCTATCCTTCTTACTTTCTAAAGAGGATAACTTTTTAAGATAATTCTTACTCTCCTAAAAAGATAAAAGGATAACTGTTACTGTAACCTAACAGTTTCTTGAAGAAGTGAAGGCCGTCCTTCTACCAGTGAGTATGCTTGTTTGTTTATGCATAGAATCGTGCACATATAATATAGATGTTTATTGTTATAGGGGTTTAGACAGGAGACAGAGATGACCTCATGACAGCGGCACATTGTCATACATGTACTGCTCTGATTTACAGTCTGTGAGATGCCAAAGTTCTAGGAACTGCTCAGGCAAAGCAGGAGTGTTACAAACCAGGGTACCTTCTGCAAGGCACCTCCCTTTCCCAAGTATATTCCAGTAGAAAGTTAATTTGACAATGGGATGAAAATCACAAAAGAAATTGGCAAACAGCATGAGTAATGGATAACAAGTTGCAAATTAAATACCAGACAGAGAAGCTCCATGAAAGAGAGGCGGAGTATATCAAAATCCACTGTGCCTCTAGGGATGGGCTCAATTTGTTGTGCAGTATAAAACAGTGACATTAACACGTCATTGCAAGGCTTCCTCTTGGGGGAGGCAATGTTGGCAAATGTGGATGCTTTTCTGCACAACTGTTCGAGCACAAAAGAAGCCTACAAGTACAGAATGCAATTTAGCAAGTAGCCCCGACAAGCATCTGACCACTGTAACAACCTCAAGTTTGGAGAAAGGTGGTTGTGCTGTGACCTACAGGGCTACATGTGTTGAGGGAGGTGATCTTGGTTCCTAGATCCCTCCGCTGAGGAAAATAGGATCTACTGCTCCTAATTAAGTATGGGTTGAACTAGGATGATAAGCACATTGGTCGAGAAGCTTAAGTCAGTGATGGTGGCCAGAGATGGTACTTTTCCTCTCTCCCCTCCTCCTACACACACACCCTTGTTTGGAAAGACTTGAAATTTGCTTTCAGTGAAGACAGAAATTCAACTGAGGTTCGGCTGCTTCCCAAAACAAAGAGGAAGCTATTTTCTTGGGTGGAAATGCTTAGATGTCTACAAAGCTGAATTCCTTTTCAAAGAGCCGTGCTGGAGAGTAAAGTTCAAAGATGCAAAAAAATCTTAGAATTTGAGTAAGTGGTGCAGCGGTCTCTGTAGAGAGGATGATGACTCAGATCTCTGAGGCAGGGGGGAAGGCAAAGGAACACGGTGTGACTATTAGATTTATTCTTGAAGTAAGAGGTTTTAAAGAAAAACTGATTTAATCATTATGACCTAATCTTCCATATACTCAAATGTAGCCAGTCCTTACCTCTGAGGATAGTTCTTATGATTTAACAACTCCTCAGTATTCACACCTGACATATATTTGGGGAGGTCAATGAAATTTCTAGCTCTCTGATGTGCACTATTTCAGTTCCAGTTAAATGAAGAGCTAGTAGACAGATCCCCGGGGTGCCAGAGCCTCCCCACAAATGGCAAGCATAGCAATATGGACCATAGGAGGCTAAGCTCCTTCTCTATAGGTGCGATGAGCTTCAGGAAAGGTCACTGTGGGTCATCAGTACCTGGGCCTGCTACAAAGAGTCCCCAGGTAGGATGTGTAGTGGACACCTAACAGGAAATGATGTCACCATTGTTCTAAACTAAATTTTCTAGAAAAGCCAGTAGAGTCCCTCATAAGCGATTCTCTCTTTTTCACACACACACACACACACACACACACACACACACACACCTCATCAGCCATTCTCTCTCTTTCACATACACACACACACCTCATTAGTCATTCTCTTTCATATATATATATATATATATATATATATATATATATATATATAAAGAGAGAGAGAGAGAGAGAGAGAGAGAGAGAGAGAGAGAGAACCAATTTCTCAAAAGTTTGGAGTACAGGAAGAAGGCCATGTCTGTGTGTCTTCGTTTTCTGTCTGTAACTCGGAGCTGCTTTATTTTCCTGGATTGACATTCCTAAAATCTTCCAAACCAGAACCAAGCTCTAGAACCTCTTAGCAGAGCCTTGAGAATTCCTGAAATATTTCATAACTGTTGTGACCAGAAACATCTGTGTATTTTCCAGCAAAATCGGAGACGACCCTTCCCAGGAAATGCTGCTGTGCCCAGGAGCCCTGCTGGGATCCCCATTAACAATCTGCTACGTGAAGACAAATGCCAGCAAACCATCCCTAGGCAGAATACTGCATCTCTGCAGTGAGGTGTATGCTCTGTAGAAACTCAGTACTATGTGTGTCTACTTGTGTCTCTGTGATGTACTCCAGTTGAAACTGAATGTAGCAAACATCCCTGCCCTACAGTCTTCTGGGTCTCTTATCCCAAATCTTGACTCACATTTTCCTGCTTCTTTCTGTTGTTCTCTTCTCTAACTGTGTCTTGAACGACCTCGGCATCACTGTGCTTAGACTTATGTCAAGGGTCTTTAGAGATGGGTTGTATGTGGCACCAGGCAGGTGCTGAACTCTAGAGCTGTCACCTCCTTTTATCACTAGCTGGTTGCCACGTGGCTAGTCAAAGTGTGGGCATCTGGAACCTCTGCTTGCCATGGAGCTGGGAGGACAGTGGCAACTCATCCAAAGGCCGCCATGTCATTTCAGATGCAGCCAAGAATCCAAAATGCCAGCTGCCAAGGGTCCTTCCCAGGTCACACCAAGCTGCAGACACAATCTCAGGCTTAGCCTATCTGCTTTCCACAAGGACTCAAGACTCCCTAGTCCTCAGGCATCCACGAAGTGGCTTGGCTCATAAATCTTTTTAATTGTGAAGTCTTTAACTATGTACCAGGATTCATTACCCACTGTGTCTGCTAAGATGCTGGTGAAGATGTTTGCCATCCTGACAGTAGAGGAGAAGGGTCTTCATCTGCAGATGACGGAGGTGGGCAGGCTCTCTGAACAGGAGGCCAAAGAGGAGACACTTCCAAGGCCAGAAGAGACATTTATAACTTATGCCCCTTCTACCGATAGGGCAGGTGTCGGAGAAAAGGCATTCCAACAAGCAGTCGGTCTTTCACACTGGCATATCTGGGTGCTCGCTGAAGACAAGATCCTAAACTGTAGATGACTATAGTCCAATGTGATTTGATGGCAACAGGCATTCTTCCTGGGATAACACCTACCTTTTCCTGAGTGGATGAGGCCTTAGGATCAGCTAAAGGTACAAACACAAAACAAAACACACTCTGCAGTCTTGCACAAGTTTACTACAGAATATGAATAACAAAAGTAATTAAGACATGAAAGGTTGGGGGCTGGTGAGGTGGCTCACTGGGTTAAAAGTGCTCACACACAAGTCTGTCAACCTGAGCTCCCATCCCCAGACTCATATGAAACAAGATGCATCTGTGCAAGTTTCTGTAACCCTAGCACACCTACCTAGCACACCTACAGGGAGGTAAGAGGCAGAGACAAAGGAGTCTGCAGACACTACTAGGCCAGCCAGCCCAGCTTACACAGTAGCAAACGGACCCTGTCTCAAACAAAGAGGAAAGGCAGTGGCTTAACAACCGAATGCTGTTGGCTTTTGCCTTCCACATGCACTCCACGTGAGGCATATGCCTGCACCTACATACATGAGCATGCATACACACATACGTTCACACAACTGCACAAACATGGAGTGTCCTCATAGCACGGAGGTAAAGGACATTCATAGAAAGGGCCTAAGGAAATGAACAAGGAAGACATGCATTTAGAATAGATTTATTTTAAATGGGAAAATTATGGAGACTCAACCTCATTGTGTTAATTTGAACCAAACTTCTCAATGAAGCATGATTTACCAAACAGCAGTCCAACAGCACAATGTCAATCAACCCTTCTCAACAACATATTCTTACTTCCGGCAACCACACACGGTCATGACTCCACCCTGATCAGGATAAGTAATTGCCCACGCACAGAAATATTTGTCAAAAATGACAACCTCTTTTATTAAAATGTAAAATTCAGTGCTTCTTTCCCCCATTCCATTCTGCTTGACTTTTTTTCCCCCCTTTGAAAAGCAGAGATAAATCCCAGTAGCACAATTAAGGCCCTAGCTAAATATTACTTTGTTGGGCTTAACGATAGATTACGATGTGTGCATAATGACCCAGTTCTAGTAATATCATCTGATTTAGGGAGGAAATCAGAGCCTGCCATATGCTCGCCAATAAGGTCGGAGAAATTCCTTCTATTTCTCAGCACAACGGCCGACTGCCAGCAAAGATGCTGTCTGGGAGGAAAGCCCGGTGTCTGCAGGCATCAGAACATCAGAACCTTGACCCTGGGGCACAACGCTCCATCTTCCAGGGAAGACCAGAGAGGAAGGACCAGCCCATGACTGCTAGCTGAGGAGTCACATGGCCACATGTTCATGCCTGTAGACTCTGAGCTTTGTATACTGAAGTCTGGGTAGATCTAAAGGAATAACAGAGAGGGTGGAAGAGAAATCTCATCAAAGCAAAGAATTAAAGGTCCTAGTTTGAAAACTACGACATTAATGGCATGAGCTATAAGTGACAAAATAATGTTTGTACTTAAACCAAAATTTCAGTGCTGGCTATAGAAGTTCAACTCGTAGAAGACAAAGGAAATCCTATTACCAGAACATAACACCAGCCTCAGATACATTAAATAATTTAATAAGACAAACTACTGATCCATTTAAGTCAGTATTCATGAGGGAATAGGAGCAATTATTGACATAATCACATATTTTCTATAATATGCCATGATTATGCAAATTATTTCACAAGACTAAATGGCATTTAGTTGATATGAAAATTAAAAGGATACATAATATGTTGTCCTTTATCTAATAAAAGAGGCATATGTTAATAAATAGTTACATTAACAATACAAAATGGAGGCAGCAGGATAAGCCACAAACAGCAGAGTTGGTGATTTAGAAAAAGTAAAGGGAATAGCGGTCATATAAAACAAGACATGACTAAAATTTTAAAAGCCGATCTATCAAATCAAGTATCATAAAGACTAGAAGTACTGACCTAAAATGTAAATACCACTAACAGCAGATGATCTGACCCCAACAAGTTAAAAAAAAATAATCACCACTTTCCAGGAGATTCTAGGTCTGCATCTCCCAACACCCACAGAATCCAGGCTGTGTGCCCACCCAGCTGGAACACATAGAACAGGAAAACACGGTGAGTTTCTGAAATGGAAAAGCAAAACATGCTATAAATGCACATAGTGTTAGGAATAGAACTTCAAAGAATTCTATGGCTTTCCTACAGAGAGCAAAGTAGATAAATGTTTAAAAAAAAAAAAAAGGAAACCAGAAATTCCCAGCAGAGAAAAATAAACTAATGGAGATTTAAGATTAAAAAATAATAAAACTGATGCTAAGAGTGTTCTCAGAGATAAGGAGAGCTTGCTGCTCTTGCAGAGGACCAGAGTTTGGTCCCATTCATGGATTTTGGACAGCTCACACTGCCCATAATTCCAGCTCAGGGGATCTGATGTCCTTTTCTAGCCTCTGTGGATACCCACCGTCATGTGCATACAAAAAAGCCCTTGTAGAAGACAACTTGTTTGTGGTACAAAAGAAAGTTGGGAGGAAATGCCTGAAATCATGGCTAGTGAAATGAAAGGAAGACATCTCAGCCACTTCAGGAAGCTCAGTAGACCAAAAAAAAAAAAAAAAAAAGCTTTGATACCAAAGGAGATACTTGTAGCTTCATGGCCTACAGCTAAGTGCCTCACACAAGGAAATACGGCTGAAGAATTATGGCAAAATCGCATACAGGGAAACAAGAATTAAAATGATTGTACATTTCTTATTAAAAGCCATAGGGGCCAACAAAAATTAAGTCATACATCAAAAGAAAATCACCAGAAAAGAAAAATGAGCCATTTTGTCTCTGCAAATTAAACTCAGTGACCTCAAGGAAATGACAGATGATTCAGAAACATAGATGAAAATCCCAGAAAAATGGCTGAAAAAATAACCAACATAGATGCAAAAGTCATAAAAATGGAAGAAAAATGCAGCAAAGAAACTGATATGTGGGATGGAAACCATAGATAGATGCAGGCATAAACAAGGACATGCCAAAGGACTCCAGCAACATAGGAAATAACATTCAGAACTGACAAATGGGATTGCACAGAAACAGACAACTTCAACCCAACACAGAAAACCATCAATCATGAAGACATAGCCTACAAAGACATTTATAATACTTGCCAACTAACTATTCCTTTGATGGGAATATCTAGAATTCATAATTAACTCCAAAACCTAGACACCAAAATAAAATAAAATAAATAAATAAATAAATAAATGCCCCAAATCATCCAATTAATAAGGTGTCTCATGTACTGACCAGAAAGGAAGAACTATGATGGGCCAATAGATCATCCAAAAACTGTCCAACATTCTTAGCCACCAAGGCAATTCAGATTTACACAACACTGAACCTCACTCTGACCCCAGTCAGAATGACCATCACCAAGAAAATATATGTCAATAGATGCTGGAGAAGACGTGAGAGATGGGGAACACTTCCTCCCGGTACAGCCACTCTGGAAGTCAGCATGGAGGAGAGTGGAGAGAATAGAATCACTGTGACCTAGCTGTCCTTTTCCTGAATATCTGCCTGAAGTCAGTGTGCTGTAGAGACACTTACCTGTCCGTGTTTACTGCTCACAGTGCTTGTGGCCAGAGCAAAGTCACCCAACCCAGGAGTCCTAAGAGCAGCATCTATGCTAGTGGTCTTTCTTATAGCCACAGTTGATGTGGGAGTGATTTTTTTTTTATTTTAATTTTTATTTATTTATTTATTAAAGATTTCTGTCTCTTCCCCACTGCCGCCTCCCCTTTCCCTCCCCCTCCCCCAATCAAGTCTCCCTCCCTCGTCAGCCCAAAGAGCAGTCAGGGTTTCCTGCCCTGTGGGAAGTCCAAGGGCCACCCACCTCCATCCAGGTCTAGTAAGGTGAGCATCCACGAAACTGCCTAGGCTCCTACGAAACCAATAGGTACAGTAGGATCAAAAACCCATTGCCATTAATAAAGAAACTGCCCAGGCCCCTTGATAGGCCAACCCTTAGGTGGGTGGAGTAAACAGAACAGAATGCTGGGAGAAAGAAGCTGAGTCAAGGAGTCACCATGATTCTCCTACCAGACACAGACGCAGGTTAAGATCTTCCCTGGTGGGACACCTCGTGGTGTTACAGGGATATTAGAAATGGGTTAGATCGATATGTAAGAGCTAGTCAATAAGAGGCTTGGAACTAATGGGCCAGGCAATGTTTAAAAGAATACAGTTTCCGTGTAATTATTTCGGGGCATAAGCTAGCCATGTGGGTGGCCGGGTGCCGGAGACGCAGTCCACTGCTCCCTATTACAACACACAGTGGGGCCTCAGAACATCTCTGAAGTCTTAAAAGCAGCCAGGCTGTCATGACAGGACAGCTTAAGTGTGTGTGTGTGTGTGTGTGTGTATGTGTGTGTGTGTGCGCGCGCGTGTGTGCACGCGCGCATGTGTACACACATTTACGTGTGTGCATGTGTGTTTGTACCTGAAAAGGTCATGGGCATCAGATTCCCTGGAGCTGGGGTTACAGGTGGTTGTGAGTTACTTGGGATAGGCACCAATAATCAAACTCAGCTCCTCTGCAGTAGAACCTTCTCTCCAGTCCCCAGCTTCAATCATTTAAAGTGAAAATATCAATGCTTAAGGCGAAAACATAGCATGGTTTAAGGTTCTCAACACATCTTAACCTCTAGCAAAATTTCCTTAGGGAGGGTTGGGTCCTCCTGATTAGTCTGGACAATAGGCATATGGGCAAGCTACAGAATAAACCACACATGGGATGCCACCAGTCCTAATGGAGGTGACCAAGACTGAGTATCTGCAGGACATTTTTGAAAAAAATAATACAACAACATGTAGTGACATTGACTGATTGTAGTCTTGTACATCTATAAGTTAAAAATGACTCATAAATGTTTAGTGTTGTTTATGGATAACGCTTCCTCTCTATGAAACCTGAGAATCAGGCAATTGAGTCCACAGCTAAAGCCACAGTAGGTACTACCCTTGGGTCTAAGCTCATGAGATTGATTAATCCAATCTTGCTTAATGACCAAAACGTGACCCTTGATAAGGGGCCTACACTGAGGATCTTCACATTTGAGTCTTCTTGAGAAGCATAGATTGCAAATAATCCAAAGCAAAGCCATTAGATTGTCATCTAATTCTCAGCCAAGGGCAAACACTTGGGAATCACGTCCACAGGTTTACTTTGGTATGGATTGTGCTGGAAGGACATGAGGACACAAAGTTGAGAATGAGTCAAACAAATTGATAAGCTGAAGTGTGGGCTGGCCCTCATTCTCCAAGCCGTCTTTCTCCAAAGCCTATTCTTTTGTGTGAAATCAAGTTGTGCTTCTAGATAGAAGCATGGGAACTATCTGTTAGAGGGGGAAAAAAAGTTGTCCTCATTAGCACTGATTGTCAACCTGATACAGCCTACAGCCACCTGACAAGAAAAACCTCCGTTAAGGAGTAGCCCAAATCAAATTGACCTGTGGCCACGTAGTGGAGCATTTTCCTGATTTCAAACTGCTGCAGGAAGACCTAGCCCACAATGTGGCTGTGCCATCCTGAGGCAGGTGGTCTTGGGCTACAGAATAAGTCTAGACTGGCATGGGCCTCAGAGCCAGAGAGCCTCAGAACCAAGCCAGTAAGGAGCGCTCCTCCAGAGCCCTGTCTTGCTTCTGCCTTGCCTTCCTTCGGCAATAAAGTGTGACCTGGGCATATAGGATGGAATAAATCCTGCCCTCTGCAGTTGCTCTCGGCCATACTATTATCACAGCAGCACAGTGAAAATGGAACAAGGCTTCCTCAAGGGTCGTTCAGGTGTCTGTTTCCTTCCCTGACATCCTCACCTGCTTATGAAGACACAGTCGCTAAACACTTGGCCCTGGCTGCCCAGCAGTCAAGGTCCCCGAGTCCTCTCTGCAAATAGAACTCTGCAGCCTAAGTGGCAGCTGTATTTTAGACTAAGCACTCCTTTCCACCACTTCCGTGGTTATAGGCCCTTATTTTTTTTTTCCTTTAGAAAGAATTGGATTTTTTTTTCCTCTGCTTCATGTCATTTGTTTTCCTGAGGTACGTCCCTAAGAAAGAGCATCGGAAAGTAGCTAATTGCTTTTTTATTTTGCAGAAGCAGCTCCGGTTTTATTTTCCTCTGGCAGTCTTGTATTATTAAAAGTTGTTTGATTTGATTTCTCACATATCCGAGTGTTTCAGAAAGCACGCGTCTGAGATCCCCATTTAGTGCGCTGCTTTCTTCCCCTAAACAGTTCAAAATGGGAGAATAAAAGCGTCTCAGAAGGATTCCGCATGCTCACTTCTTTTACAATGAGACCATAATTTCTATATTTCCAAGTCGGAGGAGTAATTTGGATTGTTTTGTTCTTCTGCTCAGCAGCCTAAAGAGGAGAGTTTTCAAGAGACTTCAGCTGCTGCTGTCACTGGCTGCTCTTGGGAAGACCCATGCTCCTCTGGGCAGAGAAAGCTTGATCCTCACAAAGAACCTATAGTGTGCAGTGAGCTAGGCAAGACATGTGTTATGGCAAACCAGGTCCCACAAGCACCATGCGGGGCATGCGGGCCACGAAGATTTAGTTCCCTTTTGTGAAGATTTATAGTGTTGATTATGATCTATCACCGGAATCGAGTGGTAAAGAATCTGTGGGGTGAGGCTAAATGCCCATGGGAAATGAGTAACTTTCTCCAGGGAGACTTTAGGACTCTCCTGCACCCTCTGCTTCTTCTAGTTATTCTTCCTACCCATTACACACACATGGAAACACACATGGACACACACATACACACAAAACATACACACATACACATACTATGTTGTGTGACATTATTTATGGGGAGATGGGAACATCTATTCACCCCAGATAGGGAGCTGATAACAAACCAAAGTACGGACACCACAAAAGTCCAAGATGGCAAAGCACATCAGTATTATTGGAGTTCCATACAAAAATATGGGTGAAGGGTTATTTACAGGAACAGAAATGACTCAAAAGACAACTGCATCACCAAAGCAGACTCCACCATGGATGACCGTTCTCAAAACCTAGGAATCTGGAGCACAATGTATAGCTTGCAGGCACTTCAAAAGGTAGGAATATGTCCGTATCAAGCAGGCCCACTGGCTTTTGTTTCTTTCAGGCAGTTCAGCAGGCCTCTGCTTCTTGCAGGCATCTTGTCTGAGAGATTCTTGTTTGGGAGTGGCTCTCAGTAGTCTCTACTCTTGTGGAAAGGGAAGCCTAGTGAATCTGGTCGGTTTCAGGGACTTCCTGAAACTATTTTGAGTTGTTTACTAAGGGAGTTTCCCTGCAGAAAAGAGTATTTCGCCCCCCTTGAGAACAGTGGAGACCTCTATCTGTGGGTCACAACCCCTTTGAGGGGTTCGAGGACACTTTCACAAGGGTCACATATCAGATATCCTGCATATCAGATATTTACATTACGAACCATAACAGCAGCAAAATGACAGTTACGAAGTAGCAGCAGAACGATTCTATGGTTGAGGGTCACCGCAACATGAAAAACTGTATTTAAGGGTTGCCGCACTTGGGAGGTTGAGAACCCCTCGTCTAGATCACCCTGTAGCTTCACCCCTGATTGGTTTTGTGGGAGCCTAGGCAGTTTAGATGCTCACCTTACTAGACCTGGATGGAGGTGGGTGGTCCTTGGACTTCCCACAGGGCAGGGAACCCTGATTGCTCTTTGGGCTGACGAAGGAGGGGGACTTGATTGGGGGAGGGGGAGGGAAAGGGGAGGCGGCGGTGGGGAAGAGACAGAAATCTTAAATAAATAAATAAATAAATCGATAGATAGATAAATAAATAAATAAAAAATACCCTGTCCTAAAATGTCTTGTTTTACTTTCTGTTTACATCCCATAGCTTAAGAAGTTTCCCCCCAAGGAGGAAGATTTTAACTTCAGAGTTAAGCACTAGATAGCAGTCTTTTTTTCTTGACATTTTGAAGACATTACTGCCTAGTATAGCTGGAGTTTGACTAGGAACTCCTGACCCCTTAGAGGGCAATTGTTAATACCAATGAATGAAGAAATACATTAAATTGATTTTTAAATGGCTGTCTATGGACTTCAGCAGAGAAGTATCTGTAGATGGCCCCAGTACTCAAAGGACAGTGCCACCTTCAGAAAGTGACAGGCAGTAGACATGTCTGCAGAGCAACAGCACCGAGGACTACACTGCTACTGATATCTGAATTTTGCAAAACTGATTAACAAAACTGTCTCCATGAAGTTTCATCAAATGAAGGCTGGGAAAGAAGCAAGAAAAGAGGAGAAAAGGAAGAGTTAGGATTAGAATGGAGGAAAGGAGAGCAGAAGAGAGAAGAGGGTGGGTAGGGAGGAAATGGGGCAGAGGGAGAATGTGTTGATGAAATTGTAAAGCTGGCCTCCTCTCTTGTGTCAGCAACCTGTTTTTTATTCGAAACTTCACACAGTTGAACCCTGATTTTTTTTTTCATCAGATACTAAAAGCAGCAACGTCAGTTTTCGCCTAAGTGTGTCTTACCCAATGTAGGATTGTAGAGAAAGCAGCCACAGAACACACACGGGTAGGGGACAGTTGGAAACCATAATCTCTGTCCTAACACATGCTGACGTCTGATGGAGACACAGATACACCTGTCCAGAAGCCCTGCCGCTGCCCACAGCTCGAGAAAGCTGTGTACCTCTGTAAGAGAGGATGTTTGAGTGCTATCGAAACCTATCAGTCAGTTTTCAGGGCTGAGCCTTCTCCTTTGGGGGGATTATCTGTAATCCTATTAATTTCATACAGCAACCCTCTTGGAAGAAATATCAACTGAACTGCAAGTTGATCTTATGGTAGATGCTGCTACCATCTGAGGCACAGTCTCCCTCTGCTAAGACGGGATCTGAGCTTATCTAAGTTCCCTGTACAATCAGAACTTGGGTTCAAGCCCTACTGCAGTCAACGAGGGGCAAGGAAGTACCAGGTTGTTCAGAATTCACACAGCTCACCTGTCCAGGGGAGCCAGGAGGAAATCAGGCTGCAGTTATAATGTTAGCAAGTGTCAAGAGAACGAGCTGCAGAATCAGTCTCTGCTCCCCAGAAGATGAGGCAGACCTGGGAGAAGAGCAGATCCGTGCACATATAATCCATCGGTCAGGCCCACCTGAGATTAACAGAGCAAGCCTCGCAGGTCTCTGAACCCCTGACCCTGTGTTTAGGGGACCTCTTCCAGGCTAATCTCAGGAAGCCCTGGATTTCTAGCAGCTCTGACCTGGCTCCTCTATAGAACCCTCCTCTCTGTCACTTTACAGTTTATCCAGACTTCCCTTCATGGCACTCACCACACTTAATCCCTAGAAACAAACTCAATACCTCAGAGAGCAGACAACTCCCCAACACACCCAACCCTACCCCGGACCTGGGTTCCCAGCTCAGAATGTAAGACCTTGTCCGTTTGACCAAGACAAGTCAATCCTGAAAGCTACAAACAGGAGTGACCTGGACACAATTTTGCCTCTGCTTTCTCTTTCTGACAATCAACAGCCTCTGTCACTATGGACAATTCACATGTATCTGTGTTCAACTGTTGACAGCAAGTACAGTGTGACAGGCAACCATCTTTGCAGCACCCTGCCTTTGTGGGTCATAGAGTCTCATCTCTAAAGTCAATGGGCCACCCTTGTATGAATAAAATGAAGGTTCTTTCTGTCATGAGTCAAGCCTTCAGAGGACACCCTCCATTGCCCAGTCTCTCAAACCTTAGGTTAAGCTACATGAATATGAATGGCCTTTCTCTGGAGAATCCGCAGCTACACACAGATTTGCATGGAATATGGACGACAGGAGCAGTGGACACTCTGGCTTTTTTGTGGTCACCAAAGTCCCTTCCCGCTCTGAACACTACGCAGAGCACAGACTATCTGGAAGGAGCATCTCTTCTACTATCCAGGTGAACATGGACTGTCACTAAACCTCTGGGAAAGCTAGGCTTCTGGGAGGTTTACTTAAGACTTCATAAAGTACACCGCACACACATACACATACACACACACACACACACACACACATACTGCATGCAGATCCGTGCACATTGTATACAGACACATGAGGAAACGCTCACACGCTATGCACTCAGAAGCATGAGCTGAATCAACAGACAAAGCAACCACTTGCCACTGAGGGTTCATTCTCCCCACCCTGAGAGAACTGAGAGAAGGGATAGGCAGTGTGTTGATTCTGAGAGGCCAAAGCCAACACAAGACCGACTTCTTACTGGTCAGAAGAAAAGTAAAAAATACAGGAAGAAAAGTATGAAGCAACAGCAATCTTATAACAGTGGGGGTAGCAGTGAAGTGATATTTGAAGTGCTTGAGATTCTCATTGAGCAAATTTTGAGAGTTTGTAAGTCAGTATCGGTCCTATGCTTTTTAATTTTGCTTGTTTGTGAAATCTAAGACCTTGAGAAGTACAGATGAGGGCTAATCCTGATCCCCAGTCATTTTTTATCTCCTTGGACTCCTCTGTAAGCTGTTTTTATCCTCTTAAAAACATGAATTATACCAGAAAATTGGAGTTCACTTAATTTAAAAATAGAATGTACATGTATTCATTACCTTGCCTTCTCTGCCAGTGGCATAGTAAACTGTAGAAATGTGCTTACAATTACATGGGTGTGGGGGGGGGATGTCTTCTTAAAGCTTGGATGTAAAAAAAGTGCCAGGTGAGTCCCCAATGGACACACAGCATTTCATCAGATGTCTTCTTAAAACTTGGATGTAAAAAAAGTGCCAGGTGAGTCCCCAGTGGACATACAACATTTCTGGATTGCACAAAGTCTCATGCTCTGAAACAGGAATTCTAGGAATGAGATGGCTAGGGAGGAAAGATAGTGGGGCCTGGTTACTCTGACAGCGTGTGACCCTGAATCTTTACTCAGCTTCCCATGTTTATAGTTCAGTAATAGGGTTTTTAAATATCTCTGTAGAAACTAATTCAGTAGATTCTCTATACTATTATCAGGGATTAGAATGAAAAATAAACAAAGATGTGGGTGCCATCAATAAATCTGTGCTTCACAAAGCAATAAGACCACTGCTGAAGTTCTTTGAACTAAAGTCAGCTCGTGTAACAGGTCAGTTGCTCACCTTCTGGGAGTCAGACTCAGCCCAGGGACTTACTGACAGGATGCCCTTTGGTCATTCCAGGTCCCTGGTGTCCCTAGACTGCCTCCACAGTCCATCCTGAGAAGGGAGTTATTGGCTCTGTGAAAATCATGTCCAAGGGGTTATTCGAGGCTGCACCACCAAGCTGGATTGCTCATTTCTATGTGCGAAAGACACAAAAAAACATACCAAACATGTTCTTACAGGGGGCAAAAGACATCAGGGGACGTGGCCGCAAAAGGAAGAGGATCTTTAAATGCTGACAAAGCCGTGTCTTTATTCTTTATCACTTGTAAGAAATAAAGCTTATTTGATTAACCAAAACCATAGGTAATTATTCGACCTGTGTGTCACTAGATGGATGACAGTTCTTCGGAGTAATGTGACATCAGAGATGGAAAGTCGCCCCAACCGTGTACTAATGTTGCTGTAAATCCACCATCACCAGAATCTGAAACGATGACTTCATCTGTAGTCCACTAGTGTCAGCACAGGGGACAGACAGCTAAGTCGAAGGTGTCGTGGAGACATAGAAAGTGCCAGGTCATAGAGGTCTAGCTGTTGTAACTACAGCTGCCAAGAAGATGGGCACTCGCACAGAATGCCCACGATAGTTGCCAAGCATCCAAATTAAATAAGGGTCTCCAAGCCTTTTATAAAGTTTGTTTATTTCTATACTAGATACACTTCTCTCACTGTTATAAAGTACCCCAACTAAAAGCAACACATAGGAGGAAGGGTTGAGCTTTACAGCTTGAGGTTACATCCCATGCTTTCGTGAAAACCAAGGCAGGGACTCAGCAGCCGTTCATCAAATCTATAGTCATGAGCAGCAACCTGTCTGCTTTCTTCACACTTACACAGGTCAAGAGTCCAGCCCGTGAATTGGTGCCATCCTTATTGAGAATGGGTCTTCATGCCTCAGTTACAGTCAAAACAATCGCCATGATGACATGTCCGTGTGCCAACCTGCTCTAGATAATTCCTCACTGGGACACTTCTCAGGTCATTCTAGGCATGTCAAGCTGACAGTTGACACTAACCAACGTAGCTACAGACTACCAAGTAAATTCATAACAAAGACAACGACAATGTCAACTCTCAGATAATGATGTGAGGTAGGAAGTCATGTTAGCACACACGGTCATACTGTTTGATGCAGAAAAGGATTTGGGGTAGTATAGCACATATTGAAGAAAGACATCTTATAAACATGACAGATAATAATTGTTTCAATGTAGTAGTGGCTTTATAAAACAGTTCCCACTCATTAATACAATCCCTAGGGAACAATCATGGGAAGTCCATTGACCAGCTGTGGACAACTGGATACTGAAACACCAAAATCAAGCTGTCCCCAAGGTCAAAAGAATACATGGTATAAGTCTAAGCAGAAGCATGCTTGGTCTTTCTGTGTTTAAGACTGCAAACACAGACAAAAAGTCCAATGTTTAGGCTAATGGACAAACAGCCTTCATCTGCTGGAAATTCAATACTGTCCATATTTTATTTCTTCCCAGATTTCTTTATAGCTTCAACACATTTCCAACTGAAATCTCAGCAAGCTATTTTGAAGGCTTCAGCAAATTGACTATACAAAGTATATGGAAAGGCAGAAGATGTGTGATACAGAAAAAAGAATACTAAAGACAGTCAGGAGCCTCCTACAGAGCCAGAGCAACCAACACACCATTGGATAAAGAACAGACAGTGAGAAATGGGAAGAATCAGGTGCAGCAGAAACAAACCCACACACAAACCACCAGCTAGTATTTTAAAAGAGAGCAAAGGCAATTCAACTGGGGTGGATTTTCAACAAATTGTACTGGAATAATTAGACAGCATAAAAATAAATAAATTAAAACACAGAATTTACGAGAAAATTGACTCAAAATGTAAGAGTATGAAACTCCTAAAACAAAACAGGAAAAGTATACTGAACTTTAGCTGGACTGTAAGTTCTTAGAACACCAGAAGTATAATTGAAAGTTAAAATTTCTGCTTCATAAATGGCATTGAAGAAGGAAGGAAGGAGAAAAGTAAGTAGAGAAATATAAAATAAACAAGATTCATATCCCCACAACTATTATAATGCCTCAAATTCAAAATTCTGACAGCCAAATGCTGGCAAGGACTGAGAAGAACAATATGCTCAGATTGGTAGGACGGCAAGAACAGAAATGCCGGAGAGCTTGAACCCCACCTGACAGTTTCTCACAAGGTTCACTGTCATTTTTCCTATGATTGGCATGATTCATTCAATTGATTTTGGAGCTTTGTTTGCTAGGCTTGGTTGAACAGGCTTGAAATCCCAGAAGAACAGAGCAGCTCTGTACTCCAGAGGTTGGAGTAACCTTCCTGGGATACAGAACACACCCCTAAATGCAATTTAAAGTTTCCAGTAGTGCTTGCTTCAGCAGCACATATATTAAAATTGGAATGATACAAAGATCAGCATGGCCCCTGGGTACGGATGATACTGCAAATTTGTGAAGCCTTCCATATTTTTGACTTAATGAAAAATGAATTATAAATCACTCTCCCTCTTGAACATTGAGCAAAACTGCTCAATAAGGTACCCACAGACTAAGTCCAAGAACACATCAAAGAGATCATCCACCATGATCAAGTGAGCTTCACCCCAGAGATGCAGGGATGGTTCATCATATAAAAATCTGTCAGTATAATCCACCATATAAACTGAAAGATAAAAACCACATGATCATCTCATTAGATGCTGAAAACGCCTTTCACAATATTCAACACCCCTTAATGATAAAAGTCTTAGAGAGATCAGGTATACAAGAGACATGCCTAAATGTAATTGAAAACAATATAAAGCAAGCCAATAGTCAACAACAAATTAAATGGATGGAAATTCAAAACAATTCTACTAAAATCAGGAACAAGACAAGGCTGCCCACTTTCCATAGCTATTCGATACAGTACTTGAAGTTCTAACTAGAGCAATAAGACAAAACAATTCTACTAAAATCAGGAACAAGACAAGGCTGCCCACTTTCCATAGCCCTTCGATACAGTACTTGGAGTTCTAACTAGAGCAATAAGACAACAATATAAGATAAAGACGAGACAAATTGGGAAGGAGGAAGTCAAAGTTTCATTATTCACAGATGATATGATAAAACATATAAGTGGCCCCAAAAATTCTACCAGGGAACTCATATAGCTGATGAATACCTTTAGTGAAGTGGCTAGATACAAGATTAACTCAAAAAAAAAAAAAAAACAGTAACCTCCTATACACAAATGATAAATAGACTGAGAAACAAATCAGGGAACCAACACCCTTTACATAGCCACAAATAATATAAAATACCTTGGTGTAATTCTAACTAAGCAAAGACCTGCATAACAAAAGCTTCAAATCTTTGAAAAAAGAAATTGGAAAAATATATCAGGAAATGGAAAGGTTTTCCATGCTCATGGATTGGTAGGATTAACATAGTGAAGATGGTCATCTTTCCAAACCAATCTACAGATTCAATGAAATCTCTCTAGGATCCCAACACAACTCTTTACAGTCCTTGAGAGAACAATATTCAACTTCATATGGCAAAACAAATAACCCAGGATAGCTAAAACATCCTGTAAAATAAAGAAGCTTGTGGGGACATCACCATCCTTCATTTCAAGCTCTATTACAGGGCTATAGTAATAATAAAAATTAAAAAAAAAACTCGTGGTATTGGCAGAAAAACAGACAGATGGATCAATGGAATCAAAAACCCAGACATAATCCACACACTATGGATACCTGATTTTTTACAAAAAAAAAAGCCAAAATTATGCAATGGAAAAAGAAAGCATCTTCAACAAATGGTACTGGTATAACTGGATGTCAGCTTATAGAAGAATGCAAACAAATCCATATCTTTCACCTGGCACAAAACTCAAGTCCAAGTGGATAAAAAACTTCAACATAAATCCAGTTACACTGAACCAAATAGAAGAGAAAGTGAGAATGGCCTTGCACACGTTGCCACAGGAGACAATGTTCTGAACGGAACAACAATAGTATAGACGCTAAGATCAACAATTAATAAATAGGACCTCACGAAACTGAAAAGCTTCTGTAAGACAAAGGACAGTGTCAATAGGTCAAATGGCAGATTTTGAGAAAATATCTTCACCATATTTTGGAGAGGACTGGTCTCCAAAATATATAAAGAACTCAAGAAACTAGATATCAAAATATTAAATAATCCAATTAAAGAATGGGGTACAGATTGTCAATATCCATGGGAGACCTGCCTGATTCTGAATAGAAGTGGAGGAGGAATAGACAGGGGGAGGCAGAAGGAAGGTGGGGAAAAGAGACTGAGAGGAGATGGGGGAGGAGAAACTGCAGTCTGGGTGTGTGTGTGTGGAGAGAGAGAGAGACAGAGACAGAGACAGAGAGACACACACACACACAGAGAGAACAAAATTACAAGGAAAAGTAGACAATTTTGAGGGAAAACTAAAATAGCATGGATTTTAAATATAGGCATAAAATAAGTGAGCACACTAATATGAAAAACCAAACGGCTGTGATGAAAAGACTGCAGAGCACCTGAATGGAACTGCAAGCCATGCGTGTCTTCTCTCGCCGCCATCAGCAACATGATGGCACTGTCAGTTCCTAGACAGACAGTCCTGTGAAGGTGACCTTGGAGAGGCCACACACACCTCAGCCAGGTGGCCAAGCACAGTCACTAGTCTTGAATCAGGTCGATCAGCCAGACCTTGAGAGGATGTGTGAGAAGAACACTGCCTTCCATTGGTGACTTCTCCCTAAACCCAACACCAAGCACTGTGAGAAAATGCCAGGTGAACTGAAACTGGGTATCACCTGAGAAAAATCTGGTGTTCTTCTTAAGCTGCCAAGGTTGTGGATCTGCCAATCTAGAGTCACCATAGAAGCTGCCCACTCACGGTCTAACTTGACTGATGACCATAGAACTGTCAGGAAAACCAAATGACACAGGACACTCCTTTTCTATCCTTGTGGCATCTCTGGAGCCCTTTTGCCCACCCCTATCCTTGCTAAGACAGGCCATCCTTCAATAGCCATGAACAGGTAAATCCACAGGGTGAGGCAGTCTCTAACTCACAGTTACTGAATCTGCCATCCTGAGCCTCCATCCTAACCTTAACTCCATCAGCTGCGCACACACTAGCCAGGAGAGCTGGTTACACAACAGTAAGGATAGCCTTAATCACTCAGACAAGCCTGGGAGCCGAAGAGGGGATAGGGAGTTGGGAATGTGTTTATAAAGAGAAGGGATAACACGCAGGAGTCAGTAGGTGATCATCTCTGAGTGGCTCACTCTCATCCATTGTTTGTATTGTTGAGTCTGCACAGATTCATTCCCATGACGTGTGTTGTGTGAATTCTCCTGGAGAGGTGTGAACAAATGTGACAGACCAGAGAAACCATTTCACCCACGTCTCCCTTAGTGAACCAGCGTGTCTACTGGGATTACTTATAGGAATATGGGTGAAGAATTGCTTAAGGGAGCAGAAATGACTCAAAGGTAGCTGCATTACCAAAAAGCCCATACTGGCTTTCGGAGGACCAATGTTATATCTCTTGAGCCTCCTGTGGATTGCAGGCAGTTAGGATGGTGGCAGAGCATCCTCTGCCAGAAACTGTCACTACTTGTGTGACCTTGCAGGGGACCTTATTTATCACATTTTAGTAGCTTAGTCCTGTGAGTTTTGTTCACTTCTTAGATGGAATGGTTTCAGTGGGGACAAGAGACCTAAGCAACAGCACACATTGGCGGATATCTGAAGGAAGAGGGTCTGTCCCCAGTTACCTTGTTAGTTCTTCTCATCTCAGACACTGACTGGATACATCTTCTCATCTCAGACACCCTGTCACTACATCTGTGGTCCCCTGAAACAGACTGAGAGACCACTGCCAGCGATGAGGTGTTGTGGAAACCAATGACCACAATAGCCCAGATTCTCCAGGAAAGAACCAGAGAGAAGAAACAAGGTGGAACAGAGGAAGAGGTCAATTCCAACAAACATGGGTGCTTAGGAGAACTAGGAGCTGGGAGGAGTCATAACATAGGGCAGATGTCATTCAGGAGCTTCAGAGAGCCACGCTAATGGGCAGGGGCCAACATAGCACCTGAAGAAGCTACGTTTCGATCTCTAAGAGAAACCATCTTCTCCAAAAACCTTCACCTTGGCACATAAAAATTCAGTTGATGGGATGAGGCCCCCTGGCTGATCTAGGGCCACCCTGTTCCCCTCGGTCACCTATTTCAGTCAGGTGGCTAAAGTGCTCCGACAGTGACCTCTGGGTTCCCATTTTATTGAACAGCTGGGAACAGAGCCTTTAAAACGTTCCTAGATTGCCATGGGGAGCTCAACCACAGTGGCATTACAGAGGGAATGTGACAAGTGGCCCATGGATATTCAAAGGAAGGTGAGCCGTGAAACTTCAGAGCAGAAGAGAAGCCCAAGGGGAGGTTACCTTTCTGGAGGGCAGCTTGCTCTTCTTTATATACAAAGGATCTCCTGGATCCCCACCCTGAAAAAGAGCTTAGACCAGACCCATCTCTTGTCATCCAGCGATGACATCCACCAGACAGGGCAGAATCAGTACCTTAGGGCCGGGGCTGCTGTGCCAAGATGGCCCATGTCTCTATATTCCCAGTTCTGTCTCAGCTCAGGAGTCCAGGACTTGGAAGGACTCCAAGGAAAGTAATCATTTTCACTGGAAAAGAAATCAATCTTGAGCGTCAGGACCTGTGAGGATTTGTTTGGGATATTTTAACCTAAATTGGCTCATCTCACACTCTGTCTATACGAGCACAATGGATGGACTATGTGGAGAGTCGACCCTGTCATTTCAGCTCCTCACCCGCAGACCTGGGTGGTCACAGCTATCCATATGGCCCAGCAATCAGAATTGATTAGGAAGTTGCCTGGGATGGAAGGGCTGGCCAGGCATGGATCGGCTGCCAGGGCATGGAAACACTTGTGGCTTCTGTTGTCAGGGCAGCAGGCATGCTTTCTGTACTCCTAGACAAGGAGGAGAAACCAAATAGCCTTTCACAGGACCATCCAAACAGCCACAGGGCTTAGCAGGAAGCCTCTGCCCTAACCTGAGGAAGGGCCTGTGTAGACAGGATTTCTCTATGCCAATGGATAGGTGATGTGTCCTTGTGTTCCACAAAAAAAAAAAAAAAAAAAAAAAAAACAGACGAAGGTAAGTCAGTCAGTGTTACTGAGACATTCTCCTTTCCAGTTGTACACACAGCCTAGAAACACCCTCCACCCTTCTTCATGCCATGGTGGTAAGCTACCCCTGAATTCATGGGCGTAAGCTTGCCTGGGCATCTCGTATTAGTCCTTCCAGCAAACAACTTGGAATGACCGTGAACTTGATGTTTATATAAAGGAAGGCATACCTACTGGGATTGTCCACCTGGTGCCCTCGACCGAGACCATTGTCAAGACAGGGATGATGACCTGCTGAATATGAGAAACAAGCAATGTTTGTGTTTTTTAGTCAGTGAGGACCTCTGATCCTCAGGTGAGAAAGCACTGTGGTCACCCTGCTCCCATTTCCACACACCTCCACGTCAATAACTTCCCCAAGAGAAAGTGCTCAGGGCTCTGCAGGCCGTATGCTTCTCCATATACCTGAGGTTCATGTTATCAGAATGAGAAAGGATGAATCGTTGAAGGAACCAGAAATCACGACGGGTATGGGATGATTGGCATTCACCTGAACTCAATGTAAGGAGCAGGGCCCGCCCATCTCACCTGCCCTCTCTATCCACAAAGGCTTTCTAGCTACCTTTTCTCAGCTGTGACAAAAATGTGGCAAGTGGACACAGGATCCATGACCCATCTTATGTTCCCTTCTGTTTGAGGGAGCAAGCCCAGGATTCAGTGATAATCCAGCAAATATTGAATTCCTTGCAGGCGGGTGCAGAGGGCTTCAGTCACATAGGCACCTAAACCTACCCAGCATACGAAACCTGACTTCTACAGAAACCCTGCAGAGGGGACAGTGGCCTTTCTTCTCAGTTCAGAAGCCACGGCACATTCTCATTTTGAGAAAAGTCATAAGCCAAGCATTCTGCCTGGAAGGGCTGGTCTTTGATCACGGGTGCCCAGCGTGGATTGTCACTCTCCGGATTCTCAGCCAGTTCCCAGACTTTACCCAAGTTCTAATCACTGGAAATATATTGAAGGAGTGTGAGTGAGTGAACACACACGCGTGCATTCATGTAGTACCAGCCAACATGATTACAGGACCTTTTGCTCCATCTACAAACAACTCCTTCTTCAAGAAACTACTCAGTTTTTAGCCACAAACCCCGCCAGCCCTTTCTCGCTTCCAACTGTTTTAACATGGAAGTGCCATTACCCTCACTCCCAGTGGGTGGCCTACAGCCCTCATTTGCTTCTCACATGGCTATGGCATCCTCTTTTTTCACCTTTGACCTCAGGCCTATGTTCAAGTGGGTCAAGATTTTGCATAAGATCAGTCCTTTCTGTCTATCACTGACACTCCCTATGAAGGACACCACAACTTGCAGCAACAAATGTTTCTAAGCCCTGTAACAATCTGAAGAAGTCTCGCCAGAGGTGACAGTACTTGGAACCAGTCCAGATCCTGGTTCTAGTATCCATGAGGGTCATGTGCAGGAGCTGCCCTTTGGGGTTCTCCAGGCCCCACCAGCCTCCACAGCATCCAGCTGGAACAGAACCCTGATGTTCAGAAAATCCCTCTGCACCATTATCAATGCTAACCATCTCACCATGCAAGAGAGCATCCCCCAGGAATGCACAGGCCACGGCGTATTTCTGGGCAACAGTCCAAGTGATGATCTTCACAATCTAAAATGCATGGGTCTGGGGAGATGGCTCCATGGGTAAAGATCTGAGTTCTGATGGCCAGCAGCCACATAGAAAGCTGGGTATGGCTGTGAACGCTCCTGTAATCCCAGCAATGGAGGCAGAGGAGGCAGAAGGATTGCTAGGGCTTCAGCCTGCCAGCCTAGCCAAATAAGCAACAAGGAAAAAAGTAAACAAACATAAACAATGGTGAGATCTAGGTTCAATGAGAGAATGAGAGATACCTTGAGGGAATTAGAACACAAGAGAGAAGGACACCCAACACCTTTGCCTCCACATATACATGCATGTACAAGTACACCTGCACACATGTACATATCCACACACACATATGCATGTATACACACACACACACACACAAAATAAAATCCAAACACCCTGGCTTATATGCTGACTTCCTTCCTGGTCCTTCCCTGTTGTTTTTCTCCAAGAATTCTGGTACTTTGTACTCCATTCTTATGACCCTTTGCCATCTCTTTATTGCTCCTGCATACATTCATGTATTAATATCATCAGGGTCTTAGAAAATTATACTATGCATTAATAGATATTAATATTACCTATTCGTTTATCTTTTTCCATATTTTTTAATTAACTCCCCATGACCTTACATTTTTCCAAATTATGTAGTACTGCTGTTTAAAATTCTTTCATAGACAAAGTAGAGAATGCTTTGTGAATTTTTTTTAATAATATGAATAGGTGCCTAAGCAAAATATACATACCTGGTAAATACTATCTCTGTCCTGAAGTCTGTGTATAGACATGTGGTTCTGGTACCCTGACCTAGAGGTGCTCTGCCTCCCCACTCAATGCTGTGGTGCCTGTCTGTCTGTCTGCAGGGCTAGCACAGATGACTGGCTGGGATAGGAGAAGCTTGGAAGGACTGGAGGAAAGATACAAGAGTTAAAAAAAAAACTCTTGTTTTTTTAACATAGTGACCTCCTGGAGGAGGGAAGTGTCATTTAAAGAAGGAATTGGTACATCGTGAATGAGATCTACTGGGATACAAACCCTGTGCAACAACCTGTTTGCTCAGTGCTCCTCACACTCACGTGTTACAGTCTGTGTGTCCCCATCCTTTCTGCTCACATCACCCCAGAGAAGGGGTGGTCTTGAGCAAGCCCATCAAGGGCCAGGATGAGAAGGCTGGTTTCTGAGCTGTGGACTACGGGTCAGCAGCTGTGGGAATGTGAGGTCCTACCACTGAGCTTTGTGCAGAGAACCCCGGGGCCAGCAGCAGGAAAGCCCACACTTTCTGTGTCGCAAGTTTCCAGATCTAAAGAATGTACAAAGGATGAAAAGTCAAATAAATTTCCTTATCCATCAAAATCTGAGACAAGGTGACAAAGCCTTGGATTTACTGTTGGGGGATCCTCATGGAGATCTTTACACAAACCAAAGCATCATTAATTCTGAAAAGGGGTGAAGACAATAGCCCCCAAGGGCAGATATTTCTGAGTAAGGCACAGCATCCCTAAAGAAGCTTCCTGATAGAATTAGTACCTAATACTTCACTGTTTTATGGACCAGGGAGAGAGTACCCAGGAGAGGTGGCAGAATGTGTTTCTTTGTATGGACTTGGATGGTGTAGCCTAGAGAGACTCTTGCCAGCAGGACGGGGAGCAAACGGGGAGCAGACACCTGCAGACAGATGTCTCATCTGCCGCCTGTGGTTGATAGGGGATGTCCGGAATGCCACAATGCTGTTCTAGGTCCTTGTGGCTTGAACCCATGTGTTTTTTCCATTTGAGGAAGATCTTTCTGGGAAGCACCATTCTGCCCCTGTGTCCACCAGAGAGGAGAGACCTTAAAGGGTCATGAAGGAGAAGGAACTCTGTGGACTCCAGGCCCCTTGAGGAAATATGAAGCCCTCCTTCTTTTCCCAGCCTATATTCTTCAACATCCATGGGTCCAGGTTTGATCTGTGCAGTGAGGAGTCAAAGAGCTGGAGGCAGGAGCCCTCGCCAAAGTCAGGCAGAACAATCATTGTGTGAGGGGAGAGGGGGTGTTGCATGGAAGTCACTGAGGAAGGGACAGGTGAGTGAGACCACTAGAGAGGCAGGACTGGGTAAGACAAGGTCTTAGCTGACTAGAGAGGTTTGTCCCTGGATAAACAGTCATTGTTGCTGCTCTTGGAAGTATAACTTCATCTTGACTATGATAGCAAAACTTTGGCATGTAATTCTTGAAAGCTAAACTCAAAATGCTCCAGGACAATCAATCATGCCACAGACGGTTTGTCAGCAACACAGCTATTAGGAAATGTCAGTGACAGGCCTGTTATCCCATCTGCATGGGAGGCCAAGGGAGAAAGAGATAAAGATGAAGGCCTCTAGGGGTTTCAGAATGTGTTCCAGACCAGCCTGGGAAACTTAGTAAGATGCTGTCTCAAAACAAAACATGGAAAGAGGGTTGGGATGTAGCTCAGCAGTAGAGCTCTCGCTTGTATGTGTGGGGTCATGGGTTTAATCCTCACTATTACAAATAAAGAGGAAAAGAATGGGGGAGAAGGAAAGAAGGAAGAAATTTTAATAAACATTTTTATATATACATTTTCTATTTGTATACTGTAATTTTCATGTTCAGCCTCCCACTGAGTTCTAAAATTTCAAGAAATATCAATCTTTTCTGTTACATCCATCAATAGTGCACATGGCCTTTAAAATGATGCCCCAAGCTGAGAAACAAATACTCAAAACATGAGCCTCAGGAAGACTTTGAAATTCAAGACAAGTTTCCACCTTTGACTCCAAAGGCTCATGGTCATGTCATAATGAAAATGTGATCATCACCCTACAGAAGTCAGTGCAGCTTAGCAGTCAAGGGTTCAAAATCCCAAAGCACCAAGTCTCTTCTGAGACACAAGGAAATAGCTGTGGTCCTCCGTAAATCCCCAAAGTAAGTTACACGTAATACATGAAGGTATAGACTAAACATTCCCCTTTGAATGGGGATAGATGGGAAACATCAAAAAAAAAAAAAAAAAAAAAAGACAAGGCCAAAGCAAGAACAAAGCCCAGCAGGGTAGACATTATGTCCTACACGTCCATGTCCAACATGTGTGGCAGATGGCCTTATGAGGTGAGCTCTAGGGGCTTGTATATCTCAGCCTCTGCGGCCCTGCTGCCTGCCACAAGCATGAACTCTACCTCTGGCCGATTCCACTCGGTGACTATGCCTTTCCTTTGTTCTGGACATCTCCAACATTCTGCAGCTGCCCACGGAGGTGTGGGCTTTACCTTTAGAGTCTCACTCGTCTCCCTGCCTCAGTGTTTTTTTTTCTCTACTACCCTGGTGTAAGCCCTCATGACATCACACCCCTCGCATTCAGCGAGCTAAGAAAGCACCTTCTGAATAATGCCAGGTTCTGCCACCAGCGCAAGATGCGAGCAGGCCCCTTTGACAACGGCTGCCATGACTTCCAAGTGCCAGGATAGTTGAACTCCCCTGAAGAAAAGTACTTCTCTAGGCAGTCCCACTTGAGCAGTGAACCCCAGGACCCCCTCACTCAGGCACTCTTGTTTTAATTGAGTCAATATTCCGCATGTCACTTGAACTTTGAGCCCATTCTCAGCAACATTCAATGTAGCCACTCTTTTCTTTCCAAACAGATCATTTTCACACAGCTCTCCTCTCCTTTTCCCCCTTCTAGGTTCTTAGTGTACAATCTAACTAGAAGCAGGGAAAAGTAACCACTCCACAGTCTGGGTATTTGGCTATTTGACATTTCCTCCTTCAAATAAACTAGTCCCTTACTTTTAAATTTAGTCCCTCTCAAATGTTTAGGGAATAGACAAAACACAGCCAGATTCCTTCAGCATCTAACACAAATGGCCTCTAGTCCAGTTCTTACCCAAGGTCTTGGTCCCATCTGAAAAGTATGTACAGCTGTTACTGTTTGAATCTGTATCAGCATTCTGCTACCTGAACACCCACCTGAAGCTAGGTTCTGCTTAGAGCAACCAAGTTCTCTAGCCCACATCCCCACATTCAAACCTATTCCAAAGGCCTAAGAAACACACGGCCATGAGTATCCAGCAGCAACCCCATTTCCTTGTATAAATCCTCTTGATTGGCTTCTTTCTGTTGCTGCAACAGACTAGCTGGCACAACCATCAGATAAAAGGTTTGTTTTGACTCATGGTTCTGGAGAATCCCGGTCCATCACACTGCAGGAGGTAGAGGAAAGTCTCCGGCGATGGGAGCTTGTAGCAGAAGGTTATCCATCATGGTAGATCAGGAAGCAGAGAGCTTTAGACCAGAAGAAATGGCAGGAAGACTTTGAAGGCTAGTTTTACAGAGTAGAATGAGCAGAGGGAATCCTCCCTGTTCCACTTTCCTGAAAGCAGAGCCTCCTTACCTAGGAGACGTTGGGGCTATGGAGGGCAGAGATTAGGGTATCAATGGCTATATTTCCAGCACCTACAACATTTCACAGTCTGTTCTGTGACTACTCATACCGTAGGTTTTTGTCCCTGTCTAGAACTACACTACACGGCCTACCCTAGTTCACTGTCTCTTTTCAGCTGCTTTCCCCTTCTACAGTGAGAAACATTTAAATGGTGTTTTAGTGACTCGTCTCTTGGCTAACATAAGATGCCTGACAAAAGCAATGTAAAAAAGGAATGGTTTATTTTGCCTCACAGGTAGAGAGGCAAGTCTACCACATCAGGGGAGGCATTGCTATGGGATCTATGACACAACTGGTCTCCTTGTAGCTGTAGTCAGGAAATGGAAATGAATGCTGGCTCAAATAACTTTCTTCTTATCTGGTTCAAGATCCCAGCACATTGCATGGTGCTACCGTATTCAGGGAGTGCCTCCCGTCCCTCAGAAGCACACCCAGAGGCTTGCCTTCTACGTGGTCATAAATCCAGTCAAATCTAATGGACAATAAGCACTACCACACCAGTAGTGATGGACTTCCCTTCACAAAACTGAAGGATGCTTGCACTTGCCTTCCAATATGGAAAGCTTTTCAGTTTTCCTCAGATGTAAGCCACGATGCTGTTCCCTCGCTTATTATCTCTAAACTCAGAAAATAATTTATTTACCGTCTTTTAATCTTCTGAGGCAAAAACTCTACAAATCCCTCACGGATGTCTTGAGTGAGTCCCTCTCTGCATGGAGCTCCATCCACTGTGACATTGATCAAGGCAGAGAGAATTGTCCCCCAAACTCAAAGGCACTTCCAAGGAAGAGGAGTTGATGAAAGCCTGGTCTACTACTTGGTGTTGGCTCCTTAGATAACCACACCTGAGTTTTGGCCTCAGTCCCCAATGTCAATTCCAGACCATGGTTTCATAGCATAGCCACTTTTACATGGTCCCCACACGTGACATCTAACCAGCACTAGGTCCTTAGCATGGGGCAGTCAGCCTATGCTCCCAGAGCAAGACAGCGAAAGAAGCCCGAAGTTCTCAGCCTCCAACACACTGGTGATAAGTGGAGAGCTGTCAGGGTTACAAGCAGAACGTCTAAGCTGGAAGGACCCTCTGTACCTTCTCAAACAACCTGAGCCAGAGCTGTGAGGCAGGAAAGAGAAAGGATTATTGATGAACACAGGGTCTTGCCAGACCTCTATGCCAGGAGGCGGGCAGCATTCATAATTCAGCTTCCTACGACAACGTGGCTACGGACCTGAAGCAGCAGCAGCCACTCACACGGCTCTATCCTCACCCATTCCTCATGCGCATGCACAGAATTCGTCTCCATCTGTGGCACTGGAGGGCATGTTGGGCTTTCCTCCCATAAGCATGTCTCCGCGACAATGCGGCATGCCCAGTGTGACCTGTTCATGGTGACAGTCACTGGGTCCAACTCAGATTCACAATGGGAAGCAATATGCCAGTCCCGGACTTCCCATGAGTAGGGTTCTCACTACTGTGTGGAGCCAGAGCACAGAGAGGAAAGGACTTTAGCCGTCAGACATTCACAACAGTTTGTTCTGGAAATTCTCAAGGTGACCTCCATGAAAGCCTGCAGGTGACCCCTTCCTTCCCTTTGGACCTCTCTATCCAAACAATAAGTGGATTCTTTCAGAAAACCCCAACCTCCCTTGTGCAAGCCACACTGAGGTTTGCGCACTCTCAGGATCACACACACACACACACACACACACACACAAACCCTCACCATGTACCCGTGTGGCGTTGAGGGAAGAGTTGAAACTGAGCAGTCGGGAAACATCTGTTCCAAATAGTGCCCCAAGAAGGGTTTAACGTACTAGTGACCTGGGTGTCTTTGCAGCTGGAGAAGAAGGGAAAATGTCTCAAGATCCTTCAGTCTGGTTTCTATGAAGAAAGATGGGGATCCACGCGGGTTTTAGTTCCCAGATCCCAGCCCCGGGGGCCTTTGTGAGGAAGCCGTGTCGGTCTTGGCTGCCCTTTCTCGACTTCTGTTGTTTTCTAGGGCTCAGTGGGATGAGTAGTCTGTGCTGTGGCAAGACATGCCAACAAATTGCATCACTTCTGCCTCGGTGACCAAGGACAATGGCATGCCATATGCCAGCGGCAGGAAAAGAATGAGACTCATTTACACTGGCATCGGGTGATGTGGCCATCGGCTTTCCGAGGCTGTCTGCAGAAAATTGGAAGGTGGCAGAGAGGCAGCACCCCTGGGCTTCCAACTACAGGACAGAGAGGGCGTGGATGGAGGCACCAGGTCCCACAGGGTGGAGGTGCCCTTCATGGAGGAATGTTAGCCTTGCTGTCTCAGAGGAGGCCCTGAGTGGGGTCAGCATCTGCTCCCTACACGGAAGGGAAAGAAAGGGACTGGGTGTAGCAATGCCTTCCAGCTGCTTCAGGAAACAAAAACTCAGTGGGTGCCATATACAGAACATTCAAAGCCTCTGCCTGTGCAGGCAGCCTGCCACAAAAGCCTGCCCCGCCGGTGACCCCATGCTTGGACCCCACCCCAAGACTCTGCAACTCATGTCCAACCTCCAGTCTCTCTGGCAACGTGTTGTTTATCTCCATACATGGTCTCGAGGACTCAGGTAATGATTAAAGAGCCAGTGCTCTGGCGACATGAGTCGCTAATGAGGAGATCGGGGGTCACCCTCACATGGCAGTCAGCCAAGGGCTCACCCATCTCCACTGTCCTTTGCACTTGTTCTAAGGGCAGTGAGGAGACAGATAGCAATCATATGTCCCCCCTTCTTAATCGCTGCAATTAACCATTGTCAGAGGCAGGTGAGCATAGAGTGACATCCTGGCAAAGTGACACACACACACACACAAAAAAAAAAAAAACAATAATATAATTGGCATGTGTGGCGAGTCCTGATCTGATTTTAGAATGGCCCAGGAAAATGAACAAACCCAATCGCTGCTACCTAAGGAGCATAACCTCAATGACAAAGAGCTAGCATGACATAACAAGGCCCAGCTCCCAAGACGCCACAGCAGAGGCAGGCAGTCCACTGAGAATAGCCAGTCCTGGCCTGAGGCCACCATAGGCTGTGCCCTGAGGCTGGAGGAAGCTCACAGCTGAAACTGAGAAATAACTAGCAAGGGAAGGTCTCTCAAGCTCCCAGCCCACGGGGGGGTTAGAAGAAGCTAACAGCAGTACCCCCATCCCATCTAGTTTCTCAGTCCTGCCTTGGGGCCAGAAAGTTCATCCCAACAGGACCGCTCCCCTAGAAAGAAATGTAAACAGAGACTACTCTTTCATTTCCCAGCTGTCCAGACCCAAATAATCACACAGAGACTATATTAATTACAACACTGTTTGGCAAATAGTCAGGCATATTGCTAATTCATATATCTTAAATTAACCCACTTCTATCAATCTATGTATCCAAGGATATGGCCTACCAGTAGGCATCTTTCTACTTCAGTAGCTATATGGCACCCCCCAGACTCTGCTCTCTCTCTCTCTCTCTCTCTCTCTCTCTCTCTCTCTCTCTCTCTCCCTGTTCTGACTTCACACCTGGCTTTACTCTGCTAAGTCATTGGCCCAAAGAACTTAATTCATCAACCAATAAAAGCAACACATATAGAAAAAAACAACCCATATCATCTCCTTTTTTCTAATTAAAAAGTAAGGTTTTAACTTGAACATAGCAAAATTATATATACTAAAGAGTTATCAAGCAAGAATTATAGTTACAATGTTTAATCCACTGACATGTGGCATATTGAGGAAATATTGTATCATCTATCCTGTCTTTGTGGGTCTAAATTTTTATATCTAATTTATCTTTTATCATAACTAAGGAAAGCTGTGACTATCTGTCTTCAACTCTTCAAAGACCACAGAAGGATATAACTGTCTCTTAAAGAAGCCATGCTGCTTTTGCTGCTAATGCTGAGTCAGAAAGCCTTCTCTTAAAGGAGCCGCTTCTATTTGCTGCCAGCAAACAGAGCCAATATGAAAAAAAAATGTAACTGCCAAGAAGCTCCTGTTTTGTGAGTCTAAAAAGTCCCCTTTTTTAAAAGCTTTCTTAGCCTCTATGTGGATATACACTGCCAAATGTTGGGTGCCATTTTGTGCATGGAGACTGCATGTTAGTTTCCTGGCAAACCAGACCTGAATAATCACACAGAAACTATAATTACAATAGTGTTTAACCAATATCTCAGGCATATTTCTAGCTAGCTCTAATATCTTAAACTAACCCATTTCTATCCATCTATGTACCATCACAAAGGTATGACCTACTGGTAGGCATCTTTCTCCTTCAGCAGCTACATGGTGTCTCTCTGACACTCTATCTCTCTTTCTCTCTCTCTCTCTCTCTCTCTCTCTCTCTCTCTCTGCTCTGCTCTGCAGCCATAGAACAGGAACTATGAAGAAGCTGAGAGAAGAGTGTGCTGCTCTCTGCTGGTTCCCACCACTGAAAGATCACTCCACGATATAAGACGGCAGCATAGTTCTTTTTTTTGTAGGTTGCAAATTAAAACACAAACATTAAACTATAATTGTTAAAACAGCTATGCGTTATAGTCCTTTTATTATAAAATTACACTTGGTGGGCACATCCTAAAGATGCTCGCAAAATGAAAACCCACAACTCTAAGTATTTCTATAAAGAACGGAGTGGAGCTGTTGATTTGACTTAAAATCACAGGGGAGAAAAGAAAGAAATGCCACAGTCGATGTTGAGAAAGGCAAAAACACAGGATAAAGTCTTAATTTCTATACAACAGAACCAAATTGTACAGTATTTTCTAATGTATGCTATGAATTGCTTCATATTTAGCACAGCTATATTTGTATTGAATTTCTAGCTTTTTAAAAATGCAAACCCATTGTCCTCTGGGACCAGCTTCGTAAAGCAAAGGAAGGGTAGAGGAGGAAATAAAGAAGAAACCAACAAGAAGTCGAAGTGGCCCTTCGGGCTTGGAAACTGTAATCGCAACATGATAGTGAGCTTCAAAGACAAAGGTAGGCCATAGTCTGGATTTTATTTCAACTCTTAAAAATTGGGAATTATAACATGCCCCTGAGATTTGACACAATGTATTTTTGTCATCTATTGTTCTCTTGTCAGGGTGTGGATGGGTATGTGGTGTTAGCAGATGACATCAAGTGTAGTTCTGACGTCTGTATTTCAACATGGAACAAGTGATGAAGGGTCCCAGTCCAGTCTTAGGACTACACCAGCTTCAGCACTTGGACAGCTCTTCAGACCAATCCCCGTCTCCCGTCCACCCCCCACCCCCCACTCCCCCACCCCCACCCCCCGCCCCCTGCAAGGACCACATCAGCAATGTCTACTGAGACACAAATGTTCCAGAAACCCAGGAAAGCTCAGAGGTTGGTAACTAACTGATGCCACAGGCTCAGGTATTTCAGAAAGGATGTCCTGGGAGCAATTATGGCTTTGATTAGCAGCTCAGTAACTACCTTATGGTGTCTGAGACTCAGCAATGAGAGCCATTTCTGATGGAACATAGAAATGGCTCTTGGGTGTATGTGACCTCCTCGGGGATGAGATCTGGAGCTGGACAAGCTCTGCTGACTCACATAACAGCACTGGTACTGTCAATTGCTCTTGACATTGTAATAAACTACTGCAGACGCCTACACTTGCATACGATCCACCATCCTCAGGAAATGAAAGCCCAAAAGTGAGGAGGTGACCACATTTTCTGACCTCTTCATCTGACTAGTATCCATGTTATGTAGATATTTTTGCACTTTCATATCGTCTTGCCCTTCATGAAACTTGCCTGTTTTCTTTCTATTGTCTCCACATAGCAAATCTCTTTCCCCCATCTCTGTATGTGTATTTGTCTTTTCTACCTATAAATCACTTGTTAATGAGATGAGCAGAAAACAGGCTTGTGAGAAAGTTTACAACTACTCCCTCACAAATCCTAAGGATGAGTGGGGTGGCCATTCTCCCCTGAGATTGGGGAAAATGTCTCAGGCCCATTGAAGCCAATGGTAGGCTAGGGATCTCAGCCAACTTTTCTCAGCTTGTGGGTGCCTGCAGGGGACAATTCCTCCTCTGACTTAGTGGAGACACACTCTCATCTTCCCTGTCCAGAAGATCTGCAGGAACACCCCAATGCTGGCCATATCCTTCCTGAGCACTTTGTGCTATTTTTCCCTCACTGAAAATGAGTCACAGAGAGGCTGGAAAGATGGACAAGCAGTTAAGCGTACTCACTGCTCTTGAAGGACACAGGTTCAACCCCCAACTCCCACCAGGCAGCTTACAATCATCTACAACTCCTGCTTTAGGAGATTCAATCTTCTCTACTAACCTCCATGGGGATTGCACAGATGTGGTGCACACACACACACACACATACACACACACACACACACAGGCAAAGGCAAAGCACTCACAAACATAAAAATAAACACAAATAAGATAAATAATAACTAACAAATAAAACAAAGGAGCTATAAAGTATCTCATTTTACACATAACAGAAGGCACTAGGTGGAAGGGGAGCAACTTAGAAGGCCATGGGCACTTGTCCTGAGTTCATTTGTCCCCTGGCTTTACTGGCCATCACTGCCCATACACACAGGCCACACCCCTGCTAACCAGGTTTCCTCTCATCTGTACAATGAACCATGTGGTGATTGTGCTGGAGCCTACCTGCTAGCATGCAGGCATTATGCGGTAGATTCTGTGTACCCCATGTAGAGCTAGAACAGGAACTGCATCCACTACACTTGGTTGTTTCCTGTCCTGACCCCATGACCTTTTAAAGGACAACTGCTGCCCAGAGCCTTGAGGATGGCATGCTCCTCACTTCAACCTGGCTTATGCTTGAGCGACAGTCAGAGCCACAGTGACAGAGGTGTGCAATGAACTCTTTTTTTTAAGTGATGGAAACATCTGAGGTCACTGGTAACATTAAACGTTAGGTTTAATCTTTGGTGGGGGGGGTGACAAATGATCCCTTCACAGGGGTCACCTAAGACAATCAAAAACACAGATAATTACATTGTGATTCATAACAGTAGCAAAATAACAGTTATGAAGTAGCAACAAAAGTAACTTTATTGTTGGGGGTCACCCCAGCATGAGGAACTATATTAAAGTGCCGGCAGCATTAGGAAGGTTGAGAACCACTGATATAATCAATAAACTCTTTTTCACAGTCAATAGGTAATAATATCAATAAGCCTGCTGATCTAAGGATTGATGAGACTCCCCTAAGGATACTGAGAAGAGCGGGAGTCTGCACTGGGCTCCCTGGCACTGGGACACTTGGGGAGAGGAGGAAACCTTGAGCGAGGGATTGGAAACTCTGGGTAAACAAAAGTTCTCCCTTTGGTCTGGATTTAGCTATTTCCAGGGAGAGCCTAACTTAAAGTAGCCACTGGAGCCTAAACCCATGTGAAAGAAACACAGAAGAAAGGGAGGAATGTAAGATGTTAAGATTTCTTGAAAGTGAGAATTTTAAAAAATCAAACAAAAAACAAATGAAGCCAACTTGGTAGCAGCTGAGTCTAGGGAAACCCCTGGGGGGGAGGTGCAGACAATGCAGGAGGCAGGAGCCGCACCTGCAGGGTCCTGCTAGGCCTAGGGTTCACCAATTTACTCCTGTAAAAGAGGTCTTCACAGGGCAGGAAATTCCATGTTGCAGAGAAGACTGCGATGAAGACCTGGTAATTGTTAGTTCTGTTACAAGCACACCGAGCATTTAGGAGGAACGGTTCTCCGTGGTCGCATATGACCTTTTACAGAACTCGGGGATCGCAGGGTGACAGGCTCACACGCCCACGCTCCCTGTATTGTCACAGTCTTGGCAAGGCTGGGAGGCGGGCCTGTGTTTCATGTCATCAGATGCTTGTAATTATGACAAAGGATGAAATGTGTTATTTTCAGCAAAGCCACGGCAGGCAGAAGGGCACCGGGAGCTGGAGTGTCAGGAGCTGCAGTGGCTTTGGAAGCCGTTCCCTCTGTTCATATCTAGAGATCCTGAGGCCCGGAGCCCATGGCTCTGCGCCTATGTTCTGTCACTGCCAACCTCCTCTGTTCACCAAAGCTGCCCACTGCCAAGCCGGCGTGTGCTGTACCGGGATTTTGCAAGTGCACAATGCTTCCCACTAAGGTGAGGCATCCCCAATCGAGGCAGTAGGGCACCCCTGCTCTGAGCTAGGCTCTCCATAGTGTCAGCATTGAGTTGTGAGTCCAGCAATCAGCGTGCAGAATTCTGCTCCTGACAGTCTTGGGCAGAGTCTGTTCCCCTTTCTCCCCACTTCCATCTACTTTGGCCCAGGAAGCAGCAGCAGTACAGGTGTGCCTTGACTTCATCTGGCAGCCTTCCCAACACTGGAATGTGTTCCTCGAGGCCCGGGTTCCTCCCAGGTGAGACAGACTCCTGTGCCGATGGAGAGAGAACTGCAGGGCTGAATCAAGAAGAACAGCCTCTAGTAACACCTTTGAGCTTGGTGGGGGGTGAAAGGCCCTGCCCCTACCCAGCAGGAGCATGCTGCTTATCCTGCCCATAACCCTCACAGCAGCACAGGAGCCTTCCAAACTCCAGAGAAACCATCCTAGAGCTGTATTCTCTGCCAGCAATGTTTTTGAGCTGATATCCACTTATCTCAGATCTGCCTTGTGCAGTTTAAAGCACTGGGCAGCAGGTGCACGTAGGAGCCTAGGTCACCTTGGCTCTTTCTGGTCAGTCATGAGATTCATAGCCACCTTACCTCTGTCTCCCAAATCTTCACACCCCTAAACACACACACAGACACACACATACACGCACACACATCCATATGCACCTTTTCTGACTCTTGCCCTTGGGATAGAAACATAGAAACATCTGTGCAAGAATAAAGACCTACAAGGGGCACAGGGACAGAAGCTAACAGCAATGGAAAGTCTACTGCTGTCAGATAATGCTCTTGTATGCTGTAAAGATTGTGTCACTTATATTGGTTTAATAAAATGCTGACTGGCCAGTAGCCAGGCAGGAAGTATAGGAGAGTTGACCAGACTCGAGGAAAGGCACCAAGCCAGATACAGAGGAAGCAAGATGAGAATGCCTTACTGAGAAAAGGTACCAAGCTTCTTGGTTAAACATAGATAAGAAATTTGGGCTAATTTAAGTTGTAAGAGCTAGCTAGTAATAAGCCTGAGCAATAGGCCAAATGGTTTATAATTAATTTAAGCCTCTGTGTGCTTATTTGGGACTGAACAGCTGCAGGACTGTGTGAGACAGAAACTTCTGCCTACATGCAAACGTGGAGGGAAAAGTTCTTTTTTTTCCCACTATAAAAACTTCCAGGAGAGGCCTGCTGGGCAGGGGAGGATCTATAGCTTGCCACACTTTGCTTCCTTCTTGATTGCAAGGAGAATGCAGTAGGGAAGTAAGGAAGCCAACCATGGTTGCTTGATATGGCCCAAGATCCCGCCCTAGGTTGAAGCCCCTCTGTCTCTAGAACACTGGCCCCTGTCCAAGCTCCTCCAAGGTGGTAGCTGGCTTCAGTAGGTTGAACAGACCCACCTCCTTCCCCCCTGACCTAGGCATGTGCCAGGTGGGTTATTTCAACTGTTCTTCTACCCATCTTGGCCTCCCCTCCTCCTCAAACACATCAAAGGGCACCAGCCAGGACATGAGGATCCTGAGAGTCCTATAGCAGCTACTGCCCTTCAGTCTAAGCTGGGATGGACACAGAAGTCCAGGGACTGACAGAAAAACTGGGCCCAGATAACACGTGGGAAAATTCTCAGGGCCTCCATCCATCAGCCTTCCCGGAAGGCATGCTTAGAGTGGCCTCTTGGCCGTTCAATGAACAGGAACAGGAAGACCCGGCCTTGGAACGGGGGCAGGGAGAAGTATATGTGACCTCCTTAACAGCACCATCATTATACTCCATCTCCCTATCCCTCTCGCTGCCCTCATAGCTTAGGCCTTCAGCAGAGCCTCACTTCCCAGCATGTTGCCTCCACCTTAGACTTCAGGGCATCTTTCTACCGTGTTAGCCAGCTTTTCAGTCACAGCAACAAGAATCTGACTAGAACAGCTTAAAGGAAGAAAGTCCACAGTTCCTCAGCTCCATTGTTTGTGTTTCAATGCAAGGCAGAGAACACTGAGACAGAGACAGAGACGATGACAAAATGCCCATTGAAGGCACTCCTCTCAGGAGCTAGGGATCCCTTCCCCTATCTAGACTCCGCCTTCTAAAGTTCCCAGCACCTCTCAAAACCACATGACTAGCTGGGGACCAAACATGCAACATGTGAGCCCATGGGACATTTCACATTTAAATCAGAATAAGTGTCTCCGGTGAGAGTGAGAAATTCTAATGGCCTAAATTAGAATCCTACCAAAAATTGGTCCAGGGATTAGAGGAGCTGGGCGCATAGCAAGGCCATCCCTTCCACACTGCTCTACATTGAGGAGATGTGAGAAGAAGGGTAGACCATCAGGGAGGGCAACCTCTGGTCCCCAGTCCCCCCACCATACTGTAAAGGGAAGAACAAGCTTGGATACGCTGTCTCAATTATGACATAGGCTGACTCTCCTGTGCCTGTCACTCACCTCCCGTTTCCCCTACTCAGTGATTCTCATCCTGTGGGTCATGATCCTATCACAGGGGTCACCTAAGACCATCAGAAAACACAGATATTTACATTAAGACTCATAACAGTAGCAAAATTACACTTATGGAGTAGCAACAAAAAATACTTTTACAGTTGAAGGTAACCATGACATGAGGAACTGCATTAAAAAGTTGTAGCATTAGGAAGATTGAGAACCACTGTCCTAGCATGGCATGTGACCTTTCTAGACATCCATCTGTCCACCTGAACATCAAGATGATGAGGTCTGCTCCGTGGAACAAGGCTATGACCTAAGCTTCCTAACTTGTTCCAGTGATAAGAAAGTGGAATTATGAGTGGCTAGGAACAGAACAAGCCAGGTCCTGTCACTGGCTCTCGGCAAATGTGTGCTGGTGTAACTGTCTTCCTTATTCAGTTGAAAGAAGGCAGAATGCCCTAAGCATCATTGTCCTGCCATCCATAAAATTTGACAATCGTCTTGAGTTTCCCTATCGCACCTTGTTTTCCGTTTGTCTATGTTTTCTGAGACTCTCTGTTGTGAAATATTATTTTAAGGTGGGTTACATTCATTTATGCTATGGAACATTTGTTTAATGAAACAAATATGTGTTGCATTCCTTTGTGTTGCATTTGTTTAACTCTGTGAAGCTGTGCTACTTTGCCTATCTAAAGCATCTGATTGGGCTAATAAAGATCTGAGTGGCCAATAACGAGGCAGGAGGAAGAACAGGCAGAGCCGGCAGGCAGAAAGAATAAATAGGAGAAATCTGGGATGAGAAGATCTCAAGGATCCAGAAAAGGAGGAGGACTCCAGGGGCCAGCCACCCAGCTACACAGCAAGTCATGAAGTAAGAAGTAAAGAAAGGTATATAGAAATAGAGAAAGGTTTGAAAAGAAAAGAGGCAGAAGACAGACAGGAAAATTTAAGTAAAAAAAAAGCTGGTCAGAAACAAGCCAAGCTAAGACTGGGCATTCATAGGAAAGAATAAGTTTCCATGAGATTTATTTGGGAGTTGGGTGGCACCTTCCCCCCCCCCACACAAGAGTAAAGAGTAAAAACAAACAAACAAACAACTACAAATCTCTTTGTACCTCTGTGTGGCTGCCTTGGAATTCTCCATGTAGACCAAACCTGCCTCTGCCTCCCCAGTGTTGAGATTAAAGTGCGCCCCACCACATATACCCCCTCCAGGGCACAATTAACCTTCATGGAAAAGTATCACCACTTACACCCTGAAAGGCTCCATAGCATCAGCAAATGTCAGAGACGGGCAACAGACCCTGCCTTCAACTCCATAGCTGCTGTGGGAAAGGCAGGTATACAATATCACGGAGATGCCCCGAGCCAGGCTGAGCTTCACAGGCACACGGCAAAGAGTAAGAACTGGTCTTCAGCAACAAACCATGGAAAGACTCTCAGGTGGACTCTTGGATGCCTTAAGAATGACCCAAAAGTCCAGGTTTTCTTTCAGTTTCTCATAGGAAGCAATAGTAAAGCCTTTACTTTACAAGTAAGATCTTGCCAAAGGGACCTGGAATGAAAAGGACCTGGTTGTCTGGAGTCCAAAGCAGAGTACCAGAGCCTCACATGAGGGCAGTGAAAAGAGCCCAGGGCAGGCTTCTCTGCCACGGCTGCTGTGCACCTCAACACACTCCGGTCTGTGGGGTTTCCTTACTGCCTTAGTAATTACCTACATCTAACCCCCATAGTTATTTTGACAGAATTCAGAGGATTTTCAAATCAACGCTTACAATGTGTCATATTTTATAAAGTCACGCATACAGCCATATAATTTCTAAAAGAAAAAAATGATGGAAAACTCACTTGAAAGCTATAATTTAAAAGACTCGCAATGAACTAAACTTCCATGCAAACGCGACTTGTCAAGCAGCAGCAGGCACTGAGCGTTGGCAGCCTTGGTCCTCCTGTGGCCTTGCACGCTTCCCACAGAACACACAGACATGATGAGCGTATTGGGCAGGTATGCAAGCCAGTGGAGGCTGGGGACTGGGTGCGCTGTATCCATCCATGCTCACAGACAGGCTATGGCTTATGAGCAGCAGCCAAGCCTTCCCACCACTTCCCGGAAAGCAGTCTGCCTTGGTAACAGAAGCTAATGCCTACTGGCCTAACTGTAAGCCACACGGGTTTCAACAGGTGGAGATCATTGTTTCCCCCTAAAAAGAGATGGACTCTTGGATGCCTTAAGAATGACCCATGCCGGGCGATGGTGGTGCACGCCTTTAATCCCAGCACTCGGGAGGCAGAGGCAGGCGGATCTCTGTGAGTTCGAGACCAGCCTGGTCTACAGAGCTAGTTCCAGGACAGGCTCCAAAGCCACAGAGAAAAAAACTCGAAAAACCAAAAAAAAAAAAAAAAAGAATGACCCAAAAGTCTAGATTCTCTTTTGGTTTCTCATAGGAAACAATAATAAGCCTTCACGGTACACATAATATTGCTCACAGGGGTATGCATGTACAAACACACACAAGGGCACGCATGTAATCCTGTGCACATGCCTATGCACGAATGCATGCCTACTGTAAGCTCGGGGCTGACGGGGATCCAAGGTGCCCATCATTTCCCTGCCAGAGTTTACAGCTGCAGCGAACAGTTTGACGTGACTCTAATTTCTAATTACGCCTCCCTGGGAATAGGGGGGAAGATGTCAATTTTACTTGTCCCGCGGTGAGAAACAAAATGATTCTACTTTCGGCTGCCAACGAAATCATCCTATTCTTCATTGGGGCTAAGAATAATCATCCAAATAACAAAAATCAACAGGAGCAAAGAGCACTGTGGGAAGGGCTCTAGCTCTTCCGGAGTGGTGCACACAGGGACCTGGAAGGTGCACGGTGGTCCTCGGAAAGTCTCTGAAGTTGTCCCGTGATGCCATGTGTCACCTTAACTCAGCAGTGCGAGACGCTCACAGACTTCCCTACTTCCCCGTACCTCATGGCCTCCGTGATGGGCCTCAGCACCTCACCTTCTTGCATGGTGTCCATCATTTTGATGTTTGTTTTCTGCGTATCTTATCTACTTTGGGTTGATGTTAATTTATTCAGTGGTGTGTCACTGTAACACCAATGCTGGAAGGCAGAGACAGGAGAATCCCAAAGGCCTCCCTGGCCAGTCAGTCTAGCTGTATTGGTGAGCTCCAGATTCAGTAGCAAGCTTTTTGTCTGCCACCAGCTCATAAATAATGAGATGGAGACTTATTAATAATTATGCAAGCTTGGCCTTAGCTTAGGCTTTTTTTTTTCTGACTAGCTCTTATGACCTAAATTAACCCATCTATATTAATCTGTGTCTGCCGTGTGGCGTTACCTCACCTCGGTACTCCATCTTGCTTCCTCTGATCCTGGCTGGCAACTCCACCTTTGTCCTTCCCAGACTCCTCTGCCTGGAAGTCCCACCTGTACCTCCTGCCTGGCTATTGGCCAGTCAGCATTTTATGACACGCATCACAGCAATCATCTTCACAATGTCAAGTATCCCACAACAAGGTTCAGTGAGAAACTGTCACAAAATACACACACACCCACTCACACACATAAACACACACGTGCACACATACATACACACAGGCAGACACACACAGGTACACACTATACTAATTGCAATCCCCAAGACAACCAATAAGAAAATAACCTTAAAATATATTAAGAGAAAAAGCAAAGGAATTAAACTAACATACACACATGCGTGCACGTGTACATGCACGCACGCGCACACACACACACACAAACACACACACTTCCATTTAACCCCAAAGAAGGTAATAAAATAAAAGAACAAAGTGACATAAAATATAAAATACCAGTTTGGTCTCAATGGTGTACAAAGACAGTGTAAATCCGTTTTCTCCTCTGTCCTTTGGGCTGTTATTGTCACAGAAATTATACCTTTGTATATTGTGTGCCTGTCAACACATATTCCTAATTATTACCTCACGCCGTTGTCTTTTAGCTCCGGAGAGAAGAAGTGCTGCAAACAGAAACTAAACACACCTCCAGGCAAAGGCTTTCCCACTGCATGAACTATGAGTCAGGCAGATAAAGACAGCCTTGTACGTGGGGTCCTTCTGGGGGCCTGGAGCTGGTCTAGCGAGGCAGGAATGAGTGTGGAAGAGTTCTCATGGTTCAGGGTCTGCCCCTTGCTGCTGGGATTTCAGACCCTGCTGCTTGGCTGGGGAGCGTGTAAGAGCCAGGTCAGTTAGTGTTAGAGGACCCAGGCTCCCTCTAGGTCCTTTTCCTCTTTGCCTGAGTGCATTGCGCCTCAGATTGCTGTAAACTTTTCGTGGATTTCCAGAGCTCTGAAAAGGTCAATTTTAACTATTTTTGCTAAATATTTTTTTTCTTGCATTGATTTTTAGAGATCCTGATTCCCTGGTATCACCAGTTTTCAGGATTTTTCTGGGTCCAACTTCATCCCCCAACCTCAGGAGGAAGCCCGGGGCTCAGCCTGGCCTGTGATGTCACAGTAGGTTCGAGGACTGTTCCAGTAGGTTCAAGCCAGTGGTAGCTCATCTACTATGAAGCTGTAAAGTCACATGAGGGAGCTCGCTGGGTCAGCAGAACACAGCTGCTTGCCCAACTCCCTCAGCAAAAGACTTACAAAGGCTGCAGATTTGTTTTGACAGAACTGTTTTGGGGTGCTGTTGTGCTGATCCCGGGAATAGCGTAGTAAAGTTGGGATTTGTAGTATGTCTTATGATGAATGGTCACTTATACATAACAATTTAACTATCAATAGATAAAGAGCTCCATTGGGAGGGGGAAACAGAGATTAAAAGAGCAGTTTTGTAAATAAATAAGTAAGGAAATAAAGAGAACCAAATCAACCTCAGACAACAAAACACAAGCCTCGGTGTGTAAGACACACATGTTGGAAGTCAAGGCACAAACAAGTTGAAAGTATAAGTGTAGAAAGAGGGGCTGCTTGTTGGGCCCCAGTCGCTTAGCCCCAAAATAACCACACAGAAACTGTATTAATTAAATCACTGCTTGGCCCATTAGCTCTAGCTCCTTACTGGCTAACTCTTACATATTAATTTAACCCATTTCTATTCATCTGTGTATCGCCACATCACTGTGGCTTACTGACTAAAGTTTCAACACGTCTTTCTCCAGCAGCGGTTCCGTGGCTTCTCTCTGACTCTGACTCCTTTCTCCCAGAATATAAGTTGGGGGAAAGTGCATCATGCAAAAGATAACTTGCAAAGAATCCCTGTGGAGAGAGCTGACTTACTTTCAGTGTCATCAGTACAAAGAGCATTTCATAAAGACCAGAGTCTTACTTTGTTAAAAGATTTAACAATTATGAACATATAGGTACTAGGAATGAATCCAGAAATACAAGCATCCAACATGGACACTGAAGAGCGAAATAGAATTCAACCCAACTTTCGATAATGGCTACAATTGCCAAGCAGGCAGTCAAAGTAAGCAAGCGATTTGGAAAATACTACAAACCTGCTGGACTTAGTGGGACTCCACCCAGGGCACCTAGCAGGCTCCTCCCAGGGACATTTACAGCTGCGCAATTCTAACCAGTGCTTCCACTGCAGCTATGGGAATGCTGTGTTCTTGCTTTCATTCGTCTCTGAATGTGTCTGTTTCCCACTGTGAACTTTTAAAATTTGACCCTGGGAGGATACACTATGTGATATCTCAGTCCTCTGAAGTAGATTGATGTTCTCTTCATGGCCTTGTTTGTGATCTCTTCCTATAATATCCTTGATGTATACTTAGAAAGAAGTTGTGTTCTGCTTCTGTAGGTAGAGCCTTCCAGGTATCCATTGTTTTGAGCCTTCCAGAAGTTTCTGAGTGGAGCCTTCTAGGTGTCTGTAAGAATGCAGGCTGAGAAGCCATGAAGAGCAAGCCAGTAAGCAATACCTCACGACAGCCTCGGCATCAGCTCCTGCTTGCATATTCCTGCCCAATTTTAGTTCCTGCCATTGCTTCCTTTGACGATGAACAGTCATACAAAGTATAAGCCAAATAAATCCCTTCCTTCCTAAGTTGCTTGGTCATGACCTTTCATCATAAGAATAGTAACCCTAACTAAGACAGGTTGGCAAGATGGCTCAGTAGTCACAGGTAGATTAGATGGCTCCATGAGTGCAGGTGGGAGAGATGGCTCAGTGGGTAGAGGCACTTGCTGCCATGTCTGGTAATTCATGAATTCAAACTTCAGAACCCAGATGGTGGACAAAGAGAAGTGTATAAATAAATGTAAATTTTATTGAGCATCTACTTTGCACAGTACTATGATTTGCCACTTTGTATCTTTCTGTTTTCTAATAGCCCAAAGAGGTTGATTCTTTTAATTATTGTGGGATATTTTCACGCTGTGTGAATGTGTATTGTTGTGATTTGGTGTAATAAAAGGCTGAATGGCAAATAGCTAGGCAGGAGGTATAGGAAAGATTTCCCAGTAGATAAAGGAAGAGGAGGAGACATCTAGACCTCACAGGAGAAGCCAGAAGACACAGGGAGAAAACAGGAGGTGTAAAATGGAATAGAGTAATGCCACGTGACAAAATACAGATTGATATGAATGGGTTGATTTAAGTTATAAGAGCTAGTCGAGACAGGCCTAAACTAAAGGCCAAGGCCAAGCTTTCATAATTAAGAAGTCTCCATGTCGCTATGTGGGGCTGGTGGTGGAAATGACTGTCTACATTTAATAGTCTCGACTTTCAGAGAAGAAAATTAACACAAAAGAAACCTTCTTTCCTAAGATGTACACACACACGGAATACTTTCCTTTCTAAATTATTAAGACGCCAAACTGAGCTCGCAAGTACTCATGCGGCCTGAATGTCACCAGGCTGTCACGTGCTACAAGGACAGTGCCCCAGCTGTGTCACCATGCCTACCCAGGGGCTGCCGGGATGCATGTTCTCTGGATCTCTCCAGCTATAAAGCAGGGGTGGTGAGAGCGAGCAAGGAGATGGAAGGCAGGCTGTCTAGTAAGGAGCATCCTTGAGGACCAGCTAGAGAGCTGTGTCTCCTCCGAAATAGTCCCTGTAAGGGAGTGACAGAGTATAAAGAACTCAGACACAGGCTAACCATACAATTTTAACCTTTTTAACAGGGCTCATTCCAGAATAACACGTAGCATAACTAAATCAATTGTTAGGACAATCGAGCCTTTGAAGATTTGAAGTGAAGGGGGAGAAATTAAAAAACAGAGAAAGAGACAGACAGACTTGGGGGTACACCTTCTTATTTTAGCTGCAGCATACAATTTGAGACTTGGCACAAGTACGATTTTCCCGCATGAGCAGCATCAAAATGAACAATATGACATGTTAACATCTACAGAACCATATTCATATTTTTTTCTTTAAAGTATTTTATATTTTTGTTTTTGTCTGGCTGGTCGGTTTGGTTATGTAGCTGTTTGTGTAAGTTCGTTGTTGTTTTCACTTACACAGAAGTGCCTGATGAGGCCAGAAGAGGGCGTCACATCCCCTAAAGCTGGAGTTACAGGTGGCTGTGAGCTGGGGGATGGGAACCAAACTTGGATTCTTTTTTAAGAGTTATAAGCATTCCTAACCACTAAGTCCGTGCTTCTCCACCTTCCTAATGCTGTGATCTTTGAATACAGTTTCTCATGTTGTGGTGACCCCAACCATAAAATTATTTTATTGCTACTTCATCATTGTAATTTTGCTACTATTGTAACTTGTAATCTAAATACCTCGTATGCAAAATAACTGATAATGTGCTCCCCAAAGGGGTTGCAACCCACAGATTGAGTGAGAAACAGTGGCCATTTCCCCTGACCTTTAACCTTTTTACCCTTTCCATTGACCTTCCTCTTGTTCAAATATGAGGAAATGTCCAGTGTCACGTTTGAGGGATTGCCGTAAAACTCAAGCAGCAAGCATTGCATTGGACAGGAGCAAGAGGAGGCAGGAGAAGGAAAGAAAAATCCTCTGGCATACCAGAGGGGGAGTCCACCATGTTCTCAGCTACAGAAATCCAACAGAAGCACTAACCAGAGTGAGTCAGAGTCCTGGCATGTCTACAGGAAGCCTTGTGAACAGGGGCTTTTAAACCATTTACGATGTAATCACCCTGACCACAGAACAGTCTAGAAGGAAGAAAGGAAATAAAAGCACAAAGACCTGGGGAGAAAGCATTTCAGATGCAAGGAGTAAGTGATTTAATGACATTCTTTTTCCATTAAATGAGCCAGATCACTTAAATATGATTTTAAAATTAATTATGCTTCACCCCATAATTGTATTTAAATTGCATTGAAGTTGCATTGAACTCGTCAATTAGGAAATGTGCTTTGCCCTCACTGGGTGTGTGGAGCCTGGCTTGTAGACACATCCAGTAGAGCCCAAAAGTTCCACATGGTACTTCCAAACAGGGTTCCGGGGAACCTCATATGTGTGCAATAGCCTTCATCAGAGAGTGTGGGAAGTTCTGTGGTTGGTGCCAACTTGATAATTATGATGGCAAAGTTCATTTCAACATCATTGTGCCAAGTTTGAATCTTGCTAAATTAAGAATAAAAAAACACTATAAACTTTCAGATGCTGAAAAATCTTATTACAAAATGGGTTTCCATCCTTAAGAATATACCATAGCTAGTGGCCAATAGCAAGATAGCCTTCAAAGTTTAGAGGCTCAACTTACGTTTTTTGCATATTATGCATATATACATATGTGTGTATATGTGTGTGTGTATATATATGCATGTGTGTATATATGCGTGGTGTGTGTGTGTGTGTGTGTGTGTGTGTAGGAGAAGAAATCCATCATAAAGGAAACAGTGATTGACCTCCCAGACTCTCAAAGGACCCTTCACCCCTCACTCCAGTGAGCTCTAAACGACCTTGTGAAGACCCCTGCCCTGAGGATAGACATCCACATGGCTCCCAAAGGCAGAGCAAGGAGCAAGTGATATTTAAAAGCCACTGCGCAAGTGTAAAGATTGTAATGAAACCAAAGAAAAAGTGTAAAAACAACCCTAATTAAGTCACTTCCTAGAAGGCTTGGGCAAACCTTCCCTAAGGAGAGCCACAAGAGCTGAGAGAAACCAGATGTGCAGTCTCCCGGACAGCAAGGAGATCGTGGCAAAGGGGGTTCTGTGTATCTTCCACCTGTCAATAGTGCCAGGAGCACTGAGAGCAATAATCAATAAGTCATATCACCCAGATCCATAGTGTGGCCAGTCTGCAGGAAAATCAATTGCCCTGTTATAAGTAAGCTGCTTGGGAAATTTTATTGAGCTTTTCCCCCCCTCTAATGTTAAGCATGATGGTTCTATTTGGTGCTCTTTTAATTAAAAACAGACAGGCTCTGCCAGCCACATCCCAGCTCTGCCTGCACCTGATTGCACAAGAAGATGCACAAATATTTGTGTTTGTTTTAGAATCATGCTAATTTATGTTTCATGTCATCCTGATTGCCTGATTCCGACTCGTTAAACAAAACATGCATCATATCCTAAAGGATATTAAATTATGAGGCTGGCTACCATTCTTTTCTGTGTCATAATTCAGATAATTCATTCCACATCTTTCAGCTACAGCATACAATGTGTCCTGCTATGTGTTCAGATGTTACCTGGAGTCAATTATAAATGTGTGCTGGCCACCCTGAACACACGTCCCTCGTGGTCAGTCACATCTGTTTGCTGTGTGGCTGTTGTTACCTGGTAGGAAGAGCAAGAATTCAATACTAAGACGGCTTTCAAAACTTTGGTAAGTACATGGGGAGGTGGCTCAGTTGATGCCACACATGAGGACTGAGTTTAGATCTTCGGCATCCACCAGGAAACGCCAGGTATGGTAGCACATACCTGTAATCCCAACCCGTGGGAAAAAGAGAGGGCAGCAGCTCTCAGACAAATGACCAATCAGACGTGTCAAATTTGCAAGCTCCAGGTCCAATGAGAACCACTGTCTCAAAGAGTTAGGTGAAAAGCTGGCAAGATTGCCCAGCAGGTCATAGCACTGGCTACCAAGGCTGACTATCTGAGTTCTACTCTCAGGACCCACAGTGGAAATAGAGAACCAACTTCTACAATCTGTCCTCTGAACTCCATACAACATATGTGCCACACACACACACACACACACACACACACGGGGAGGGGGAAGATAAAGAGAGAGAAAAATAAATCATGTAGTTTTTAAGGTGAAGCAGTGGAGGAAACACCTGATGCTGATCTGGTCTACAGACAGACAGACAGACAAAAAAAAAACATACACACAAACAAACATACTCATACACCATCTATAGACATACACATATACACAAAGCCTTGGTAGACAAATATTCATTACTGTATACATAGTACAAAGAAAGTTGAGTCTGAATGCAACCATCCGCACATACTGTTTTCATGGTCTTTATGTCTTTTTCAATCCACATTGCTTACACAGAGTCTAATGCTGACTGGTAGAGCATTAGTGTCCTTCTGTAGTTTCCATGATTTGGCACATATATGTCCTTGCATGTTTGCTCTGTGTCCTCTGCATGGGGTCTGCGGAGCACACCATGGCCCCAAGTCTTACTTTTCCTGGGACATCTTTCTTAGGATGCTTGGCTCATGTCCGCTAAGGCGTTTCATTCCTCATTGATTCCTCTTTGTTCTGGTTACAAATCAGCTGTTTGGAAACAGACACCAGGCATTATAGCCACCAGCGTATTTGGCAGACCCTGTAACTTTTGGTCGCATCTCCAACATGGCCTTTCTAAGAATTCTCCTCCCAGCCCACAGCTATCTAGGTTCTTTGAGCACGTTTCAGCTCAGTCTCAAAGGCATACAATCAAACCAGTTTAGCCACGATAAAATGTTATGACTTCCCATGGAAGGCTTCCAAGGCACATGGTGCTTGTTCCCCATCAATGAGACCTTCGAGAATCAGGAAGTCTGCTGGAATGTATTTTCCCAGTCTTGTGAGCAGCAGGTCTCCCATGTCCCCAGTCTCAGTCCAGTGTGCCGATGCCAAACTTAGTCAACCCTGTCACTTCTTCTGAACAACACTAGGACAAGGACATATATCAGTTAAAAGACTACATAATTGTGTGATGGTATTTTCTAAGACAAAAAGATACACAGAAGCAAGAAAGTCCAGCTGAACCGAGTGCCAAATCTTAAACCTTTGCCATGAAAACTCTAGTACCTCACAAGAATACATTTGCTCATCAATGGAAATCCCACCAAATAAGCCATGATGTTGTGACTACCTGTTTTCTCTGTACCCTTTGTTTGATATAAATATGCGAACCCCTCCTGCACTAGGAGGAGAAGAGGCTGTTAGGGAAGGAGAGTGGACTCAGCTGCCTCTCTCTGTGTCCTTATCACCTGGCTCAATCAACCAAAAGTCAAGCACACATGCATGTATGCCTCGCTCTCTCCCCTGGGCTGGACAACTGTCCCAAGCTGAAGTCACCACAGCCTGGCCTTCCTGGCCATTCCCACCAACACCACCTCCATTCATTAATGGCATGTCCCCAGGTCACTGCCTTCATGGGGCTCTCTGAAGACACGAGTCAGGTGTGTGCTGAAGTACTGCCCATGGGCTGTCAATGTCATATTTAAAAATGGCAGACAGCATGTGTTCATTAGGGTTTCCATTGCCGTGATGAAACACCACATCCAAAGGCATGTTGGGGTAGAAAGAGTTTATTCGGCTTACATTTTCATATTGTGGTCCCTCATCACCGAAAGGAGTCAACACAGGAACTCAAGCAGGGCAGGAACCTGTGGAGGCAGGCGCTGAGGCAGAGGCCGAGGAGGGATGCAGCTGGCTTAGCATAGTTTGCTCACCCTTCTTTCTTATAGAACCCAGGACCACCAGCCCAGGGATGGGAGCGTCAACAATGGGCTGGTCTCCTCCCCCATCAATCACTAAGAAAATGCCCTCCAGCTGGATCTTAGGGAGGCACTGTCTCAATTGAAGTTCTCTCCTTTCAGATAACTCTAGCTTGGGGTCAAGCTGACATAAAAACTGGCCACCACACAGAGCACCCTACGGAAATTGAGACAGTAGTGTTAACAGGTCATAGTGAACACACCCTCATGAGCCTGGCTGGAGAAGGAAGCACCTCCCTCATCTGAGGAGAGCTCTGTTCAGACATGGAATAGGTTTGGAGCCTCACCCCGGGAGCCTAGTGCATGCAATGGAAAAGGCACTTCCTGTTTGCAGTTTGCTTGTTTGATCACAAACCCTCACATTATTACAGGCTGGGAACGATTTCCACTTTTTAATTAGAAATACATAAAAAGTCACAATCTTTTCAAAAGTAAGAAAGCAAAGAGCAACTGCAGAACAAGACCCCCTCCCCACCCCCTGCCTTTCTATCCCCACCCCTGCATTGTTTTGAGCTGTGATGTTCTGGCGTGCAGGGGAGGCTCCCCTTGGTTCTGCTGGAGAGACTGCCTTCTTAAGACCACTCAGTCTGCTGTTCACTCCGTCAGAAAAGATGTACAGGCAATGAGCCGTCTGGGGGCAATGCCTGAGCAGCTCAACACCAACAAGCTGCGTGTGGAAGATGCCACAGATGCTCCCACTGTCCCCTGGTCTAGTGTCCATTTAGTGGGTAAGGGAAAGCTTGCCCAGGCCCACCCTCCTGAGAGAAACTATCAGAGGACAGGATCAGAAGAGTAGCTCGGCACCGTTGATGGAGCAGCATCCTCAGAAGCCTGGGCTCCGTCCGAGTCTGGTCTCCCTCACTGGGGGGGGGCTCCCCAAAGAGTCCTCACTTTTGTGGACTGTTTATACTTCACGCACACGCGTTGCAAGAAGGATTGGCCGTCTCCAGAGCACTGTTCAGAAATGCACGCTTGTGCAGTTTCTCCTTTTCATATTCTGCTCCTGTTGTGGTGGAGGGCGGAAAACACCATTCCCTAACATCTAAACCAGGCACGGGCTTGGACCTGCTCAGCTCTTACAGGAATTCCATCTGGATTGGAGGTCATGCTGTGTATATTGCCACTGTGCAAACTCTCCCTCCGTGAGAAGCTGTGCTTGCTGTCTAAGAAGAACCCTTCCTCTGCACTGCGTGCCTCTGAAGCAAAGATCCCTGCCTTGAGCCATGGTTAGATTTCAAGTCATTTGAACACAAAAAGAAAGTACAACATATTAACTTCCATTTGTATTTTTATCTTATGAAGGCCCTAAATTGACTCAGCAAAGAAGCTACTGAAAAAAAAAAAAACTGTCCTGTTAAAAATATGTGTCCTATGCATTACAGAATTAGGAAAACTTTAAGAGTCCATTAATTTATTTTATGTTGATTCTTATGAAAAATAAAACCCATGGATACTATTTATTTAGAAAGCACGGAGGCCGAGCTTAAGATTTTATTTCTAAGGCCTATGACAGCCAGCAAGGTGTCTGTTGTGACCCCACCACGCAGATGAGGAAACCAAGAGTGCAGGGAAAGAATTGAGCAGCAGGGGGCAGATGTGGACCCTGTCCTCCTCACAGGGCATGCAGTTCTGAACACTGACCTGACAGTTTTACACATATATGATTCGTGCTGCAGAAATGACTAAAAATAATAGAAATTTATATATGCATATATATACAAGTGTATATTTACATGCACGAATATATGCAAATATAGAAAGCATATGTGTATGCATACCTAACATGTATAAATGTGTATTTATAATTCATGTATATATGATATGTAAGTGTATAAGTACATATAAAATATGTGTAGTGTGATATATGTATACTTAGATCTACAGCTCACATTCAGATCCATGTACATACAGATTATATAAAACCTTAGTTCTTGGGAAAAGACAAATTTGTAGCTTTAGAAAAGATTAGGATTTCTTTTTCTGAAGTAGGGTAGAGACAGGGTCTCCCTACCCTGTCCTGGAGCTTTGTAGACCAGGCTGGCCTCAAACTCACAGGGATCTGCCTGCCTCTGCCTCCCAAGTGCTGGGGTGTGCCAACCTTTAGGATTCCTTTACGGAATCAAGAGTTCAATCAGATATGATTAAGACACCACGAATCATCAGGACTTTTTGTAAATAATGAGTTAACACCACAACGCTGTTGCCCTCTGAGAAGCACAGAGAGAAGCTTGCAGAGTCACAGCAATAAACCCGGAAACAACTCCCTGTAAGAAAAATTCCCAGCCGCATGTGGTGGTTCATGTCTGTAATCCAAGCACTGAAGAAATAGAGGCAGAAGGATCAGGGGTTCAAGGCCGTCCCCCAGTACACAATGAATTGGAGACTAGCCTGCACTACATCAGACTGTGACACAGAAGAAAAAAGGGGCGGGGGGAGAAAAAAGTGTCATGTATCATAAAGATGATATACATAGGGCAAGAAAAAAGGTTGTAGGATTTTCGGTTGGCATTATTGGGCTGGAAGAATGTCTGTTATATTTCTGTTAGTCTGTGCCCCCTTAATCTCTGTGCTTCTTCCTGCATTAGGCTACCACACCCAGGGTGAGCATTCCCATGAGACCTTACCATGAACTCTTTCCCATTTCTCTGGTTGTGGTGCAGCTACACACTGCAGAGATGTGTTTCAAACATGATTGGGATAATAAATCTATCACGGCAACATATTTGGCACAGCAAACATGTTTTCCATAAAACCTGATGTCAGCCATGGTCAGGCCTCCGTAATTGCATTGGGTGTGACAATGCCAGCCTGGGCTTCCCCGCTCACAAATGCCCTGGAGAAATCTTAGCAGAAGACAAAAGTCCTTTCTACTCCAGAGCTCAACGCAGATGCCAAAGGATCTGCTCAAGACAGCACAGTGTGTTTTCCAGAGGCAAGTTTGTCTAGAGAGTAGCACCGCTCTGTCAGAACCCTGACCTTTCTGCCTTTACCCCAGCTGCCTTGAGGAGAAGCCAAGAGAAAATTCCATGTCTTTCTGTTGTGATCTCAAGGGGCTAGGTGCTAGATTTCTTTCTTCTGATGCTCAGACCGAGCAAGAAGGAAGGCCCCTGGAGCTGGCACAACATAGCCTTGCTCCACTGCTAAGTACTCTCATCCCCGCTTTACCTGTGAGGAAACAGACACTCCAAACAATTGGATAACTCACTCAGAATTATCCAACCGCTACAGAGGTAGAACTGGATTAAGCCCAGCAATTCAGAGCTCAGGCCCAACAGCCCTATGGCTAAGCTATCTTCTACAGAACTGACAACTAACCTGCCTTAGACTGACTTGTCCATAAGAATGAGTGAGACACACAGGTAGGCAGTGCCTGGACAAACTGCTCATCTATTTTCTTGGCTCCTAGTTTGTCCAGGGACAGATTGGGGCTAAAAGAACAGGGCAGATTGTTTTCTTGGAGTCACAGGAGAGCAGCTGCTGCTCCTACCAAGTGTCCAACCCCATTTTATGGTCATCATCTTTGGTCTTGACTCCTATAGAGTCCAAAGATCCCGTCTAAGTGTGTACAGCTTGTTGGCTTTCATGGGACAGTCTTGGTAAAATGTGTCTCAATCACAAACCAGTCAATTTTATAAATGTCAAAGAGAATCAGCTTTCTTTCTGCTCTTGACAGTGTGGGATGTCTCTCCATCCCGTCACTCATCAGGCACCTGAAGTCTCTCTCTTGAGAGAAAATGTCCAGTAACAAATTCATCCCTATAACAGGTGGCTTGAGAGGCCTGCAAAGAACTGGCTTCTTCTTCCCCTTGTGCCCACCCAAGCTCATCTACTTTTCAAGAAGTCTCAGCCAGAGCCTCAGCAACCCAGTAGGCAGAGGGCACTGCAGGACCACAAGGTGTTCTGAGACTTCTTAACCTCAGCTTGCAAATCCAGAGCCACCTTGCCCAGCTTTCCACACCACCATGCACAGGGAGTAGGACCAGAGAAACAATGGCTGCCGCATAATAAGGAAGAATACAACGAAAAGGTCCACCCCTGTCCACCCCTGCTCCTTTAACCACGCAGATACAGGGGACTAAGAGACATGCTGCTTCTACAGAAGTTTCCAGAAGGCCGGGGTGCTGCAGCTCTGCACAGCATCTCACACTTCCTGTTGGATGCTTTAAGCAGGTGAAAGGGCCCAACAGACACCTTCTCTGGATTCATAAATAGGCTCCCACCTCATATCACAGGCCTGAATTTAATTTGTTTAATATTCCCAACACTAATGATGCCGATTTAAGACATCCTGTTAAAAGTTTGTAACATTAATTTAATGGAAAAATGCCAATATCACTCTAAGAACTCTATTAGATTTTCTCCCTGTTAAATTAATGTTACTAACTTTTAATGGATGTTGTAATTAGATGTTATTATTAACAGGAATATTACCCAAATTAAAATCAGACCTGAGAGACACACTGTGCAGATTTACAAGTGCGTAAAGCCGGGTGTGTGTCTGGCTGTCCCACCCGCCTGCAGCCAGATGGCCAGCCCTCCTGCCCCGGTGCCTGCCCTGTCCAGGCACCAGGTTTGATCACAAAACTGCAGGAATGGCACTGCCGTTAGAGTCCCACTTAGGAGAGGAAGTGGCGCCCCACACACTTGGGAGGCTGGAGAGACATCTCCCAATTTCACACTCAATTTAAAGGGTCAGTCTCCACCCGGCCTGATTGGGTTCGGCAGTGTGAGATTGATTGTCTTGGTTGTAAAGCTTGCCTGCTTTCCTGGCCAATTTAAGAAAGAGGCCACTGAGCTGCCAGCTTGTTATGAGCTGGGGAGCAGATGCAGAAGGAATGTCACGAATGCAAAGTCATGGGGCTGACCGTGGCCGAGGATGGAAGGACAGAGTCTGTGACCGGACAGAGGCTCCTTGAAAGCCAATGCCGAGGCCTTGCTCACCTGTCCTACTTAGCCAAAGCACACCAAGATGACTCGCTGAGATGCAGACCTCAAATACAGCTCCTGCCTTTGGCCCTACTTCTCTCTCACCTACACAGGCCTCAGAACCACCCTGTAAAACCAGCTTACTTTACAAGCACGCTCCGGACTCCATGGCTTTGCCCCTGACAAAGATGGACTCCAATGCCCCAGAGTTGTGAGACCACAGCTTTTCCCCAAACAGACTATGTGGAAACTTTGAGAAAGCCTGGTTTCCCACAAGCCTGAGGTCAAAAACGACCATAAGACCTGAAGGGAGAAATCCTGGACACAGGTGCTGCCATCTTAACTCGGGTTCAATATTCCCTTTGTATTTCCACTCTTGTACTGGCTTCCTCTCTAGTAGAGCATGTAATCATGGATGGGCAATTGGGCAATGTGGGGCAATCAAAGCACCCTAAAAAGTCTGTAGGGCAGGTGGAAACCCTGCCTGCCATGCAGCTGCTCATTTCTTTGAGCGTTCCTGCCACAGCACTATTTCCTTGCAGACCCCTAAGACACCATCCTTCGGGACATGCCGTGCTTGCAGAGGTGTTGTAGCCACACAAACATGATGCCCTCCATATGCAAAAAAAAATAAAAAAGCGAAAAGAATCTGCGTGTTATCTGCTGTGCTGTCCGCAGTCCAGCATAACTCCTGGCTCAGCGTGGGCTCCTGGGCATTCGTAAAGGAAGACGTTTATGAAAATGAACTAGAAATGTGTGTTTGCACAACCACGGTCAGGAGAGCAAAGAAAGAGTCTCAAGTAGCATCAAGTTGAGGAGCTCTTTCACAAAGAAAAAAAAAAGAGGGGGAGGAAGAGGCAGAAAGAAAAAGAGAAAGAAGGAAGGAAGAAAGGAAGGAAGGAAGGAAGAAAGGAAGGATGAATGGGGGAGGAAAAATGGCTGTGTGGTGTTTAAAAGATAATGAATCTTCAAAATTGGAATTTTGCCTGGCCACCCAAGAACTTGAACATGATGCAAAAAAAAAAAAAAAAACCACAGTTACCAAAGACACACCTCCCACACCTGCTGGGCCAGATGCCCCCTCTCACACCTCCTGGACCAGATGCCCCCTCCCACACCTGCAGGGCTAGATGCCCCCTCCCACACCTGCAGGGCCAGATGCCCCCTCCCACACCTGCTGGGCCAGATGCCTCCTCCCACACCTCCTGGACCAGATCACTGCTTCTGATGAGTAGAGAGGAGGCAGAAATGGTCAGAGACTTCATGAGTTGATCTGAGCATCTGGAGTTTGCTCTGAGCTCTAGTCTAGGCAGTGTCTGGTGTGGTCTCTCTATTTACCATATGTCCTGCTTGCCCAACTCCACTGGTGTCTGGTGTGATGGACTCCACCCTGTTCCATCCTTCACAATGTTATTTTATACATCTTGTGACATTCAGCCCTTATAGCCGAGTGTTGAGCCAGAAATGGACTGTGGCCAGCCAGGCAAAGAAGCAAGCAGTGCTGAGAGGCACGCCCTGGACAAATTCAGATTGCCAGTGCTCACTCCTCACCTCAGTGAAGAAGACCCCTCTCCTCTTTGGTCCATCAAGACCGTTCTAAGCAGTGAGAAGGTGCACAGTATATCATGGGTGAATCATGACCATATCGATAGGTTCTTTGAGGGTGAAGGTCAAATTAGGATTCCAACCATCACCTTATGACTTTAACAATGATTTTAATTTCCACAAATCTTTGTAAGATCATATTTTTATTTCTAATTCACTGTGCACAGCCAGGAGTAATTTTCTTCTAAATTATGAGGAAATCTTCTTGCCAATCAGGTTTTTTGAATTAGCCATGGACAGCTGAAATTCAGAGCCCACAGTGTAAGTCATACCTCAGTCACTGTGCAAATGCCTTATTCCAGGTTTCTGTTGCCATGAAGAGACACCATGCCCACAGCAACTTTTATAAAGGGAAACATTTAATTGGGGCTGGCTTACAGTTCAGAGGTTTAGTCCATGGTCATCATGGCAGGTGGCAAGGCAGCATGCAAGCAGACACGGTGCTGGAGAAGGAGCTGAGAGTTCTGCCTCTTGATTCTCAGGCAGCATAAGCAGTTTGCATCACACTGGGAGTGGCCTGCACCCCAGTCAAAGCCCACACCCCAGCCACACACTTCTTCCAACAGAGCCACACCTACTCCAACAAAGCCACAGTTCCTAATAGTGCCACTTCCTACAGAGACTATTTTCTTTCAAACCACCATAGGTTGAATACTAAGTCTGAGTCAATCAGATCCAGGGGCCTTCCATGGATGCCATCCTTATATTGCGTGGTGACTCCCAGAAGGAAGTCTTCTAATGCAGTGGTTCTAAATAAATAGGCAGGGCAGGAGGGAGATAGCCCAGTTAGTAAAACCCTGCGGTCACTACTTCCCGAGTCAAATGAGTGATGGGCGAGAGCATATGTGGGGACCTGTTCCCTGCACTGGAGCCAGTGTGCAGCCTTCAAGAAGACAGTAGGGGCTGCACCCCAGGATGGGTGGAGTCAGCCTTCACGGTGACCCATGGAGCAGGCATGCACAGGTTCCAAGTTTGAGGGATCTACTGCCCTCTTCTCTGCTGGTTACAGCAAGTTGTCCTTGTAAGATTTTCCCCAAGTGCCGTGGCCTGGAAGTGAGGCTGTGGAGTGGCTATAAGGGAGGGGCCTCCCTTTCTTTTCTCACAGAGAAACCCTGATTCCTGTCTTGCTGTGCATACTGGCTGAGACAATGTAGTTGTTTCCAGAAGGGTCCCCAGAAGCCAATTTCACTTCATCTCTCTGGTCATGATGGCTGGGTGTTTCATGGGAGATGATTTAGAATGAGGTCAGTCTTTGAATCTGGACATACGATGAAGCTGACCACCCAGTCTGGACTGGGTGGCTCCGTCTTATCCATTGGGCTCAAAGAAAACAGACAGTGGAGGGAGGAGAGTGGCCCTGTTTACTAAACTGATTGCAGGTCTTCCGCCCTTGGCCTGGCCTTGGATTTCCAACATGGCTTCACAGGTGCTCCAGTCTCTGGATACAGAATGAGCTCACCCCAGCAGTGTGCAGAAGGCTGCATTTCTCTGAGGATGCTGAATGAACACTTTAGCTTTGTTTCTTGACTGAGACAGAAGGCAAGGTCAGGAAACACAAGTTTGGAGGCCTTCCTATACTGAGCTCACTCACTCTTTCTTCCCTTCCTTCTTTCTCATTCATTTAGTTAGTTATGTTTTGGAAACAGAGTCTCACCCTGAGCTCATGCTGACCTCAAACCTGCAGCAATCCTCTTGTCTCAGCCTTGCCAGTACTGGCATCAGTCTCCACTGACCTGAACAGCTGGGGATCCAGCACACCATCAGAGCGCATATTCTAAACCTAGAATTCTACCAGGAGCCTCATGACTAAGGCTTTGCTGTGAAAACTTCTTGGCTCTGCCTTGGAAGCTCAGTTCTCTTAGCTGATTCTTCTCCTTTCTGTTCTCTTTCCACCCCTGGTCTTGGTGTCCTTGACTTCACCGATCCCCAGTGTGAGCACCTCATTTCATTTCATCCGTGCGGAGTGGTCCCTGGTCTTGTGTGAACTGGCATCCATTCTGAGTCAAACAGAAAAGTCAGGAGTACGATGATCCCTAAGGATGCCTGCCATCTCCCTTGACCCGGGATGGAAGAAGAACAGTTGCTAAGGGGCACCTCTATGGGGTTTCTTAGAGTCTGTGAGAGAAATAGAGACGCTACCTAAGATAGCTTGATGCCCAGTACAAGGCCCCCATCATTTACACTGGGGTGTTAAAGAATTTGTATCTCTTTCTGAGATGATAAGGGTGCTATAGTTAGGGGCGCATACAACCCCAACCCCCACACACTCACCCTTGATAGCATAGTGAGGAACTCTACTTCAGCTTGCCAATGGCACATGTTCTGACAGTGACCTTCACCAACTTTGTGTCTACTGTGAAACCTTTAGGTTGGGAACAACCAGTGAATAGCTGGGAAGGAAGTCTACTGAAAGAATTATTGGGATAGTCAAAGTGTATAAGTTGATTTAAATTAAAAAAGAATCTCAATCAAGGTCACTTCTGTACCTAGGGATGATAAGGTCTTGCGGAGGACAGGCACCCGAAGCAGGAGATGAACATCCAGACACATTCTATAACCAACCATGTGACTGTCCTCGTCTTAGCTTTTTTGAAAACAGGCTCCAAATAGCTGTCTTCCTAAGTGCACAGTGGAGCACCACCATGAACTAGATCTGAGTCTTCTCAATTCATTGTATGACATTCATTTTATCAATGTGATAATGTTTAAAATATGCTAATTCTTTGAGACTTCCGTACAGTGTATTTTGACTGCATCCTCAGCCCTTCACCTTTCCCTAACTGCTCCTGGGTCTATCTCAGTCCTTTGCCTACCCCCAGCTTTGTGTCCCCCCTTTCTTTGCCTCAGATCCCGATTTGTGCTGCCCTTACACTCCTGGATGTGGGACCATCCACTGGAGTATGATTGACCTACCAAGAGTCACTTCCCTCTCCCTTCCTCCCTCCCTCCCCCACCTCTCTCTCCAGAAACCATTGGCTACTGACGCTAAACTTTATGTCTAGCTTCCCTTATCGAAGTGAATCAAGATGTCTAAAGAAAAAGCAAAGACTCCTCATCCAAACCGAATACTGACAGAGGTTCTTGGCAGATGCCTTCCCTTCGGGTGCCCAGGTACACACAGTAAATTCTCCATTTCACTTAAGCTTCCCCGTGGAGGTGGTGTTTGAGTTTCCCACTTTTTAATAGGAATTGGTTTTAAATGAGGTGTTTTTACAAAATCCAGACATTTCAAACTTACAGAAACTGCTGTCTTCAATCCATCATTTTTTATAAAAAATGTTTTTGACAATAAATAGTTGAAATGAGCAGTTTGGCAGTGTCAAAAGGATGTTTTGAACTCTAAATACAGTGTTTAAACAGTTACTGTAACAGTAGACTTGTCAAGTTGACAGAGTTGGGCATCATAAAACTGTTTCAAACTGTAAATGTAACTGTTAAAATTAACAGTTACATTGTTGGCTGCTAAGTGCTGCTGCAAATGAAGCCATAATAACCCAATTGCCAAGAAAAAGAAACTTGTGCTTTTAATGCTAAGTTTTTTTGCTTATTTTTTTATTTTTATAAAATAAATTTGGAGTAATATTTTGAACGAGAAGAGATTCTTCTGGGAAATTTGTTGCCATTCAAGTGATGGAAAAGCTGAGGGGAAGCAGGCTGGGTGGCACAGATCTGTCAACTCAGCTACCAGCTCCCCAAGGAGCCAAGGCAAGAGTACTGAAAGTTGAAGACCAACCTAGGATCTTAAAGAGACCCTACCTCAAGAAGCCTGGGAATAAAGAACAGTGGTAGCATTTGCCATACATTCTTGGACCCTGGGTTTCATTCCCATCACTTTTTTGTTCATTTAAACTCAGAGGAAATGAGAAGTGAAGTGTCATGTAGAGGACTCCTATGGTCTGTCTCTGACATGAGACCAGGAAATCCATACACCCCCAAGGCCTTACTACAGAATTCTCCCCTGATAACATTCTCCTTGTGAAGAAGACTGCCCAGAGACGGCCCATTCAGCTCTCTATCACTCTTTAGGGACCATAGAACTCTACAGAATTTGTCAAAAGTGACCTGGCACTTACCAATGACTGAACTGTCCACCCCTGAAGCCCTGGACAGGAGCAAAGGTATCCCAAGAGTGCCACCAACCACCCTAAGTGCATGGGTATGGTGAATCAAGGTTGCTTTGTCTATAGCATGGAGACGCCATTGGAGCCCAGGCAGCTGAGCATGCAAACACAGCTTAAGGGTTCTGTCTAGCAGGACTGAATTGGCAGCTACCGTCCACAGGAGGCTTTCTACGTCATGCTAATACATTAGACGTGCTTTTCACTTTCTATGGAATATCAGCGAATGGGATCTTCACAGAATGAAAACAATTCTGCCCTAGCACTTGGACATGAAGAGAATATGTTGTAATGTTGTGTGGGAGAATGGTCTGTATTCTGTTAATTAAATTTTAAATAAATGCTGATTGGCCAGTAGCCAGGCAGGAAGTATAGGTGACACAACCAGACAGGAAGTAGAGGCTAGCACTTCATCTGCTTGACAAGCAACCAAGAAGTCAGGCCAGGGACAAGTGGCACCGCCTCAGAGGCCTACTGTCTTCCCTCCCTGGGACTCCATCATTCTCAAGACCCATAGAATTCCTGCATAATCTGACATGGGCCCCAAAGTCCCCAAGCAGAGGACAGGGTGGCCTGGGCATGGAGTGGATCTTCTGACATTCTACCAGTGAGGATGGAACCTATGGGGATCCAAGGCCATTCAGGGATCTGTCTGGGAAGAAATGAGCATGGGCTCTGGAGATGGAGTGAGGTGGATCCTGAGCCTGCAGTTTCCCTATATCTTTCATGATGTCAGGGCTTGTCCCCCAAAGCCAGGAGCAGCGGCTGCAGCTAAGCTTGAACCCTACCAGTGGGAGCCATTACAGAAGATTCCCAGGGACTGTATTCTCAGGAAAGTGTGACCATATCCCAGTAACCCACTCACAGCAATGAGACCCTGTGCCTTCCACGTAAGTATGTATACTTGCACCAGAAAACAGTCCTGAGCACCCAGAAATGCAGTCTTCCAAGCATGGCATAGTCACTGCATTCTTAATTCTAGATAGCTGTGATAACCTGATGTGGGATGTCCTTCTGTATATGTGTGGCTATTATTGGTTGGTGAATAGAGCTATTTCAGCCAATGGCTTTGCAGAATGTAGCCAAGTGGGAAATCTGAACAGCAATATATAGAGAGAGAATAGGTGGAGTCAAAGAGACCATGTAGCTGTCGAAGGAGAAAGCTGCCAGAGCATTGCCAGTAAGACACAGGCTCATATCGATATATAGATTAATAGAAATGAATTCATTTAAGATGTTAGGTTAGTTAAGAATATGCCTGAGCCATTGACCAAAAAGTGTTGCAATTAATGTAGTTTCTATGTGATTATTTGGGACTGGATGGCCTGATGTGGGATTCCCCTCTGTATGCTGTGAATACCATTGGTTAATAAAGACACTGCCTTAGGCCTGTGCAGGGCAGAAAAAAAGGTAGGCAGGGAAAACTAAACTGAACGCTGGGAGAAAGAAAGCAGAGTTAGGAGATGCCATGTAGCCCCACCTGAGACAGATGCTCAGGATGGAACTTTACCTGGTAAACCACAGCCACGTGGCGATACACAGATTAATAGAGATGGGCTAGTTTAGGATATAAGAGTTAGCCAGAAATACACCTAAGCTATTAGTCAAACAGTATTGCAAATGACTTGGTTTCTGTGTGATTATTTTGGAGATGAGCAGCTGGGGAATGAACAAGCAGCCTCATACAACAGGGGCCAGGAAATGAAAGCACAGTCTCCGTCTACAAATGTAGTGATATTTCATTTGTATTGTAATAAATAAAGCTTGCCTGAAGTTCAGAGAGTAAAACAGCCCCAATGATCAGCCTTATAGACCAGGCAGAGATGACACACACCTTTAATCCCAGTAGCCCCAGCAGTTTGTCATAGAAACCAAGTGGTAGTGGTGCATGCCTTTAATTCCAGCACTGGAGGGGAATATAAGAAGGGAAGAGACAGCTCTCAAACATAGTCTCATCCTGAGGATTCCTGGAGGCAGGATCGCCATTTCAGACTGAGGTTGAGGTAAGAGCCAGTGACTGGCTGTTTTGCTTTTCTGGCCTTCAGGTTGAACCCTAATATCTGTCTCTGGGTTTTTATTAATCGTGCTACAATTACCCTCACAAAACCTGCCCAAGTCTGGGCCTGTCAAAGCTGTGTCAACAGCACAGAGGGGCTGTTGAGATCCCCATGCCTCCCTGATGATCTCTAAGTAGTATACTGTTGTGAAGACAGACATTTCTTCAGTGCTGACGCCAATGGTAAGGTGCTCACCCTGAAGTAAGCCGAATGACGCTCACTGGGGGTGGGAGGGGGCAGAGAGGGAGGAGACTAGTTGGAAAGAGCAAGGGGTCATCAGGAGTGGGAAGGGCGGATAAGGGGAATGTGTATAATCAAAACCCACTACATGCATGTATGAACACGGGATGAAGCCCATCACAGAGCACACCAGCGTGTTCAAGCGCAAGGCTTTCCTTAGTTAGTCTCTGGATCCGCACATGCTCCCCCTCCCCTCTGGACCCCTGTGTGAGTTGTGGAGTTTTATCATCTCCTTTACAAGCCACAGCTCTGACTGCTGGCCAAACACAGGCCTGCAGGTGCTTCCTGACTCCCTCTGAAGGCCCTCCTTGCCTCCTTCCCACCCGGGCCTGGGCCCTGCCACAAGTGATGCAGTAGTCACAGACTCTCAGAGAGGCCTGCTCTCTGGTCTGACAGTGGAGACAGGTTTTAACAGGTTGCTGCTGGCCCTCTCCAAAGGCAGGACTACCCAGGCTGCCTTGCTGTGGCTGAACACAACCAAGCGAGAGAGAAAACAATTGGAGTTAGCTTCCCAAAAGCAGAGACCGGCAAGGGGAAGATGGATGGCGGCCTTCCCACCAATCACCAGGCCGCCCATCGAGGGAGCATTGATTGATGAAGTATTTAAGTAGTCAATTCCACACTGGACCCCTTGTAGACAGCTGCAGGAGGGGCTGGTACAGCTGCAGTAGGGGGACCTGGCCCTGCAAGGAAACAGAAGCAAGGCCCCTGAGTGGTCAGCTTCCAGCGGAGGCTCCAGGACCACCCTGGATGCCTCACCTGGTACATAACTCCTTCTTAGGCTTTGACGCCCATCACGGGCCTCCCAGATGCTTCTGTCTTTACGTAGGCAACATGAATCCAGAAACCCCTTTGAAATCTCCGTTGGGTTCTTGTCATTAAGTCCAAAGTATGTACAGCTGTAGGCAATCATTCCTGTCTTAACCCTAGCCTCACTTACTAGGGCTATCCTGAGGGTAGGGGCTGCTCTGGCCATCCAAGGACCACTAAGAAAGAGGAAGGAGCCTGTCCCTTTGTGATGCAAAGGCAGTAGAGTGACCTAAACAGGGTTTCATCACTGTAACCTGAAACTCAAGCTCACCCGAGGATCCTCAGAGTTGTGGTTCCAAGGTGACAAGAAGCTACTGCCAGCTCAAAGGGGCAAGGCTAAGAGTATCCTTTAAAGAGGCTGGATGCAGCGGGAGGGACCCACTGGGAAGGGTCAGCTGGGAGACTCCAGCTGGGATCTCAGGGAATTCCCTGTCCTGGGAACCATTTGAGATTAAGGAGCTTGATTCCAGGCACCCTCACACTGCTCATAAACCTTTGAAAGGAGCCTCAGAATTCACTGCTTGCCACCTGCAGTCACTGCACTGATGAGCAAAACCATTGTCCTCAGCCGTTTCCAGCCACACCCCAAGCTAGGACATAGCATCCCCCACAGTGCACAGGTCCACACGGGCCTGAGCAGGCAGGGATGTTCTGATCTCATGTTTCCTTTGGAATCCACTAGAAGTGAATGAGACCACACAGAGGGCTCTTGAGTTCTCTCTTCTCAGCCATGTAATCAGCTGTAAAACTAGTTGGGGGCTAGAGGGAAGAGTGAGCTCGCTGGCGGGGAAGGGACCCAAAGCTCATTTGGGGATGATGACAGGCATCCAAGGTGCTGGCTGCAAGGTTCACTGTCTTCTGACCTAAGCTGCATGAGTGTAACTTATCCCCAGTTACGGACACAGGTCCCAGAAGCAGAGTGGCTTTGCACATCTTGCACAAGACAGCAGAAGGGGCCAATGTTCTTCTGTAGTAGGGGTTCACACCCATGAACACATTGTAAACTCTGTAAATGCACCCTGCTTCTCCTGGCCTTTCACATATACAGTGTGTCCTGGACGTGAAAACATGCATGCCAGTGAGTCCTCCAGTTCTACCACAGTTACAGTTCCCCAGATGCTGACTCTTCTCACCTGAGCATTCTCATACTGTGGCCCTATGTATGTGGCTATCCTCAGTCTATCTATGCCTGCAGGGGAACACGGGAAGCATGCCTAGGTGCTACGTAGACTCCTAGGCCATCTGGAAGTTAGTTAGAATTTAAAGCATCTCCTGATCTGGAGACAATGGCTTCTAAATGCAATGAATTCCCCGGTATAGACAGCTGGGACAGGAGTGAAACCTCCAGGGTCAATGGGCAAGTCGGGCAATGGAGCTGGCTCACCAGTGGACACAAGCTTCAGTAGACTCGGGTCCATGTGGGTATTTTCTCAGTATCCATTCTATTACAACGAGGCGTGTTAGTGAGTGGAAAGTCGGTGTATATGCAGGACAACAGGATCAAAGGCAAACAAATCTTGGGATGTTGTGCATCAGCCACCTCAACCTTGGACTGGCAGTATGCTATTCCCAGACCTCTTATCATGAGAAATTCATGATTCCTTTTTAAGACGTGTGGTTATTCTGGGTCTCAGCTATTCCACTACAGCTCCAAACAATTTCTGTGTGATGCATTATAGTTTTCAATCTCGAGCAAACAACGGATGTAAACTTTTATAATCTCTCTTCATCATGGCAATGCTGGAGCAAAGCCAAACCGAAGCATCCCATCACGTCTGGACCATTTCGTGCTCATGCGGCAGCAGACTCCCCTGGGTTGATTTAACACAAGCATCTCCTCATAGCTGTGCCCAGATGGGGTCTTCTGCAGACACAGCCTCACCTCCAGGGTGACATCATAGTCTTGATGACCAGGAACTACTCTAGTGTGTACCCTTCAGATACCTGGCATCTGTGTGCAAAACTGAAATGTGTCAGCACGTCACAGTTTATAAATTATGAGTGGAATGTCCTCAAAAATATCTGTTAACACACACACAGGGCCTGTGAGCCCATGACAAAGGCCCAGGAAGCTGTTTGTGGTTCTAGGAGACCTTTTTAGGATAATGCTGCTTTGGAAAGGCAGGTTTTTTTCCCTACTCTTCCCAGAACCAAGTATAGCTGCTGTTCTGTGAGTACTGTGTGCTTTGCAGTCTCGGAAATAATGATATTGTGATTTAGGGCCCAGCCTTGAAAATGAGCAGGACCAAGAATGCCCTCCAGGGGACGTTGCCTCCGAGTGACTTGGGCAGGTAAACCCAGAGGCTGAGCAGCAGGGAAGGGTAGAGAGGAAATGGAGGCTGCTATCCTGGAGCCCCCACCAGCCACCTACTGAGTCCAGCTTCCCCATGGGGCAGGCTTTATCCCTCAAGGCTACTTCAGTTACCCCAGAAACCACCAATGGGAGAATAGCTATCTTTAAAGGTGGGTTATCTGGGAGAAAAGTAAGGACTTTTTTGAGTAAGATTTAGAAAAACACCTGTGAGGATAAAATATAGGAAGTAGATGGTCATCCTTACCAGCAATTAGGTGGAAGTTTCTGCCTTTTCCCCCTCCTCTTTAATTTAGTTGAACATTTAATAGAGGAATACACTGTATGTACATCATTTCTGTTCCCCTCCTTTCTGGTGTCCCTTAACTGCTCTCAAATTCATGACTGCTCTTTTCTGAGCGAGAAAGAGAGAGAGCCTACTGGGTCCAACTAGCCTGGCCTTTATTTGCATGTGTTCAGTGCTGACCACTTAGAACCAGGGTCTGGTCCTGAAAAAAAAAATAAATAAACAAACAAACAAAAAATGGTTTTCCATCTCTCAGCTGCTCTCCAGTACCTGGAGCTCTTCATCGAGGGGCAGAGCCTTGTGAAGGCTTCCTCCATCCATTCTGGTATATAGACCATGCATACCGGTGTGGTCTCTGCAGATCTTGTGCAGCCTGGGTGCAATGTGCTTGCCCTCTCCAGAAGACAGTATTCTGTAATCTTGGTTCCTGGGCTCTTAGAATCCCCCCATTTCCATGAGGTTCCCTAAACACTAGGTATAAGGATTATGGGATAGATGTCCCGTTAAGTGCAGGACACCCCACCCTTACTTATTCTCTGTGTTTTAACCCATTGTGGCTCTCTCTAATAAACTCTGCTGCCAATGCGGAGATTCCTTGATGAGAGGTGAGAGTTAGGTCCATGGCTCACTCTCTAGCCCAGGAGAACCTGGAACTCATTCTGTAGCTTAAACCAGCCGTAAACTCATAGCAATCCTCCTGCCTGAGCCTACCCACTGCCAGGACTGCAGGCATTAGCCACCCCTCCAAGCTAGAGAGTTTCTACTTCTCTGTTTGAAGGGAGGGACGATAGGGCATCTGTGTGTACTTGACCTTGTAGGCCCAGCAACACAAAGTGTGGTGTGTGACAATAACCGTGATACTATACTTCCCTTCTGACCTGAGCTTTTAATAGCATCCTCGGGAATGTGAGGACGCATGGGAAGTCAGTGTATATGCATGCACACGCTCATAAATGATGGAGCAAAAAAAAAAAAAATGAGCAAGCCTAATTGCACACAGCAATCTCACACAGCTGGACATTTCTCAAATATTTTAAGGTGTTTTGATCATTTAAAAAGATTTAAAGCATTATTTTCCTAGAAAATCTGACAAAATGATTCTATCAAATTAACTAGTTCCTCCAAATTGCATATTATGCCATTAGCCCCCCAATATAGATGATATTTGAAAGGCAATCACCTTAGCAACACAGTCATGTAAGAATCTTTTGGTTCCATAATTCTTTGGATATCTATTTTTCTAGAGAATCAATATTCTCTCTGCCTAAAACCTCGCTACTGGGATGTCAGTCCAAATAAGCATGAATTATTTAGACCCATAAAGGTTATTAATATTGCAATTAACATAAAATTAATATCCCTCTTCGTGTCACTCATCTGGTTGCAAATTTGTTGTTTATCAGCCAGGCAAGGAAGGACGTGAGGAGAGGAGGCAACAGGCACACATTTTCACCGTGGGTGGGAGAGACGCCAGGAAAACACCTGGATGTAGGAACTTGCCACTGAGCAGCGGGTGAACATAGGAGATGTGGCCAAGGGGCAGCCAGCTCACTGGAGGACAGAAGAGGAAGTGAACTCAGAAGCAAGCATCTATCTGGACCCAGGGTGTTTCAGTTTAGGATGGAGGAATTCTCACCATGCCTCGGCAAGGCTGACGGTTAGGCTGGTGACCACATGCCCATGCTAAAGTCATGCCAGTCAGAACACCTATGAGGACACTGGTTGTCATGACAACTGTGGGTTTGCATCAAATGTGGATTCCCAGCTATATATGGCCCTGTAGACAGGACCCTCCGTGACCTGCAGACCAGGTTGATCCTTTCAATACCTTCCTGAAACAGCCTGGAGGAAGCAACCATCTCAAGTCACTCCATGGAGCTCTGCTGAGGTGTTGGTGGAGTCTGCCCTGGGTGACTCATTGCTTGTCACCCTCCTCCATGTGGGCCAGCTACCCATGGCAGGAAAGGCAGCAGTGCCCAGAGACTGTGCAAGCTGCCTTCCTGGCAATGCCTGGGACCAGACCTGAGCAAAAGCTTGAGGAAGAACTGGACGAGTAGAGAAACAGCCACAGTGAGCATAGGGTATGCCCAATCCCTCTACCCTTTGCTGGCATGCTGGGCTGGTTGTGTAGAACCAAATGTCAGTGTGCTACCAGGCAGCAAGCCAAGGGTGTGTGGCCTCATCAAAGGCAAGTCAACCAAAAGACTCGTCACTAGGGAGCAACTATCAGAAGCATCTAAGATGAAGGATGTGACCGTGAGCCAGGATCCCTAGGAGCCTGCCATCTCCTTACCTTGCCACCATGTCTCTGGACCATGGAACATGCCATCTTCCTCTGTTTATACTTTTGGATCATAACCGAGAAGGATGAACTGAGCCAAGGGCAGCAGAAATCTTGGGAGTGTCAGAGTTGGTTTGAACCTCAACCTTTCCTAATCGTGTTGCCCGAGGCAACTGGCAGACTCTGGTCTCCGTTCTCTGAGGGCCGCATTGCTTCTCTGCAGCCCCATATAGACACACCAGGCGGTGCCCACAGCGTTGAGTGCCATTTGTCTCAGATGCGTTGACAGCGGCAGTGGAGCACAGACTTTGACAGAGACAGAACTTAACTGCAGGCATTCGGCGTACTATTGCTGAATTAAAGCACACGTGCAGAATAGCAATGTGGAGGCGTTTAATATCTTTTGACAAGAGCAACGACCTAGAAGGGAGTGTTGAAAAGTGGGAATGCAGTCAATGAGGAACAAACTGATCACAGCAGGGTGTCCACAGGCCAGCATCTCCACAAGGCCGCCAGTCAGCAAGCAGAAAACGCCAGTCCTCATATTTCTATTTTCTTAAGATTACTTCCCAAGTTTTTCATGTGGCATGCTTTTGTACACACATTTGAATGGAATATCTATGCCTGATGCAGACAGATTGTTCAATGATGCTACAGTAACAAATGAATAAATGATATAAGAACCCAAACATGCCTCATTCTCTCTTATTACTATTTCTCAGCTGGGAAAGTTTTCAGTTCATTTCTGAAGTAAAATTTAAAAAGGAAATCCAAAAACTGTGGCTGGTGCATTCGTATGCATGCTTTGACTCCCATCGGTGTGGGGAAGATGGTATCAATCTCCTTTCAAATGATTCTTGGATTTGCTCCCCAGCTGCAGTGCCTGGGACTCAGAAGGCTGGGTCTTCTTCCAGCATCTTCCCTGGGGACACAAGCATCACAACCAGAAGGACAAGGTGCTGAGTCGATGGGAGTGTGTACAAGGAGAGGATGTGACCTGAAGGGCAAGGGCAAGATCCAACAAGCAGGTGCTCCGCAGATGGTGTCCTGCTCAGAGGGGCACATGGATTCAAGCAGAACCATCTTATCTTGAACACGGTGCCTGTCCACACAGTGGGGTATCAACATGGAGCCAGATGACCCCTCCCACAGAAAACCCAGAGAGCAGCTCTCCTGTGCACCCAGTGACTGGGACTCCACCACCTCGGGGAAACAAGTTTGATGGGCACACAAATTCTGTGCAGAAAATCCCAGTATTCACTTACACTCAAATGTGCACACTCACCCCGGCACATATACTGTGAACAGAGCCGTGCAGTACGATGCTTGGTCTTCATCATCAACGACAGGATTGAAAATCACTCAGGAGACATAGCTTGGTTGCCTTCTAGGACATTTCAAGAGGATAACCTGACAGGAGGGGAGAGGGAGCAGGTTTCAACCTCAGCATATATGGAATTTCTCACAGGCAGCCCAGACATCATTCTGGCGGGAAAAGTGGCATGCACCTGTTTCCTGAGAGCATGTGTTTATCACTGCTGCTGACATCAGATTCCAACATAGTAAACACTAGAGACTCCTCAAGGAGTTCCTAGCCTTCCAGGGCTAGGTCGGGATCTCTGAGACATCTGACCTCTTAGACTGAATAGCTGCCAGGTTCTCAGCCTCTCCAGAAAGCAAGTAGTCAATGCAAAAGATAATCCAATAAATACCATGTGTGTGTGTGTGTGTGTGTGTGTGTGCATGTGTGTTTCTATTAGCCCTGTTTCCCTAAAAATGCCTGCCTACTACATACATTAACACTTGAGCAAAGCTCCCCAAGTTAACAGCCCAGGACATCAAACAGCCCCCAGGACCACAGTAGACTTGTGGCACAGCTCTGTGGTAGCGACTGATTTGCTAAGTCATGTTGGAGTTGGCAACTGAGGGGCTTGAGAAGAATCTGACCACCTATCCCACCTAATACCCTGCTCTGGGCATTGCAAAGAAAGGTGCTGATCCATCAAAGCCATGTGTGACTTTAACACAGTGATAGAGTCAAGTCCCTGCTGGTCCATCTTCTCACCCACTGTCTGGGCAGCACTAACCATGTGCCATGTGTCCGATTACAAGTCTGAACCCCTTAGACCCAGGGTTCCAGCATGATACCTTCCCAAGGGATCCCTTCCCCTGCAGCCACTGCAGGTTGCCTCAGCACACGACAGGAAAAGAGACTGTGGGAACTGATGTCAGCCAGTAAGGCAATTTAAACTGGCCTTTCACTGCAGGTTCAGAAAGGTTAGGGGTTCTAGATCAGAGTTACTCAGGGCTCCCAGTGTTGGAGGATGCCAGTGTATCAGGGCATGCTTGGGATATGCCCAGGAAACACTTTAAGAACTTAGCCTTGCAGCAAAGGCTGTAAGCTATGGATATTGCGTTCATTGTTTCCTGGAGAGAAGGCTACGCTGATCAGCATAGGCAAGGAAGGCTGCAGGAGGAGAAGCCATGGGATAGGAAGTCTGGAAGGCTTCTGTGGACTCAACTCTGAGCCAATAAAAGAACTCCCCCACACACACACCACATACATACCTTCATGTGTGTCCTAATACATGCCAGGGCCCTGTCCTATCCTGGCACTGCTCTGGGAACCAGCCGGTTTTCAGGACTCATTGGTACCCAAAGTGAAAGCAGCTGCCCTGAAGCAGGGCTATTTAATAGAATTCTCCAGTGACTTCTATGGGGCTTGCCCTAGGCTTGGCCTGCAGCTCAGCACTCTGAAATGTGGGCTTCACCAGACCCCTCAGACAATGGCTTAGAGCCACTTCAGTGATCACCACCACCGGCATAACCTGGCAGAGACTTCATGCGAGGTGAAAATGTGAGTCACCTGTCATTTGTACATTTTCTAGCAGCTCATGAAAAACCTGGAAAGTGTCATTAATTTAACAGTATATCTCATTTAACCCACTGCATCCAAGGTAGCATTTCAGCCTCTTGGCTGCTACCACGGGGCTATTTTACATGATTTTTACAGCAGGTCTGAGACATCCGGGGCCACTTGCACTTTGAACATATCTCATTTGGATTCACCTGGGCCAATGCTCCAAAGCCCTGGAAACTGTTCCTGTGGACAGCACACGAGTGTCTCCAACCTGCTTTGATCCTCCGTGTAATTCCTCCCACACTGAACTCTTGCACCGTGATGTTGGTTCTAAGGGATTGTCTATTAGCATTTTTCAGTGAAGTTGCCAAAGAGCCAAAAGCAGCTTGGAACAGGTGCTTTTTGAGGCTTTGAGGAGGAACCGCCACCGCAGTTTGGAAGACACATGAGCTCAGATGAAGTTTCCCACATGTCATAGCTTCCTTGGGTTCTGCACACCATCCATCCAGAAGGATTCACCAAAGTGTACTCTGCTGCCTGGTCGCTGGATCTGCTGTCTGCTCCATGGCTCCACCCCCTGCCCCATAAGCTCTACCTCAAGCCACTCAGAGACTCCAGCAGAATCACAGATGCACCAGGCCCTCGGCAACACTACCGCTGCTTAGGGAATATTCAGATTCCCAGCCTGACTGTAAAGAATCACAAAGTCTTGGATGGCCAGGCATCAGGGAGCCATACTCCCAAGTCTGACTCGGTGCCATTGGAGGGCAGCAGTTTCGGGAGTTAACAAGGTTAAGTCTGCTGTACCTGGTGGCCATCACGTCTGCCTCCTACCCCAGGTGCCTCTGCCTGGGGCTCCTTCCATGGGACCACAGCTGAAGGTTGCTTCTTCACTTACCTCAGAGACTTCCCCTGAGAAACTGGAAGTTAAGGATAAGATCTTTGAAGACCACTGTTTTGAAGACCACAGTCCTGGATGCCCCATCTCTGAAAACAATAGCCATTAAGAGCCTAACTCTAAGAGCATGGCTGCAAAGATTACAGACCTAGACACTACAGATGCAAGGGTCCTGAAGACAATTCCATGAAGACAGCACCCATGAAAAGCATAGCCCTGAAGACCACAGATACCTCTGATGGAGGTCCTGGAAGTTACTGGGGGAAAGCCACTGGGGCACAGGCACCAGTCCTGAAGTCCACAGACAAGTTTCAGTGTCCCACTCTGTCCTCTCCACGGGATTTGTACAACTACCTTTTCTCATGGACGAGTAAGAGACTTCCCATATCACCTGGACAGTAACAGATCTTGCAGGAGATTAAAACAACATTGGCAAAGGATTCCCCCCGGGGATTCTCTTATTGTATCAAGTTTGTCAACACAGGTCCCCTAACAGACTCAAGCAGGAAGCAACCTCATTGCCAGTGGCACAGAGGAGAATGCCCAGCTCCATCAGGGGCTCCTCCTCCCTACTCTCTGCCTTTGTTTTCTTCCGCATGTTCCCAAGTTTGGGCTGAAATTACAGAAGGGCATGCTGATTGGTTAAAAACGTGAAATGTGGGAAACCCGCACTAGTTTGTTCCGGAAACATGCTCTTGGCACAAAAGAAACCCTCTAGGGCTCTGCAGAGTCTCAAAGCCGCATTTAGCAAAGAAACACTGCAGGCTGAAAGACCTATGAGGCTTGGATTGTCCTGGCTAGCTGTCTGAAGTCCAGGAGCAAGGTCAGCAGGAATCCAGCCCTGGGACAAAAGGTAAATTCTGACACCCTTCCGCTGGCTAGCTGCCCGCAGGGAGAAAAGGCCAGTGCTAAATCAGCTGATTCAGACCTGGAGCTGTGGAGGGCCTCCATGTTCAATGCATGAAACTGTCACAGAGGCGCATGTGGGGGTGGCAACACTACGTTCGCACACACGCAGCCTCCCCGATTATAACCCCCATCTTCTGCCTGTTTTGCTCTCATTAGTCTGTTTCATGTGACACATGAAATCTCTTGTGTTGCTCGCCAGCAGCTGCTGCTCTCACGGTGTCTCACCTGCAGCTGGGAGGGATGCGCAGCAGGTGTCCCTCAACCCTTGCCAAGGCATAGCCCCTTGGGAGACAGTCACTTTCCACAAAGGAGAGCCGCGGGGCCTGGCACCAACATGACACCCACACTCTGTGCACATGATAAGGCAGCCTTGTGCAGGCATTCCCGGGGCCTCCATCCCATGCAGCTTCAGTACGGAAGCGAACCACGAGCCTTTCAAACCCTTTGTCTCATGGGAAATTATTACAACACATAATCAAGCTATGAGAATGGCAGTTAATCATAACAGTGACAATAATGGCTAATATTTTTACTGCTTATAAGTATGCATTTGTGCCTGTGAGTGCATGTACATATATGTGTCTTCCTCAATCTCTTTCTACCTTTACTTTGACACGAGGTCTCTGACAGAACCAGATGTCTATGGGTGCCGTTTAACTGGCAAGCTTGCCCATGAGACAAGATACCCTTCTTTCTCCACCTCCCCAGGGCTGTGCTGGACATTTTGCATGTGAGCAGTGGATCAGAACTCAGGTCCTTGTTTTTGCTCAACAAGTTTTTTTCTTACCGAACCACGCCCCTCAACCCCTATACCCAGCAGCTTCTATAGTGCTGCTTTATATGGAAATGGAAAAGTGAAGATTGGCAAGCCAGACATTTTGCTTAGGGCCACACAGGTCATTGGTGTTACAGGTAAAATCCAAACCTACCGCAGAACTACAAGCTTCCTTCTCAAATACTGTGTTAGTCTTTGCCTTCCCATTTCTGCCCAAACATACAAGCTTATGTGCCCCAAATAGTTCAACTAGGCTTTGAAAGGTACCAACAATACCCTGGGGGTGAAAGGCTCTAGATCAGTTTGTATTTTCTATACATGCAAATCACCCTGATGTCATAGGTATACGTCCCCCTTGTCAATTATGCTCCTGAGATAGCTAGGACATGGCCCAACTCAAAATCAAAAACTACTTAAAATATGGGCACTTTTAAATCTTTTTTTTCTTTACTTTTTTTTTTATAAAAAAAGAATAGATCAATTGTGTGGGTCTCTGTAGATGATAATCTCATGTTACAATGTGGGACTCAGCGTGAACTCTGTAGAGGACAATCTCATGTCACAGTGTGAAATGGTTGGACACACCTGCTAGGAAACAAAAGCAGGCAGAGGGTTCACAGGAGAGGTGCATGCTGGGTTATTAGAAGGCAGCTGTCTCTGCGAGCCCTGGTAGTCAGGCATAGTGCAGCCCTTTCGGGTGACACCATCATTTTCTCTTCTCCAGAGTCCTTGTCCTCATCCCACCCCTCAGCCCCATCGGTGTGCAGCAGGTGAAATACTGATGCGCTGGGCCTGTCTTTAGTTTGGCTTCCCCTTGCTTGAGAGGAAGTGTCTGTGCTCCAGGGAAGAAGCTCTGCTTTTATTCTTAGCAACAACCACAACAAAAATGCCACTAGGATAGCCTGTTGTCTGCAAGCATGTTGTTATCTTTGAGGGCCATTTTTTGTGAAATTTTATTTGAAGAAGTTCCTGACATCTCTAGCTAGCCAGACCCACTGACACGCCCTCTAATCCAGCAATAGCACCTGGTTCTCTCTATATCCCTCCTCACCATCCCACACGTTCCTGGACTCTACTAAGACTGAAGATAGCTTGGCCACCCCCTGTCTGTGCACAGCCCATCCTCATTGCCCTCAGTCCAGAGGAGGGGAGAGGGGGCAGGAAGCTCACTCCTGATTTGGTTCCTCCTCCTCTCTGAATATGGCTGATGCCCACCACTACCTTCTTCCCTTCACCCCACCTGGGAAGCTGAAGGAGGTAAGCTTCCCAGTAGGTATCATGATGCCTGTAGACAGTGAGGAACCAGGATACATCATCTTCCTACTGATCCTTCAATACATGCCTCCTGTCTTTGAGGAGCTCTCTGGAAGAGAGGGAGTGGGCATGTAGTACAGGCTGGGTGCGGAAAAGTTGTCTGTGAGCAAGATGGAGGCCAAGGCCAAGGGGATACACCTTCTTTTCCCGCCACCCACTCAGGAAACAGGAACCTCAGAAGACTCTCTTTATCAATTGAAAAACTGGCTGAAAACTAGGATCCAACCCAGTACTAATCCAGTTTCCATCCACTTTTCTGGGTTATGTTCCCCAACATGCCCTGAGCAGACCAATATATAATAAAGAAGATGTCCACTTAGAGTCCACTTGGAGTCAGTGTTCTGATGCTGTACAGTTGCAGAGGTTTAATCCATTAGTCACGACAGCATGGTGTCATGCAGGCAGAAGTGGTGCTGGAGAGGTGGCTGAGTGTTCTACTCCAGATCTGCAGGCAGCAGGAAAAGAGGCTGTCACTGGTCCTGGCTTGGGCTTCTGAAACTTCAAAGTCCACTCAAGTGACACTCTTCTTCTACCAAGGCCATACCTACTCCAATAAGGCCACACCTCCTAATCCCTTCAAACAGTGCCACTCCCCAGTGACAAAGCATTTAAATCTAAATATCTTGGGGGGGGGGGCATTCTTATTTAAATCACCACATTTTCAGAATAAGTACGTCTCAAATTCCTAAAAGATCTGGAAATAATAAAACAGTATGCTGTTGTCAGCTGCTTCTGCTAAATGGGGTTCTCCTTGGGTTTGCTTCCATGTAAATTCTACCCTCCAAACCTAGGCTGGTGACAGCTGCGTGCCCATAGGAATGTCAGCCAGGAACCTGGGCTGCTTAGCGGGCCACCAAAAACAGATGCCCAGAAGTCAGGGGTGCATCTGGATGACAGGTAGATCCTGGGCGACATTTCATCAGTTCTGGAAGATCCCTACCTGGTTCAAACTGAATGGCTGTGGCCTGTGGTTGGGTGGTTTAGAAGTTAGGAGTGATGTGGGAGTCATACTATTAACATTTACTCGCTTGATTAGCTTTATTTAAGCCACAGTGATGTACCAGTTACTCTATCAGGAGCTGGGAACATAGACATGAACACAGCAAAGAAAAAGAAAAAGAAAAAAAGAAAGAAGTCCCTGCTGTCCTAGGACTATATACTAGTGTAAAGTGAATAAAGACATCAGACACACAACAAATGCCTGCAGGGCACTAGATACTGTTACTATCTGAGGGAGAAGAGTGAAGCGGGAATACACAATCCGCTAGGACAAGGGATTCAGCAACAATGTATCAGTAGATTCAGTAACAATGTTTCAGTTTGTGGAGTGGGGATTCCTTAACAATGTTTCAGTTTGTCAAGTGGGGATTCAGTAACAATGTTTCAGTTTGTGGGTTAGGGCTTCAGTAACAATGTTTCAGTTTATGGATTAGGGCTTCAGTAACAATGTTTCAGTTTGTGGATTAGGGCTTCAGTAACAATGTTTCAGTTTGCCGAATAGGGATTCAGTAACAATGTTTTCAGTTTGCCGAAGTCTCTGTGAGGATTCATCCTCCTTATCAACTTGCCTGGCTTTGGAACTCTTGTGTCAGTGAGGGTGACTCCAAAGAGACTTAACAGAAAAAGCAAAACCCGGCCTGAATGTGGACAGGATCATCTCAGGAGGTCCCCACATTGAAGAAACTAGGAGGAAGAGAGATGGTAGCAACATTGATCTCTGTTTTCACACTGCAGACAGAATGTAACCAGTTGGATGCATCCATAGCCATGACTTCCTTTTAATGGGAAACTGTGTCCCTTCCCAAACTGTAAGTCAACATAGGCATTTGCTTCTTTCAGTTGCTTCTCTCTGATATTTTGCCACAGGAGCAAGAACTTTAACTAAAATAGTTCTCATTCCAGAAAACCCCTCACAGTCCAGGACCAGTGCTACGGGAGGTAACTCTTGGTTGAGCCACCTACAGGGGCGAGCAGCTAGTAGGAGGGTTAAGGGACATATACTCCAGCAGTTCTGCCCAAATGACTTCACTGAAGAGCAGACTTCTTTTTCTCTTATAGATAGAAACCAAGAGGACTTTGTAATAGAGGCTTGGCCCCCAGCTGCTGGTACTATCGAGAGATGGCTGGATTCTGGCCGTGTTAATGGCTTAATCATCCGATTCGTTTATAGCTGAATGGGCTGGAAGGTGGGACCCCGTTGGAGGATGTAGACCCCTAGAGGTGCGGTTTTCACGGGCATATCAGGTGCCTGGTCTCTTCCTCTGGTTGTTATGCTGCTTCCTGGCCACGTGGGCTGAGCAGCCTCCTCCAGAATGTGCATCTGCTTCCCATGAAGCCCTTTTCATCAGAAGCCAATTTTACTAGAACGAGTCACCATGGTCTGAAACCCCAGAAAACATGAACTGATAAGTCTTCCCTCACTTAAGCTGATCTGGCTGGGTGTTTTTCCACAACCAATGGAGTGATACACCATCCCTTCAGAATGTCTGAAGCTGGAAGGGTACGGAGGAAAAATACTATTTTTAATTCTTTTTTTTCCTATGTGCCCCAAGCTGACCTTGCATTTGCCTTCACTCCTGAATCTCTGGAACTGCAGGCATGCACTGATGCATCTAAACTGTGTTTCCATTCTTCCCAAAGATGTAAAGACAAGTGGGAAGGGTGTGTACTTGACCTAAGACCTAGTGAGCTGGTCTTAGGTCAAATACACACCCAAATTACCTTTTCTACACAGACCTCAACGTTGTCAGTGATACAGTTTGAGTCCCATAAATCTTAAAACCAAGGCACACTGTATTGCATTTCTTATTTCTGTGATAGGATATCTGGCTTACACATCTTAAAAGCAGAAGAATTTATTTGGGACCACGGTTTTCAGGAATACAATTTGCCCTGTCAGATTTTTAGCTTCCCAGTGGAACTGGCACCCCCCCCACACACACACACATACACACATACATACACACTGCTCCAGGTCTTGGTGGGACAGGAAGCAGGAGTGAACCCAGAAAGAGAACAGTCAATGATCTCAAAACCCAACCTAACCTCCCAAAATAGCACCCAAAAGCCCGAGTTTAAGCTAATGAGCCTTGGGAGAGTAAGCATGTACGGGCCCACAGGGTCAGTTTGGCAGACCTGAAACCACTAGAAACCCATATGTGCTGGCCTCCTTCTAGTGCCCTCACAAGAGGCTGAGGCTGTGGGAAGAACAGAAGGGTACATAAACAACAAGTGTCTAACAAACATGGTGGAAAGTAAAATCATGGGCATGTATTGTTTAAATAAAGACAGCGCATCAATCAGAGTACAAGAGTCTACCCCATGTTTAGTATTTTCTCCTGTTGAGTCCATAGCCCCATGATCCTGTTCTCTGACCAGATGCTGTTTCTGCCACCCCAGTCCCCAACACAACTGTCTAGTGAAGAACTTGGCAGAAAAGCAGATGTGTTCATGGCACCAGGAAGATAATCAGCGGACCACTACAAACCTGCTTGGTGATGTAGATCACAATAAACAGAAATACTAATAAGCTCTGGACTATCAAAGCTGCATCCTAAATTAAAGTGAGGAAACCCCACAGAAGAAAACACATGTTCTCATAGACTGTGATGCATGTGTTACATCTTATGGGTTACTGAACAGGCACTAGTTGGCATTGCTTAGCTCTTCTCTCAAATTCTGATGTTTCATCCCTTTAATATCAAATATAGGGGTTAATGTTATGTCTTTTCTAGTTATTTTGAGTTTGTGTTTTATATTCTGGAGAACTAAACTTCAGATTTCTCTAACTTTAGAATATTTTTTGGCAGTGGATTTTTTTTTAATGTAGGTAAGGTAAGCAGCCAAGAGAACGCCCCAGGTTTGAGAGCCTGCCGAGTTGGAATGTCAGCTGCTAGTGTCTGATTGCTGGATCCCTTCCCATTCTACATCTTTGCCCCCACTGAGCCCAGGTGTCTCTCCCTGCTTCTCTGAAGGGTGGAGACTAAGCAGAATAGTGACCATAAACCTCAGCTAGGGTGTCAAAACAAGGAGATGCCATGTATGGAGCCTGAGTGGACCATTAGTCCCAGTGCAGGGACCGTCTGTTGACAGTCAAGAAGAGCCGGGTCTGTGTTTGTACCCTGACTGTGAGCAGACACCTTTGCAGAGAATGCCAGAACTTGTCATTTCAGTGGCCTGGCCTCAGCTGGAACTCGGGCTTCAGCACTTGACACTTTCAGTTCAGCTTCTGCTGTGGAATGGCCTTCTGTGCATGCTGCCTCCTCCAGGGAGTCTCCACAGGAAGCCTCCTGAGGCCATCATTCCAACACTCTGGCCCATTGTCCATTGCTGTGGGACAATGGTCTTTTTTTTTTTTTTTTTTTTTTTTTTTTTTTTTTTTTTTTTTTTTTTTTTTGGTGGCTGGTTTATTCCTATAAACTGTTCTACAGTACAGTTCAGGGAATAAATAGAGGCACACAGCTATGATTCCCACCACAGTCCGCTGTTGAGGGAGACTTGAGGATGGGATCTGGGCTAGGGCTGGGACCTAAGCTAACTGGAGACCTTGGGATGGTTTTGGCAGCAAGATCTGTGGGACAATGGTCTTATACCCTGTAAGATTTGCCAGTTGTATTGGTTTAATAAAATGCTGATTGGTCAGTAGCCAAGCAGGAAGTTTTTAGATGGGGTGACCAGAACAGGAGAATTCTGGAAAGAGGAAAGTCTCAGTCCGCAGTTGTAACCCAGACACAAAAGAAGCAAGATGAAAAATGTGTCACTGATGAAAGGTACCAAGCCACATGGCTAACATAGACAAGAATTATGGGTTAATGTGGGATGTAAGAGTTAATAAGAAGCCTAAGATAATAGGCCAACCAGTTTGTGATTAATGTAGATGTCTGTGTGTTTCTTTGGGACTGAACAGCTGAGGGACTGGGTGGTACAGAAACCTCTGTCAACAATCCATAGCTCAAGGGTCAGTGAGGACAGGTAATGCCTCTGTCTGGGACGTCTGTCACACTGGCAGTGGCTGAGGTGTGGCAGATACAGCTATGGCCACTCAACCCACTGTGGCCTGGACAGCCCTTCACCTATTTGGACAATGGAACCAGAGACAATGAGAACAAGCTTCACTTTACGTGGTAACCCTGCAAAGTCACTGAGTAACCCAGCAGCAGGGCCTTCCAGCCTCAAGTTACATGTGCTTTGTCCTCAAGAGAACTGAATCAGTATGTCCACACAAAGCTTTGTGCACAAATACTTATCTCAGCTTGTTTGGTTCCAGTCCAGAATATTCCCAATTATCCGTAGGTGATCAGCAGACTGACTTTCCATACTAGAGAATGCTCAGTAGCAAAGGAGGTTTGGGGTTACACACTATAACACAAGAGGATCCAAGAACAACACTGAAGCCATTCCCATAGGACAATACACACAACCAGGTTCTATGCATTTAATGCTATGGGAATTCAAATAGATGCCTAGTTGGATTAGCAGTGTTCTACAGACAGAAGGGAAGGAAGGAATTATAAGGGACACTTTAGAGGAAATGACTAGACCCACTTATTTTATTGTGGCACTGGCTTCTCAGGCATATGCACAACTAACTTACCAAGTTATACCTTTAGATATGTATAGCTTATTAGCGTTCTTATACTTCATTGATGCTGTCTTTTTAAAAAGCTACTTCTATATTGGGAGGAGGTCACAGAGACAGTGAGTGACAGGAGATGATAGACTGGTAATAGATTCAAAGGCCAGAATGTAAATGCAGACTGATAGATGGGTCCTTGCCCAGAGCCGGGTCCTCATGCTCTGATGTCAGATAAGGACAGAACAGTGTAGGATAGTAGTTCACTGCCTTACAAAACAATGTTCTGGGAGATTCTTACCTCTGATGAGCTGGTTAACACCAATTGGTTTATCATTTTTCCCCCACGGATGCTCAACTTGCATCTTGTGTGTCAATGACACCTACTCAGGCCTTCCATAATTCATGAGGGAAGCCGTGTTGTTTTATCCAGTTTCCTTGCACCGTGAAGGAGAACATAGTTCCAATGACTAATCTGCATGCAACACAAAATAGTGATAACAATCCTAGTTAACAATTTATATGCATGGAACCTTCTTCCCAAGGAGCTGAATGCACACAAAAATACCAGCTTCTTGCCAAAGGTGGAGTGGATGAGGACGTGGAAGAGGGGCCGAGAGCCCACCTACACCAGGCAAGTGGGCACTCTCATGGATGATATCATGAAGAAACTATTGTGATGATATCATGGCTGCCACACACGAGCAAAAAATAAAGGACATGCCCACTGTGGGCAGAGAAGGCTGCAGGATGTGGGAAGGTAGCTCTCTCCCAAATATGGTGTTCTGATATAGCATAGCCGAATCCCATAGGTCACCTCCGGGATACCTTCAGACCCACCGAGGCTATGCACGGCCCATGCAGAAGTGGCCCTGTAGAATCATAGACTCTCTGCTGTCCCAGTTGGAGCACAGCTCTGTATTGGTGCTTTGTTTGTTTTCTAGTATGCCGTGTCACTTGTTACCCATGTTCAGAATGACAGTCTACAAGACTTGACACTGTAGCTGCCCATCTGGGGCATGTTCTGAGGGCATTGAAAAATACAGTGCCTACCATGGTTATTACTCAGAGTTAGCTCTACGGTTTGTCTACAGACAGGAGTATGATCAGGGCGTCTCAGATGAGCAGCAGCCATTGGGAATGACTCCCAAAGACCAAGTTCCCTGAGTGATCTCAGGGGTGCCTCCTTCCTTCAGTCCTGCACCACCAACAGATCATCGAACTGCCTTTGGAACCGGGCCTGACCATTAGCTGCTCATCAGTTCTGCAGGGGTAGGTTTGTCTGCTCTTTGTGACCACCGTGCATGCCTTTGGGAGCAGGCCGGACAGCTACCAACCCCTCAACCTTAAGAAAACAGTACTTCAGGGGTGGGCATGTGTGCTGGACTGTAGCTGGCCAGGGGGTGGAGCTGCTGCCCTGAGGCATCTGCTGCCTTCCAATGGGGCTCTGCCCCTGGTAGGAGCCCACCTGCAGTGGTCCTTCTCCTCCCAGCCTCGGAGTGTGTGGCAGGACAATGTTGAAATTGTCACAGCTTCAGCAGAGTCTCTAGTCTCATCTCTGGGATTCTCCATCTGCGGAACTGAAACAGAGTCTCTGAGATAGACCAGTGTGCTACATTCTCCCAGAAACTTGGCCTTTCTACTGAGGACTATCTTTATCTCCAGAGTTCTACAAAAGCCAGGGAGAAACTTGGTCATAATTCAAGTAATGTTTATAATTTCTTTGTCTGATTGTTTTGTGCCTAAAGCTTAAAAACAAGTAATTGTGCAGACTTGAGATGGGTGGAAAGCTGACTTCTGAGCCCCCAGATTCTCCCTGACTTCTTTTTATCATAAGTCCTTGCCTTTCTCTTCCTCCTGCCCTCAGGGGCGGTTCCTGATGCCCAGGTCAATCCCTGCATGTTGCCAAGTCTCCCAATCATTCTGCCATGCCCAGAGTATCCTAAACACCCTCCTTCCCCACCACAAAGGCAAATCTATCCCTTGGTAGCCAACCCTGTGCCTTGGAAGGTCTGTTATCTTTTGAGCCACACCTATTTAGGTCCTTTTCTCTGTTTCCCAGTATAACAGATCTTTTCCATCTGATCCTCAATCAAGACAGATGGGGAGAGCCTAGGAGACAGGCTGGACTCTTCTTTCAAGGGTCTGTATATGTTGTTTTATGTTTGTCAGATTGTCTTTTATGCTTAATGACAGGCATTTCTTATAAATTAAAAAGGAAAGTCATGGGGCTGGAGAGATGGCTCAGTGGTTAAGGGCACTGCTTGCTCTTCCAAAGGTCCTGAGTTCAATTCCCAGCAACCATATGGTGGCTCACAACCATCTGTAAAGAGGTCTGGCGCCCTCTTCTGGCTTTCAGGCACATACACAGACAGAATATTGTATACATAATAAATAAATAAATAAAATATTTAAAAAAAAAGAAAGTCATCTTTGTGTGTGAGCGTTATTGGAGCACACTCACGCTAACCTAGGTTACATAGGTAATTGTCAATGTGGTCCCTTGAAGCAATAAAATTAAACATTACACAGTACTGAGGGTAGAGCTTAGTGAATACTTGCCTAGTTTGTTCAAGAGTTTGGAATTAACCTCTAGCACTACACAACACACACACACACAAACACACATGCATGCACCACACACACATCATACCTCACACACACATCACAGATCACACATACATGCACATCACACACATACATACACTCATTATACACCACATTACACACACACCATCCATCACACACACACACACATCATACACACGCAAAACACACAAACACACCACACGCACACCACACATCATACACACACACAACACACAAACACACACACGCATATCACACATCATACACACATGCACATGACATCTTCACTAACGCCTTCATGTGGAGGGAAAGGAAGTAAAAACCATAGGTCACTTCTAGCTCTGTTGCTTCCTGTTTCTCCTTCCTATGCTGTAAGTTTTCCACAAACTAGGTTGTTATAGGACAATGCTCCTGGACACTGGAAAGATTTGTCACTCATATTGGTTTAATGAAGCACGGATTGGCCAGTAGCTAGACAGAAAGTATAGATAAGGCGACCAGACTAGGAGATTCTGGGAAGAGGAAAAGCAGAGATGCAGTCACCTGCCAGAAGCAGAAAAAAACAAGATGAAAATACCTCACTGAGAAAAGGATCAACGTGGCTAAACATAGATAAGAATTAAGGGTTAATTTAAGTTGTAAGAGCTAGTTAATAATAAACCTGAGCTAATAGGCCGAACAGTTTATAATTAATATAAGCCTCTGTGTGTTTCTTTGGGATGGAATGGCTGTGGAACTATGTAGGACAGAAACACTAGGTCTGCCAAATCCTCTCCTAAACTTGTCTGTTTCTAGAGATGTTTGTGGGAGGGGAACAAGTAAGCAGATGTGTTCAGTAGAGTAGATGCTGACTGACTGGCAAACGAATTTTTCCATTTGGATACCCCTTTTAGTGAGTCTTTAGCAAATGAAAGTTTAAGATAGCTGCCAGCTAACTCTGCAAATTTACTCTATAGTATGTACAAAGGGCTAAAAATGAATGTATTGTGTGTAGGCAAATCAAGCAAAAATGTTTGTGGTAGTTCTGACATGAACCCTTCCTGCTTAAGAAATAAGTCATTTTCACTATTTTTAATGGGTTTAGGTGCTTTGCTGGTATGCATGTCTAGGCGTCATGTGTATACCTGGTACCCATGGAGACCCAAAGAGGGTGCCAAATCTCCTAAGCTGGAGTTGCTGATGGCTATGAGCTTCTTTGTGGCTGCTGGAAATGAGGCTGAGTCCTCTGGAAAAGCAGGTAGTACTCTTAACTGATGAGCCATCTCTTCAGTCCCCTAAGCAGTTTTTCTGTGACATATAGGTATTTACACATCAGTACAACTATTGTCTATGTTACATTTCACGCAGATAGCTACAGAAGAATACTTTTGAATGCAGAGAAATGTGAAAATAGAAAGAGGTGGCCTGAAATAGAAAGAGAGTGTGTTTGTGAATAAATACCTTTGTTGATAGAGAAGGCTAAGATAAAAGAAGTCTTAAACTTTTCCACCTGCATTGTTCAATTCTTCTCCTCTATAATGATCAAATAAGACACACGATTTGCAAATGTACTTTGAAAATGTATATACCTGTGTATGTGTCTGTCTGTGTGTGTGTGTGTGTGTGTGTTCTGTCACCCACTTTTTTGTCAAATCTAGTTGTAAAATTTTGGAGGGTAAATGTCTATGTTTATCCAAATTAAATTCAGGAGGATTAGCCTCCTCCAGATTCCTCTTTCTTTGGTTAAAACTTAACCATCCTAGAATTAACTAACATTTTAGAAGAATTTTAAGACTGACTTTTTTTTTTAATCTGTGTTTTAGGACAGATTTAGGAGAGCCTGAGAGAGGATGTGAGATTACAGAGTAAATGGCATCAAAAGAAACCGCTACAGAAATAAAGCATATGACAAGAGAGAAGGACAGGGCTGTGGAAGATGGGGCCTTCTCAGGCAGCCTTTGCAGGAGACCTGGGTTCCAATGCCTCCTTGGTAGCCAAGGGCTGTTGACTGCACAGCTTTCTAAGAGATCCTCATTGAATCAACCATGTTTTCTCACTCACTGTCTGAGAGCAGACACCCATGATCACCTGAAGAGTCACTGTCTACCCTCCCTGCTGACCTTGGGTGTGGGGGGAGCATGAGGAGGCAGCTTGCTCACAGAGGACTTGTAGCTGTTGAACTAAAGGAGACATGAGAATAAGGTCATAAACGAGAGAGGGTGCTAAGCAGAAGCAGGTGACACAGAGTCTCACAGGGCATCACGAAAGACAAGGATCATAAAGCAGGAGCAATGCCTGACTCAGTGGACACGGGGTGAGCATGGCTTGCCCTGCATTGGCAATGGGAATGGGCAAGACAGGGCAAAGGGAAGAAAAATATGACACAATCAACTAAGAAGAAGCCATTGAACATGCAAGCGCAAGAGTGGGGAGGGGCTGGTGGTAGGTTTGTTTCTGGCTCAGGAATTCCATGATGGTTGTCCTCACTGTTGTCTCTCAGTGCCTCCTCCTGTGACTTTGGGAGAGGAGAGCTTTGTCTAGAGCAACTGCCAGTGCTAACCCTCTGGTGGACAAGCCTTCCCCTCTGAACAAAGAGCAGGCTCACACACCTAAGGACGTCTCCAAGCCTTGAGGACCTGGGGTGTGAGTATGTTCCTGATGCTGAAGAGCTCCTAAGGCCCCATGCAGACAACAATTGGGAACACTTTGGGGACAAACTGAAAAAGAAATGACCAAGTGTGGCGGTCTGAATGAAAATGGCCCTCATATTCAAAGGGGATGAGCATTATTGGAGGTGTGGTGTTCTCAGAGGAAGTGCATTACTGTGGGGGTTGGCTTTGAGGTTTCAGAAGCTCAAGCTACCTCTAATGGATCACTCTTTCTTCCTGCTGCCTGCAGATCCAGATGCAGAACTCTCAAATCCTTCTGCAGCACCATATCTGCCTGCATGCTGTCATGCTTCCTGACATTACAACAATGGGACTAAACCTCTGAGCTGTGAGCCAGCCCCAATGAAATGCTTTCCTTTATAAGAGTTGCCATGGCCATGGTGTCTCTTCATAGCAATAGAAACCCTAACTAAGACACCTGGGAAACAAAGAATAATTGACAAGCAGGCTCCATCTTATCGGTCCAACCTCCCTTTGAAGACTGCGGAATTACAGAGTCCAAGATGCAGGCAAATGGCAGCTCATGAGCAACAGGTCTCCTCACGTGCTTGTTCTGGGGTGGTAACCTCTGGACCATCTTTGGCTAATGGTTTCACTCCAGCTCTGACTCCTCATGCAGCCCCCTCCTTCACCATCTGGTTTCCACTCTGTGTGTCGCTATTACTATCTGGTGGTGGTAGTGGTAGTGGAGGTGAAACAGGGTTTCTGGTAGTCCAAGGTGGCCTTGAACTCACTATGTAGCTAAAGCTAACCTTGATCCAGATCCTTCTTCACCGACCTCTCTCCCAAATGCTGGGAGTACATGTTTGTATTTCTGGTTTTTATTGTATGTTGTTGTTTTAAATTTTTGAGGCCATCCTTGAGACCTAATCTTGCCTTGAGCTTGCTTTTCCAAGGATGATCCTGAATTCCTGATCCTGCTGACATCATCAGGTTAGGTGTCCCTCAGGGACAACAGGATGGTTTTATCTCCAGAAGTATAAATGCATTCACGGTTCTAGGTGGCTTTGTGAGGCTTCCATCTAGCCCACAGCAGGCTCTGAAACTTGCTTTGAGCATGGGGGTAGATGGCAGTGTAGCTCACCCAAAGGCAGTATTTGGCAGCAGAGGATGGGGTGAAGGAATGACAGGTGGTAGAGACCAGGGGAGCCTTGAGGTAGAGCCATGTCCTGTCTAAGTACAGAGGTAGAGCATGTGGGTACGATTCTGAGGAAAGGTTGACGGCAAGACATAGGTGTGTACTTACATGGAGAGAGCCCTGAGGGGGAAGGTCTGGAGGTTGATGGGAACACAGTAGAGAGGTACAGGTCATCAAAATCCACCATTGAACTCTTTATAGTGAAGAAACCAGAATCATTCATCAAGAAAAAAAACAGATATGGGAAGGCAAAATCCTCTGTTATGATTGAAAGGGGGGGAAGCATTTACATCAAAGAACAATTAGAACAATCAATTCTCAACTGTCCCTAAGAAACAAGGGAAGGCAAACACTGGCTTTGGATAGATAAAGCCTTCGAACTAAAAGCAGAGGGAAACGGAGATGTTCACGTTGTAAGGTGCAGGAGAGGAGATCCGCAGGTAAAATGAGCTGGTTTACTGACTTCCTGGGTTGAGGTTTGTCCTCACTGTTAAATGTATCTGGTCAGCTTTCCTCTTTTGCTTCAGGACCACACGAGGCCACCAAATACAAGGAGAACAGCAGGAGGTGGACATGGCCCACAGGTATGTTTCATGTGAAAAAACAAAGATTGGAAAATCAAAACGCAAATTCAAAGTTCAAGTGAAGAGCGTGGAACTCAGAAGTGGCCCAGTTCCCCCCCACACACACACACACACCCGCCAAGCTCCTGGGAGCAGCCGCCCTCCCACCCCTGTGAAGTTCTCAGACTATTTACTATTACAGCCTCTGATTCGAGACTTCTCTCTTCAATTATTCCATTACGCCCTCTGTAATACTCAGATCATGAAAGGGAAAAAAAAACTACATAAAAATGCTTTCCCAAGGCATGAATTTCTATCAAGAGTATCTGTAGCCCATTAAACTACTCTTGCCATCCCAGAGTCCCGATCCAACATAATAAAGGCGTTTTTGTTAAAGTTCTCGAGACTCACTTTGAATGTCTTGCCTTTTGTTGATTGAAGCCATATTTCTAGTGTCATTTTAATAGTTTTTGTGTGAGTTTTCATTATCTGTTAAACTTGTAGTTTGATTATAGGTATAAATGAATAATTTTTCTGTCATTTACATTCGAAAAGGAGTGCATTCATGAAGGAGCACACAATCTGAATTCGCCATAAATTCTCCTCTTAGACATTCATCTGGTCAGATCACAAAGGCTTGATGTCAGATTATTACTTCTGGCATTCACTCATCAGCGCCTCCCAAAAAGTCTACCTTAAGACGTGATTCTCAGATGCTCACACCAGAAATAATTACTGTGACATTCCCTGGCTAATGGAGGCTTTCCTTTGTTCCTTGGCAACACATTTAAGTCAGACGTGGTACCAATTGCAAGATCACAGAAGCGGGGCTTTCTCTGAGCTGGGGGCATAGCCTCAATCAGCGGCATGAGGATTCAACACTAAAACAGTGAAACCGGCAGCACTGTCCACTTCGAATGGCCACTGTCCCAAGTGCCCCAACCTGACACGATGTCACGAGGTCCTCCATGGCCTGGTCTGCAGCTGGATTCAAGAGTCTCACGACACAAACTGTCAGGTGCCCGTTCTCACAGGGTTACAGGAATGCCCCCACAGTGAACAGCAAATCAGAGATTAGAGGAGAAACCTACCCTCTTCACGTATTGTATCCCATCCACCCGCTGCTGCAATTTGAATGCATTGACTCATGGTCATTGGATCTCGAAAATGCAGAATGTGTTATATAAAAGCAAAGGATTAAACTCTACCTTCATCCCTTGGCTGAAGTCTACCCCAGCCACACTGCAGCAACACCATGTAAAATAATAAGAACAGGAAATGGCAGCGCTGCTTGTATTTTTATTAAATGTATACTGGAGGATAAAGACATGGCTCAGAGGACCCAAAGTGCGTTCCCAGCACTCATGGCAGACATCTCGCAAATCTCAGAACATCCTCTAAGTTCAGCTCAGGAGATTTAACATCCTCTTCTGGGTCTGTGAGTGCCTGTATGCATGTGGAATAGAAGACACACACTCATGCACATACACACACATGTACACACACTCCTGCACACACATACACACTCGTGCACATACACACTCATGCACACACACGTGCATCCATACACACACTCATACACATACACACATGTGCACACACACATGCACACATACACACTCATACAAATGCACACACACTCGTGCACATACACACTCATGCACACACACGTGCATCCATACACACACTCATACACATACACACATGTGCACACACACATGCACACATACACACTCATACAAATGCACACACACTCGTGCACATACACACTCATGCACACACATGTACACATGCACAAATAATCTTTTGTTGTTTTTTTTTTTTCAAGACAGAGTTTCACTTTGTAGCCCTGGCTGTCCTGAAACTTGTTCTGCAGACCAGGCAGGCCTTGAACTCAGAGATCCACCTGCCTCTGCCTCTGCCTCCTGAGTGCTGGGATTAGAAGTGTGCACCATCACCATCCAGCTTAAACTTTTTTAACAAAGTAAAAAAATGAATGTAACCATTTCTTGTCCTTCATGTAAAAGTCCAGGAACAGTTGAGAGTTTATAATCAAGGATTTTTTTTTTTTCCTACAGAAAGCTGCCCTGGCCGGGCAATGGTGGCGCACGCCTTTAATCCCAGCACTCGGGAGGCAGAGGCAGGCGGATCTCTGTGAGTTAGAGACCAGCCTGGTCTACAAGAGCTAGTTCCAGGACAGGCTCCAAAACAACAGAGAAACCCTGTCTCGAAAAACCAAAAAAAAAAAAAAAAAAAAAAAAAAAAAAAAAAAGAAAGAAAGAAAGCTGCCCTGGTACAGGCAGAACTCTGTGCAGAACTCTGAAACCCCATAGTATAGTACTTCCATCTGGAAGCCTGGGGAGAACCGAATGGTGCTCTAGAAGGGCCTTTGGGTAGGGTGAAAAGCTTCCCTCGAGGCAAGAGAAGGCTAACGAACCCCCAAAGGGAAACAAACCTGAGAAATGGGATCCCTGGATGCCTCTGATGGCCAGAGCTATAGATCTGAAAATAAGGGGCTATCCTGCCTGGTGTGCCAAGTCCCTCGGCCACAGGAAGGGGTTTGCCTGCACACTGATGTGGTCACTGCATCAGAGCTGGGACGGGACATTAATTAGCACTTCATTTTCTGGTGCTCTCCTTTTCTGCAGATATTAGCTCCGGGGCCACGACAGCCATTTCCTGCCCTTTCATCTCTCCTCCACATGTAATTGAACCTTTAGCCCATACCTGCAGACCCTGAATGGGGCTCCTAAGTGGGGGGGGGGGGACCTTAAAGGGACACTGCTCCCTGACAACTATAGAACAAAGTCAGTAACTTCATGCCTGAAGTGTTATATGGAGCAGCAGACTCAACTCTGCACCTGTGTGTGTTTCCCAGTGAGGGAGACTTAGGGGTCTCCGAGTGAAATCTGGTAGACGGGCGTAGTTGTGATGAAGCCATAACAGTAACCCAAAGTAACAGATACCATGAGCAAGAATTTGCAGGGTTCCAGGCACCACTCTGGATAGCTACACAAGGCTCAGTGTGGCTGGGGGGGGGGGGGGACAGTCACTTCACAGTGACACTGAAGAGCAGGGGGAGGGGTGCAGCCATATGACTCTCCTGGCTGCGGCAAGGCAGCGTGCGCCTCTAAGAAGAGACTTACAGAGTGTGACACATCACTGTGAATCCCCAAGTCCACCTCATGACACAGCTCTCCCAAGGCTGCTCCACACAGGCAAATGACTTCAGCTGGGCCACGGAACCTTCAAATGCTGGGGCATACTCTAGAAAAGTAAGCACGCTGATTCGCTTTGGAAGCACGTGTTCCAGCCACGATGTTCGCACAGGTGGGGGCCTGGACCCGCACATGCAGCCCCACAGATGTTCTCTGCAGGCCAATCAATGCATTAAACCAACTATGAAACAGGGACGACTACTGCCCCTCCCAGTTCTGGAGAGATTCGGTCCAGATGTAAGGCGAGCGATGGAAAAAGCAGAAATGGAAATCCCGTTTTTATTTCTCATTCATTCCCACACTAACACAAAAACCTGGAGGGATTTCAAGTGGATGATTGTCAGTAATCGTTGTGTTTAAATGTGCGAGGTTGCAGGGACTGAGGCTTCAGGTGGAAGAGCCCCCTCTCACTCAATTCTATTAGCAATTATTATTTCCGTTACAAAAACCCACCGCAGTTAAGGTGCACTTTACCCCGCGTCTCCTTATCGCCTCTAAAGTAGTAAGAATATCTGGCAAAGCTGTTTCTACCTCTGACCTTAGGAAGTGAGCCTTGAGTAAAGCCATTCTGGTTTGTGGCTTCATGGGTTTCCTCCTCTAATGCAAGCCTGGCTGGGAAAGCTGCAAATTTCTATATTAAACAAGAAATGTTAAACACCTTAAATACCAAAAGACGTGTTCAGAATTGCATTTCTTTCTCTGTGTGTTCCAATGTGCAATAGCAACTTAAGCATATACTTGATGGGAGCGTGTTTCTTTATACTCAAAGAAAGGCAGGGAGATGTCTAGACTGCCTACATCTGACTGAGAATGCTGGGGTTCTAGACTGCCTCCATTTGATTGAGAACACTGGGGTTCTAGACTGTCTCCATTTGACTGAGAATGCTGGGGTTCTAGACTGCATCCATTTAGTTATTTTGGCTGATAATGGTGGGGGGATCTGGGGTTCCCTGTCACAACATCACAAGGATTCAAGAAGAGCTCAGGACCCCAGTCTGTCGGTCATGGTGGCTTTCTAAGTCTCACCCACTTTTTGTCCATCTGGGACAAAACTGGGAGGTGAAGGGCTTAAAATAATAGAAACCAACTGTCAAATGGCTCCAAGGGCCAGAAGTCCATATGTTAGGTGTCCATAGTACCAAAAATCCCCTGGGAACCCAAACAAAATCTTCCAGCCTCCTCCAGGTCCTGCCACGCAAGGTCTTTCCTGGCATGCAGTTGCCTCAGCCAGACCTCTGCCCTCATCTCCATGGAGGTTCTCTGGGGTTCTCTGTCTGACTATAGCCTCTCCTTTTCCTACAGAACACTGTCACTAAACCCAGAGGTGACCGTAAGTTTGGGATAGTCACCAAGAGCTCCTTTACTATCAAACCTGCAAAAACAGAACCCTTTCCCACAGAACTCATGTTCCGAAGTTCAAGGTGCAGGCAGATTGAGGAGTGCCAACCACTCAGCTCAAGGGCTCCAGCGTGTGTCTTAGATATGGCTTCCTCTTCTTTTCATACCCTCTCAGTAGGAAGAAAGGAGACTACGGTCTCTGAGTCTCCATTCAAAATCAGCACCCGACCCTGAATCCAGTATCTCCCCAAATCCTCAGTACAGGTTTCAGTTGACACCCGGTCACACCTGTTCTTAAAACAGGACACCAAACCTACGCTAGCAAACTCAAGAAGCCACATTGCTGCTGAACCACAGGATGAGATTCCACCAGTCCAGTCCTCGCCTGCTATGTGGAGAGCCACCATAAGCACAGGTGATAGACGTCACCAGGGAAGTCAGTCCCCAGGGCCAAGGATACGCCATCACTAACCGCAGGAAGCGGGGCAGCTTCCAGGTCCTCCAGAGATGTCTGTCCCCAGTTTGGAGTGTGCCGGACCCTCACAACAGCCCGGGAGGACACACGGTGTCACAGCCTGAGAAACGGGACTTCCTGGTGGCATCTGAAACTTTGCGGCCCGATATGGCTAAGGAATCTCCCACCCCAGGCTGGAGAGAATTGGCTGCAGCAGATGTTTTCACTCTGGGAACTCCCAGACCTTTCTGGCCACTCATTTATCCGTCAAGGGGATCAAACTCTACCCTTCTATTATGCGTTGTCACCGGACCATCGCACAACTTTATCAGACTTTTTATTCTGGAAACTGAATTAATTTTCTGCAAGGGTTTTTTTTTGTGTGTGGCTCTTTAATCACATTTACGGGGGAACATGTGTACTGCAGGCTGGAGAGCCGATTACAGCTGCCAGGAAGACCACTTTCAAAGGCGATCGCCCTCTCTCCCGAGGCTGCCTCTGAAGGTCCCGGGTTTTGTGGAGAGGAAAAAATTAATTACTATTTTAATAACGAAGCCAATCCTGCTGAAAATCCTCTTAGAGACGGAGCTGGGTGATGTAATGGCTGGCAGGGGGGATATTGAAAACACTGACCGCACAGCCCAAGCCTAGCCTTTCCATTCAGCTTCTGTAAGATGATACGGGCCGCTGGGTCACACATTAGGGAATTAAAAATATAATAATAACACCAGTTTTTCCTGGGAAGGGGAAAAGTTGTAGTCCTGAGAGAGCAGTTGATAGGTTCCTGTCTGTCTCTGCCAATGCCTCTAAAGAGGGGACAGGGAGTGGGCACTCTGACCCTCCAGTCACTCTGGGTCTCGACTTTTCCAGCTGAGGACTGAGCATCCCAGAACCCAGAACATCAAAGTTTGGACTCTTACATTGAAGCTCCAGCATTCAAGTGTACAGTGCCAGGCTCATGGGGCACAGCCATTTAGACAAAGAACCGGGAAATTGGGAGAGTCCTTGACTCTCTAGACTCTAACATATCAAGATGAGTTTTGTGATGAATGTTCATGTTTTTGCTATCTCTCCTGGAGAATAAATTAGAGAAGTGAGTGACCTAGGTCTGTATTTGTTTCTAGCTAAGGCTCTGTTGTCTCCCCTTCAGCCATGGCCTGACAGGCCAAACTCCATCCCGTGGCCTGAGACAGCCTAGCCAACTCCAGAGAGCAGCCACTTTCTTGTGATCCACCCCCTGCTCTGCTGCCTTTCTGCTCCTCTCTGTCCCCACCTCTCCTCTCCTTTACCCCAACAGATGAGCAAACAGAGCTCTTTGTTGCAGCTGGGCCAACAGTCCCCTGCCTGAGGACAGGGTAGAGGTGACTCTGAGGCTGGCCTTCCTAGAGGGAAGCCCTCAATATCACCTTGCCCCAGCCCTGACTGGAGCCCCAGGCACAGCCTAGCTAAGGTCAGAGAATCCTCTAGAATACAGTTACTCCGCTGAGGATAAGGGAGCCAGAGGCAAAGGGCTGAGAAGAGATGCAGTGTATGTGGTAGAGGAGGAGGTGGGACGCTACTGGAGAGGGTGACAGGAGAAAGCAGAGGACAGGACCATTTCAGGCACATGGAGAAGCAGCTTACACTCACTGTGAGGTGGCTGAGGAGGTGTTCGCAGCTCAGTGACCAGTGAAAGAACATTGAGGGGAGGGCGGGCAGTGTTATCTGGAATCTTCCATCAGTGGGGAACAGGTTCCGAGTATGGGATGTCACACTCAGAGGCCACAGTCCCTCTACACTCTCAGGGTGTCAAAGACCAGCCTTGTCCTCTGTGGGCACAGGTCCACCATCAACATTTGAATGATGATGAATCTTCTGGCTATCCCACCAGAGAAGTCAATTGAATCTCACAGTAAGATGAATTGCTCCTTCTGAGCACACTTCATTGCCGCTGGTATGGTCCAGGCTGTCTTTTCTTCATCTTTTATTGTTTCCAGTTCCTGGGATGAACCCAGACCTATGTGAAATCCATTGTCTTCTCCCAAAACAGAGATTGTTAAGCAATCCCCTGACCCCTGAGGGACTTGTTCAATTATTACAGTCCCTAGAGGTAGTGCGCAGGTCTGTGAGGACAGTCCCCTGCAGGAATCTCATGGGTCCTTGAGGATCTCCAGGGAGAAGACCCCACAAGTTTCCTTCCATATGAGAAATGTTCCAGCCTTGTCCCTCTGCAAGGTTCTGAGTGTGTCTGCGGTTAGGGCAGAGTAGACCCAGATTTTACAGGCCAGTGGTTCCCACGTTTGTGATGTCAGGCCATCCAAATGCCGGAACATCTCCTAAGCAGTCTCCTCACTGAGTAGTACCATCTCACAGCCATGATTGACACAAGGATGCTCTAAGATGTTCACAAGCCTGCCCCTCTGGCTGTCCAGGCAGGAGGACCTGCTCTGTCTTGAAAAGAGATGTGGTGGTACCCAAAGCCAGCCAGCTCTAGAGAGTTGGACGCTGGCTCAATTCTCACAAGGATGGCAAGCTTGTCAAGATTGGACCTGTCCTGTATTGTCACATGGTACCAAGTGGGCAGAGGGTTGGGGCACCCAGACCGGAAAGCCAAGAGGAAAGAAGCAGACACCTTTTTCCAACTTAGACACCTCAGGAATCCCAGTGGTGGCCTCCGTGCCTTCCCCTCCATGATGGGTACATAGCGCTCTATGTCCAATCAGATAACACTGGGGTGTGAGGATAACGAGTAAATATGCACACTTGCTCGGTCCCATCTGGATAACATCCCTTCCTCAGGCCCATGGCCTCCCCTGCGGTGGGTGGTGGGAGGTGATCATCAGGCAAACTGCCTCAAAGATAAACAAGTTTCCACTTTGTGGGAGGATGAGAGACACAGATAGAGCTCTAGGATTCCAGTCCTGCAGCCAGGAATTCATCCTGCTCCCACCTCCTGTGAGACTGCCCATGGACCAAGATGCCGTAACAGAGATGGAAAGGGCAGAGACAGTATCTCATGATGCATGAACCTATAGGAGGTGCAAGTTCAGTTCCTCCAACCAAGCTTTGCTGATGCATTCATTACTGCCCTCATTTCTGGGATGTGATGCTTGACATAAGCCCATTTACAAGACAAAGGTTGCAGCTCAAGAGGACAGAGTCCATCGTGGAGGGGAGGGCACAGAGGCAGGGAGGGGCAAGAGCAAGAGGTGATCACATTGTGCACCCAATCAGGAAGCAGAAAGCAAACACGGAGTAGGTCAGGCTATCAAGTCTCAGTCCCACCCGCAGTAATTTACTTTCTCCAGGTAGACTTCACTTCTCAAGGGTTCCACAGTCCCCAAAACAGCACCATCCACAAAAAAACACATGGGAGCATGGGAGAAATTTCACATTCAGGCCACAGCAGGTGGGTTGTGGCTACCATGGCTTCTGTACCTCCAGGGGTCTGGTACACAGGGGACACCTGACTAGCGAAGTCCAAACTCTCACAGCTGGCTTTTCAGACCAACGTTACTAATTTCACTCACCTGTATGCTTTAAATAGATGACTATCTCAATTAGAATTCTTGTACATTTTATAAGCTTTATCCTCAAATCTACAGGCTAAAATTCCCCCAAAATGAGCCATAATGTGAAGCTGGCTGGGTTCAGCCAAACCGGAAGCTGTGCAGCGAACCCCCCAAGTGGACGGGCACACTGCTCCTCCACACACCACACAGCAGCCATTTCTTCAATGCCATTGAAAACTCTGCTCCACCGAATGGGAAGAAAATGTATCAGACTCTCAAATGGGGAAGTTTTATTAGCTGTTTATAACCTGTATTTTTTTTGTAAATTGCCAGAGTTAGCATAAAAGAGACGTGTCATATTGATGTGAAAGCTCCCAGTTAGGATTATGAATTCTGTGACAGCACAATTGCCTTGATATCAATATGTTTTTTCATGAATTGCAAAGAAAAGCAGGTGTATAAAAATAAAACTCACATAAAATATAAATTATCATTGTGCAAGTTAATTCCATCCCCTCAGGATACGATAGCTCAGGCACTTCATATTGGCAACAACAACAACAACAAAAATGTTTGTGAGTTACTTTTTGAGGTTTATTTATTTATTTCTACTTATTTATCGTTTCTTTGGCTGACTGGGAGGTCTCTAAGACAGAATATCTTTTCCATAGCTGTCACCGGGAACAAGAAATGTCCCCGTGCTATCCTCAGTGCCCCCAATAATAGCACCCAGAACACACATGTGGTGTTCCAAGCCTCCTGCTCAGAGGGGGTTTGAAGGGAATTTTATTTCTAAGCAAACATTTTTCTTAGCTGAGTGGGTGCCGTAGCGAGGAGATAATATATGGGAAGGCAAAGCAAAGACTGCCCTGAGGATTCCTAATTCTAGAGAGGTAGGGCAGCCCCTCCAGCTATGGGCACTATCTATATCATTTAATGAGAAATGTCTTAGATTTTGTTCATATATATCTGTTTCAACTTTGAGTGCTTTTCTATTTTGTCTCCGTGGAAGGAGGAATGTACCCATGGGAGTGGGACCTGTCTTATCCCACAGGACTCAAGACACGTCCTATAGAACTGTCCACCAGCCTCCGTCCACACAAGCACTGGCTTGAAGATTTCCCCTCCCAGTCTGTTTAGCTTTGCTAAGATGCTGCCCCAAGTTAGGGGTCCCATGGGCCCACAGGTGCCCCTGGAGCCAGCCCTCAAGTGACAGAAAGGTGCAAATAAAGGATCTAGGACAGAAGTTTCTAGCATCTAGCGTCCCCAGAAGGGGAAGTCACAGGTTTTCAATTCACCTCTCGGACCCAGAACTACAAGCTGCAGTGCAGACAGCTCTATTTTGCCTTTTTCTCCCAACTGCTCAGCTGAAATGCCACATTCTGAGCTTCCTCAGCATCCACAGAGAAGGGAGAGAGCTAAGCTTCTGTGTTAGCAAGCAGTTGCCCGCACCAAGACAAGCAACCAGCAAGACATCAAGAAAGAAGCACGACTTAGTGTTTTCTTTCTGCTCCAGAGAGTTCCTCAACCAGAGCTGAGCTGCGCGGGGAAAGGGCAGAATTGTTCCAGAGGACAACGGCAGCTCCCAGCCCCTCTCTTGCTGAAGATCCCTAGAGTACCGTGTCTGCCTTTGGTAGACTGTTCATCCATGACTGGATAGATGGCTTTTAAAAACAAGCCTATCAGGGGCAATGCATTCACCTCTTTGGGGGCCCCTTTGACAGTAGGTAGAACCAGGAGATGGTCCTTACTTGTGTGAATGGAGGCAGTAGTCATCCTTAGTACCTCTGTGACTTGACTGCGGCTGTCCCTGCTTCCCACAGCCTCCTGCTCTTTGGTTGCTTAGTAAAAGGGATGCATAGGACTCCAAAGAGGCCCCCTGGTAGAGACAGCATTGCCACAATCCAATGAACCAGGAACCCTTGGTCAGCATACGTCAGAGGAACAACCAAACTACCCGTCCAGTTATTGAGAAAGACATCAGCCCAGCGGTCCAGAAATGCTGATGCAGGGGGTGTTCCATGTATCAGCTCTCACGGATTGTCCTAAATCATAGAAGATGAAGAGTGGAAACCACACTCCAGTCATTACAAACCATCTTTGGGCATCTTAAAGAATAACAACAACAATTCCCCCCCCCCTTCTATTTCTATTTTCAAAATAAGAAATACTCTCCGCTGCCTCCTCTATAGGTCAGTGGTGCAGTTTACTCCAAAAGAGAACCAAGAACCAGTAAGAACTTGAATTGCAAGATCTTACAACTTACACTCTGAGACGGTCTCATGTACCTCCCCCCCCCTAAAACGTTGGCCTTGACTTGCTGACCCTCCTAGCCCCCACTTCCTCAGGGCTGCCATTTCAGGCATGTTATTCCCACACCCAGTTTTCTTGTGTGCTGGGAATGGAGCCTACACTCAGCCAACTGAGTTACGTCCCTAACCCAACAACTTACTATAGTCAACCGAGCTTCTCTTGAACCTTACTCCCCAACCAGTGCATAGGAAGTCTTTATCAATCATCACACCACATCCTTCCTGCCCCCTTCAGGATCACTGACCATACCTGCCTTGCACTGTGTCAAGACTGTGGTGTGGTCTCAGAGCTCCCTGAGCTGCAGAAGTATAGTATACATACCCATCGCATCTCCCCCCCCCCCACCCCGAGCCTCAGCACTTGCTAAATATTTAATTGGCTCATGCAATATCAACTGGGCTAGAATACGCTGTTCATTAGTCTTTTTAGTGGAGGTCATTTCTTAATTATATTGATCACTCATATCATATGAACCATAATTGGTGCTTTTCTCCCGGCCATGTATTTTTAATGAAGTGCTTGGGCCTTCTTTGTAGTGGCAAGGTGTGTTGGCAGGTGACGTGTGTCACTCAGCCTAGAATTCTGAATGCCTTCTTCCTTTGCAGATAAAATATTTGGATTTTTTTCACGCTGTTTTTGTTGTATAATTTTTTAGGCTATTTTTGTTTTACAATAGGTTCCACTATGTAGCCCAGTCAGACATCCAGCTTGTAATCCCCCTGCCTCCAACCAGAACACACAAGGATCACAAGGATGCACCAGACATGACATTCTTCTCGGGATATTTGTTTTATCTCAGGGAATCTGTCTTGGCGTCAGAGTACTGTGATGTCTGGTGACATCTCTGTTAAGGATGCATAGCTCCTGGGTTATGGCACCAAGTGTTTACACAGTGCAATTGCCAGGACCTCACCATTGCCTGTGAAGCCCCTCTGGCAGGGCAATAGCCATACTTGAAACTCCATCCCAGGCAGGAGGAAGCAACAAAGAGGCAATTTCAGTCCCTGCCTCTCAAAGACAGGCTTTATGTTTCTTGCCATACTCACCCTCACCTAGAGGAACAGTGACTAGTAGGTGCCTTCCATCTCTTCTTGGACCCTCTGTGAGGTGCCCACTGGTGAGACCATGGCCTCCCCTGGCTAATCTTACCGTCTCTCACTTTCTACCCCTGCTGTCAGGTACAAGCGTACGTGATGGAGGAAGGTCATTGGTTAGTGATAATAAACCAGCTGCTTGGCCTCATAGCTTAGAACATAGGTGGGAGGAGTAAACAGAATAGGATGCTGGGCGGAAGAGGAAGTGAGGTCAGACTCTGCTCTGCTTCCAGAGGGACCGGAGACGCCATGCTCTGCTCTCCCAGGCAGATCCAATCCACAATGGACTTAGGCTAGAATCTTCCCGGTAAGCGCACCTTGGGGTGCTTACACACATCATTAGAAATGGGCTAGACCAGGTGCGAGAATTAGCCTGTAAGGGCTAGAGTTCATGGGCCAAGCAGTTCTTAAATGAATACAGTTTGTGTGTTGTTATTTTGGGCATGAGCTAGCCAAGCGGCCGGGGTGTTGGGGACGCAGCCCCGCCGCTCGTATTTCAACACATACGTCCCGGACCAGGCTGTCCAGCCAAGACTGACTGTCCATTCGAATGGACGCTCCCAGCTCAATGGAATCCCTAGAGATCTGGCACAACTGGCCTCCCTGGTAACCCATCCCAGGCCACAATAAAGCCCTTGGCTCCGCACACACCATCCTCCTCCTCTGAAGAACATCCCACCAGGGTAGATTCCTATCGTAATTTCATTTCTATTGCTGAGATAAAACACTGACCAAAACCACTTGGGGTAAAAAAAGGGGTTTTTGTTTTGTTTTGTTTCACCTTGTAGAACATAACCCATCGTGGAACAAAATCAGGGCAGAAACTCAAGGCAGGAACCTGGAAGCAGGAACTGAAACAGAAGCCATGGTGAAAGTCGTTTACTGGTTGGCTCCCCATTACTTACTCGGCCTGCTTTCTTATACCCTCTAGGACCAAATGCCCAGAGATGGCCCTCCCTCCAGTGATCTGGGCCCTTTCACAATAACCATTAATCAAGAAAATGCCTTGGGCTGGAGAGATGGCTCAGCGGTTAAGAGCATTGCCTGCTCTTCCAGACGTCCTGAGTTCAATTCCCAGCAACCACATGGTGGCTCACAACCATCTGTAATGGAGTCTGGTGCCCTCTTCTGGCCTGCAGGCATACAGACAGAACATTGTATACACAAATAAATAAATAAATATTTAAAAAAAAAAGAAAAGAAAATGCCTCCTCAGACATATGGGCAGACACTGTCCTCAGAGGAGGACAATGGAGGATCCTCCCGGCAGTCCTCCCTAGCTTGTGTCACGACTCAGATGAGGCCAAGAGCACCTAGAGAGAAAGTGGCAAGAGCCCTAGTGACTGCCCCCAGGAAGACAAGAAGGCAAAGTAATCCTTCACACACAGGCTGCCCTAGCCCCCACTTAGGAACACACTCCCAGGGGTAGGGGACAAGGCAAGGAACTGGGGATGCTAGGTCAGAGAGCACCACAAACAAGGGCTTCTTGTTCCCTCGGTAACTGCAAACTTTTGCCGCACTGCACACAGTTAGCTGTAGGGATGGAATGAGGTAAGTTTTCAGATCAGGGCCTCTCCTAAGAGCCCTGGATCTTATATCTGACTAACCCGAGTATCTGCTCTTCTTCCTCCTCAGTAGAAGGCAGAAAGGATAAAACACTAGCAAAACCATAGCTGTAAATGTCTCCCCAACAACAAGCCTTCCCAGGAAGAAGTGCATCACCTCCATTCTCTACCCTGTGTCGTAATCAATGCTTCTGAGGCTGGAAGAACACGGAGCACACCAGAGTGGAAGCGATGCACACATTTTTCTGGAACAATTAAATGGTAGGAGAGGCAGAAGTAGATTTTTATTTTTAATACAATTGTATTAGCTTCTCTTCACTGCACGTAAGAGTGTGTGTCATAGGACTTTTAATTCAAGTGTATTGTGTACTTTGACCACATGCATCCCCAGCCCTCCTTTTCCCCCACGTTAGTGTACTCAGTCATGACTCTATCTTCATATCTCATACACACATCCAATTTATGTGTTTAAATAAAATCCAGAATGCATAAATGATAGAAAACATGTGACAGTTATGTAACTTCCTTTGTTAATATAAAAAAAGGGGTAAAATATGTGGGTATAGGTAGATTGGATACATAGGTGATATGTATGTGTGTATAAGTTAATAACATCTGATAAATAGACAGAAATAAATACATAATGGATTGAGATGATTGAAAGGTAGATAGCAGATAAACTGGTAGATAATAACTAGAGAGATAATAAAAAGATAATAGGTAGACAAAGATAAATAATAAATTAATATATCATAATATATGATAGAAAAAGACACATAAATTTATAAATACATAGATTATTGATACATAGATGATAGATTGTAAACAGATGGCTCAATAGAAGAACAAAGAGAGATGATAGATAGATAGATAGATAGATAGATAAGATAGATAGATAAGATAGATAAGATAGATAGATAGATTAGATACTACCACCATTAAAATACTATTATAAAATTATGCAGTAATTTCTATGTAGGGTAAGTATATTAAATTATTCTGGCTGGGGAAGTCAGATTCTGAAGAAATATCATGTTGAATCCCAAGCACTTAGTCAGATGCCAAGCTGAACAGTTAACAAACCTGCAGGTGGTTTTTTTGCCTAAATGCTAACATTCCAATGACTGTATGTCTCTATTTCCTTGAGGGAACATTGAGCTCAAGCCCCAGTTTCCTAGAAAGCCCTTGCATATTGCAACACTCTACAAGAGCTCAGACCCTGAGGGAGGTCTCTGCAGGTGTGGGGTAAGCTTGGTCCTCACTGGAGCATCCGCTGGGAAGCCTGACAAGAGTTCCCAGGGTGTCCCTGTGGTTCATGGTAGATACCCCTCCCTTGTCTCCCTAGTGACTGTGGACACCCAGCAAGACTATCCCAAGGCCTTCTACCATGTTTTTTCTGAAATCCCAGCTACTGGGACTAACAGTAAAGAACACCAAATGGTTGTAATCAGGCACTTGAGGGAGATTTGCAATGGAAACATCAATCTTTAGTGTAGTTCAGTCCTATAAAAAAAAAAAAAAAAAAAAAAAAAAAAAAAAAAAAAACAAAAAAAAACATGGCTTTTATTCTGTTTGGAATCTGTTGAATACTCTTCCGGAGGGTCTGTGAGCTGCTGAGTTCTCTATCCTGCTACTCCGTAAGTCAGCAGGTGACCATTCCTTCCTTTCTTTGGCCTTCTTCCCTTAAATTTGTGTCAAATGTCGCCTCAGTTAAATAAGGCCCTCAGCGCTCGGTGTCGCCTCTTTCGGCGGGCTTCCACACGATATATTTACATGCTCAGTGGTGAGCTGGAAGGCAGTGTTGGCCAACACCTCATGACATTTTTGTTTTTGACGAAAATTAGATTTTTGTGTTGTTGCCCCTTTTGCTTCTGTCTCCAGGGTGCTGATTTTAATTAGGGAACGTTCATTTTGGGGGAACAAGCCTTTCAAACTCAGAGGAGCCTGAACAGATGAGATGGAAGCACGGACAGAGGTTCCACCAGCAAAATGGAAAACTGCAAAATGGGAGAGAGAGGAAAAGTAGGGACAACCAGGAAAGGGCACGGGTACAGTGCGTGTGAAGACATGCCCAGAAAGAGCAGCAGACATTTTTCCTGTGACCACAACTGTAAAATGGGGAAGCATTTGGAAACGAGGTTCCACTTCTCCCAGCTTCATTCGTTAAGCGTCTGAGACCTGCAGGTCCACAAAGCTCACGTTCTCATCTACAGGTGGCAATCGGCCGCCCTCTCAGGACTGTATTCTGAGTCACCCACTCACTGGCGCAGGTATCTGAATTACCAACCGTGTTAAACATCCCGGAGCTGTCACTGCCTCAAAGGCAAAGCAATCCCCTCGCAGCATCTCTGCTTCCCCAGCCTCCAGGATGCTGAGACACACATCAAAGCTGGCCCCAGTGTTTCCACCAGCGAGGCAGAAGCAGATAGCAGGCTGCTCTCAGCACAGAAAAGAACCATGGTTGTTCCCAACTGCAAAGAAGTCTCCCCAAGTGCAGGTGCCTCCAGGAGTCAGGAATCCCAGCAGAATGCTGGGAATGAGACCACCCAGTCACCTGACCTCCTGACTCCTTATTTAGAGAGAATCCATGACACTATATATAATGGATTCAGATATTGCTCGCTGGGCAGCAGGCTCAGAAGATGAGCTCAAGAACCATCCTGAGCCTCCATTCATGCCCCCTCCAGAACAAATATGGTGCCGGTGATGTCCGATACCTGATATGCGCACTTTGGAAGATGGAGCAGATGTGTGTGTGTGTGTGTGTGTGTGTGTGTGTGTGTGTGTGTGTGTGATGATTAAAAGGAAAGTCAACAATGACTGTCATGAGGAAGGGGAGTAAGGATGAACTTGGAGAGGTTCCTACTCCTGGTGTTATGTTGGATTTATTCTAGAACAATTCTGTTTATGAACAAAGGAGAAAACACTCAGTTGTCCAAAAATCTTACCAACAATTTGCCAAAAAGTTAAGGTCTTATCACACCCACACACCCACACCGAGGCATGCTGAAGTGACCGCGTGTACCAAGCTCTGCAAATCACATGGGCTTTTATTTTTATTTTTCCACAGTCAGGCTTACCAGCGAGGCTGGTTAGATGGTTACACAGACTGGGGTCTTAGGGGCTGGTGTAAGGCTTTCTTTCAGCTCCTGCTGAGGGAAGATGTACTCCATCAATAGCATCTGGTGTGGATGGATGGGAATGAGAGGCTGAGGTCTGGCCAAGCACTCTGGTGTTATGGAGCCATGACAGAGACACACTAAAAGTCTCAGCAAGATCGTGTTCTTGTCCCCTTAGCAGTTCCCAAGAGTGGCACATGGGCACTGCGGACACGCTCCAGCACAGAGCCGCAGCCACCTGGAAGAAAGATTGGCCGCGCTGCAAGTGGCTTAGAACGGCCTGAGCAACTTCAGGCAAGTTCCGACGGCTGCTCAGGAAGTTTCTTCCTGCAGCCCGGTAAACAGCACACTGTCTCTTTAACTGATTTTTATTTTATTTCTTTTCTTTTCTTCTTCTTCTTCTTCTTTTTTTTTAGTTTAAAGATTACATTTAATATCTATTTCCCAGCAGTGTACAAACTGACATCATCTACTCATAAAAGCGGAATGCTTTGGTTTTTTAAGCTTCAAGCTGAATAACAAATTGCCACAGATGACAGCATAAGAGAATACCAGAATGGAATCAAAAGGAGATTCATTGTCAACAGAAGCCCCCTGCTGAGGAATTTCAATTTCATATATCTAATTATCCCTGTCAGTCGGAAGAACTGACAAAAAGCATTCTTTGTTCTCTCGTTCTGCCTCCCGCTTCTCACTCTCAATTAATTCCGGCATACAAATATGACTAATTGTCTTTTCAGTGTTCGAGAGCTCTGTATATAAATGTTCACGGACTGAAAATGATTTGGAGTGTATTCAGGCACCGATTTATGATATCTGAGCACAATAGCCATGCATAATTCAGGTGACCATGTTAGCACCCTCACACGCCCGCATTACAGGGATTAGGCAGGGCCCTCTTTTCACGTCTTTTTTTCATATCTGCTTGGTGACAATAACTCACTTTGCACCTATTAAAACAGGAAGCGTTGCATGTCTGCTGTGGCTCATTGAAATTGCCACACGCGAGATCACCAGCATTTAAATAACACATGGGCAGTGAAGGGACAGAGGGGTGCAAAGAGACAGTGGGGACTTGGCCATGGAGCCCCCGGGGAGGTTACAGTTACAGCTTTTGATTTCTGTTTGTTAGTGCTGTTGACTGTTGGGAGGACTCACGTTGGTCTTTCTGCCCATTTGCATGTTTGTTCTGCATTTTGCTTTTTCTTTCCTGTTTTTGTGATCGCTGCTGCTGTTTGGGGGTGGGGTAGCTGTTTGCCCCTCAGGCTCAATCAATGCCGCCCAAATGCATTTCCATTAATGCAGCTGATGATTTCATTGTCTTCTTTTAATAAAAAAATAAGTAAAGCTTTGTCTCAATTATTTCAACTTTAGCAACTTATCTTTATACTATTTGCAGCAATAACGAAATCTAAATGGGACTCAACACAGCATAAAGAGGAAATAACATTTAAGAGGACAAACATTTACTCTATATTTTAACGAAATCATGTCTGTAATTATAATTCAAAGTCAACTCTAATTCAGAAAATGGAAGTTAGAGTTCTGCCCAAATTATGGCATTAAATTGTCAGTTAAAATAAATCTATAACACTGGCACATGTATTTAACTGTTAGCAGATATGTTTAATTGATTGCTTGATCTAAACATATATTTTATTACCATCTGTGCTTTTGTGTTGCAAAAAGTCTTAAAAATAAAGCCTGCTTTGGTCATAGCTCAGTAGCCTCTTTAAAGTTAGGAGATTGAAAGCTATTCACTAACAAGTACATTTTTTGGAGTCTAATCATATTGTCAAGGTTACTAATAAAAGACCAATATGACATTCTAAGGGGCTTAGTATAAATTACAAAAAAAAAGTGCTTTGGAGCAGGGAAAGAGATTTTTTTTTTTTTTGTAAATTGCTTCTCCTGAATCCTTTTAGTGTGGGAACTTTGGAAACTCTCTTTCTGAATTTTTTTTGTTAATAGAAAAATCAGCATTTCAACACCCATGGTTTGAAAACAGACAAACTTTGCCCACTGCAGCTCATCTGTTGGGAAAAGCTGGTGCTTAAGGCTAGGAAAACATACTTCTCTGTGCCCCACACCCCACACAGCCAGACCAGGACAGTGAGTCCCTCTGCATCCCACACCCCAACATTTTCTCAGCACTCCTGAGCCTCAAAAGTCATCCTTGGATCCCGACCCTCCACCTTCCTTGCTGCTTGTTTCTATTGCCTTATTCACAGAGTTCCATGCTCAGGAAACGAGGCTTTAACTATAAACAGATGATAGATAGATAGATAGATAGATAGATAGATAGATAGATAGATAGATAGATAGATAGATAGATAGACAGACAGACAGACGGACGGATAGACAAATCAATAGATAGCTGAGGCAGGAGAATTATCAGTTTGAAGTCAGGCTGGGTTACATAGAAATACTCTGTCAATCAATAAAACAACAAATGAACTCCCTCCCTCCCTCCCCCCTCTTTCTCTGTTGCTGTTGTTCTCTCTCTCCCTGAATGTGTGTGTGCGCGCACACATGCATGCACATACCTGTGTATCTGTGTTGCTTTTTAAAATATAGCTTTGAGTGAGAACTCTGTGTACATATGATGCACCATATAGTTTGGTTTTAAGCTGTTTGCTTTTTAGACTCTAAAGTTGTATTAACCAGCTTATGCTAGAACCATGTGGTTAGGGCAGAGTACATCCAACAACAATCTATCCCCTTGCTTCTGAGTTTCACCAAGAAAATGCATGTGTGCAAGTATGTATCTATGCCTAAGTATGTGTGTAATTGCTTATGTAACTACAAAAGAAAATTTAAAAGAAAATGTGGGCTATGCTCCTGAATTCACTCCCAAATCTAAAGACAATCTGTACAAAGAACCTGTGAACTCCAGTAGATCTTAAACACAATGAATCCCAGGAAGGAGAAAGTAACAGATGCGGGCAGCAGCTTGGCCATCTGTCAGTGCTCATGAGTTTGGGGTGACATTTGACAAGATGCTCACCAAGAGCATGTCAAGGGAAAATGGAGTGTTCCCTAACCCTTGCAAAATGACAAATATCTTCATGAACCCACCATCAAACCAAGACCTTTCCTGTGACTGCAGATGTCTGTGAACTACCGGAAAACATGGAGAATTCCCATTATAAACTACAAAGCAACAAAACGATAGAGCAAATTAAAACCCTATCAGGACAGAATAAACTTGTTTGTTCTTTAAGACATTTAAAGTTACAGACAGGGTGACAAGGATGAGAGAGAGAGAGAGAGAGAGAGAGAGAGAGAGAGAGAGAGAGAGAGAGAGAGAGAGAGAGAGAGAAAGAGTCTTCCAAGAGTGCATCAAGAATCAGGAACATTAACACAGAGCCCACACTCTGGAGAAGTCCTGTCAATGGCTAAGCTAGGTTTTTAATCTTGCCCAAAACATGTCGCTATCATCAGCCTTCCTCATGACTGGACCATGCTTACCAGGAAGCCTTCATGCAGTTTCATGACAAGCCAGTCTCCTGAACTAAAGCCTATAGAGAATGGGTTCTGGGCCTTAGATGACCCAGTGAGACAAGAATTGAAGTTCTAGCAACATCCCCCTCCAAAGAGAGAGAGAGAGAGAGAGAGACCAGACCAGGAGTAACCCTGAGCAGGGGGCTAGGATGGGATTTCAGATGCTAAGTATCCCAGGCAGAGCATAGGAAGCTGAGAGACAATCACCCTTGAGAGAGTTGGCACCTCAAAAAGGGAAATGAAGATTTAGAAGCCCAAGGGATCAGTATAGAAGGGGGAGAAGATGTTCTGTGGACAGAATACCCCAGGCATGTCCTTGATACAGCTCCTGGTTGACTCCACCATGTATGTAACTCAGTTGTAGAGACCACTGGAGCTCCTGGGAGCAGAAATTCTCAGACTCATAAAATTTTATAACCTGTTATTCCCAATTTCCTTAACAGTGAAACTTTCGTGTGAGCATATGATTAGTGTGCCTGAATGTTCATTTTGCCCAGTCCCAGCACATTAAATCAGACATATGCTTGGCATTTTCTTGCTGGAGAGTAGTTCATGAAGCAGCGTCTTGATGGGTATGTTTTGGGAGTGAGCTCAGCTTCCAGGGCAAGCACTACAGAACCAACAAATACTCGGGTGTTTTGTAAAATGTTATCCTAAAATTGTTTTTCATCATATTGATAATGTGATGAAACTGGTCACAGGATTTTATCTCAAATGATTGTACCAGGCTCTAGACTGTAATTATCAGAAGTTCCATTTTCTCCTTAGGTCAAGGTTAGGATTTGACAAAAACGAGAACTTCTGAGCAGTGAATTGTTTGAGGAAAACCTCAAGGGCGAGCAGAATCATGGGGAGTTCTTGCTAGATGGAAAGAGAGAGAAAGCTCCTTGGTTTCCTCCACTGACTTCACATCCTGCAAAAGATCCACCATGGGCTTCTGGTCAGTGGCCAAACTCAGTTCCAGAGTCCTCACTTTTGTATAGCAAAAGCCCCACAGTGACCTTCCTTCTGTAAAGCAGATGCAGACTTTAGATCAAACCGCATTGTTTTTCAAGACAGTGAATCTCTTGCAAAGCTGTTTCATCATTTTCTCTGCCAAGATTTTAAAAATGTAACATTGTAATAGAACAATTGATCGCTGCTTGTCCTAGGGTCATCGACAGCAGCTGGTCAAATGCCCAAATCCTGGCAGGCACACACCTAGGCTGCGGGCAGAATCTGGACAGGGGCAGGAAACATGAAGAAGGAGCTGGCTTCACTGCGAGGCTGATATTGTCAGTTGGAGCAAGTGTAGAATCCAGACATGGCTTCCTGTATGACAACTCTGAAGGCTCCTGAATGTCCCAATAAGAAGACATCTCTCCCCTGGGAGAAGGCACCCTGTGCTATGGGAATATAGTGACCAGCTTGGAAGGGTGAGAATCACAAGACCTCACAATAGGAGTGCAGGAAGTTACTACAGGGACCACTTCCGAACCAGGATTGGAAGAAATGGAAAGGTAGCTAAAGAACAACTTTCAGAAGCTTCCAAATATTTTAAATAATAATAAGAAGAAGATTTGCTTTTGTTGCTATTGCTTAAAGGGTTTTTCCTGTTGTTTTGTTTTCATTGTGTGTGTGTGTGTGTATGCTCATTTGCATGCCTGTGCATGTGTGTTATCTGTGATCATGGAGAGCAGAGGTCTTAAATGACTTCTTTAATCACTGTCTACCTTATTTTTTTCAGACAAGGACTTTCACTAAACATGAGGTTCACTGATTTGGGATAGCTGGGTAGCTGAAAAGCCTGTCTCTGCTTCCCAAGCAATGGAGTAACTAGCATATATTACCAAACCTGACATTTCCTTCCTTCCCTCTTTCCCTCCCTCCCTCCCTCCCTTCTTCCTTCCTTCCTTCCTTCCTTCCTTCCTTCCCTCTCTCTCTCTCTCTCTCTCTCCCTCCCTCTCCCTCTCCCTCTCCCTCTCCCTCCCTCCCTCCCTTCCTTTCTTCTTGTGGGTTCCAGGAATCAAATTCAGATCTTTGTGCAAGTATTTTACTGACTAAGCCATCTTTCAAGCCAGATTTAAAGTTTATAAAGCAGAATAATCATGGCTTCACAGACAGTTGCTAAGAAGAGTGCAGAATGATTTCAAATGCCCTTCTGCAGCTTCTCCCAGCTACACCTCACACTGCTGCCGACTACTCATCCCAAAGGAGGTGACGGTGGACATGGCCACTGACCTAAGATTACTGTCATCTTTAATTCACGTCTCATGTCTGTGTACAGCTGTGTCACTGGTGTGCACTCATGGGGCCACAGGTAAAGGATCTCTGAGCTCTCTCCACCTACAGCCTCAGTTATATCATCCCCCAGACCATGAACATCTCTGTTTTGTCCTCCATCTCCACAGTCAGAAGGGAGGCTGCAAAGCAGAAGTTCTGCTGTGATCTTCTGGGCCCCATAGAGGCACTCCACAGAACCCTTGCCTGTGGTAATACGTTTTCAGACTCCACAGTCATGGTGACATACCACAGGATCCTACTCCCTGGATTTTGTACCAATGCTTGATCCGTAAGAATCCAGGCTCATGATAAATAAAGTGATCTTGTATGGCTGTTAGTAGGACTTAAAAAAAAAAAACCAAACCCACATGATGAGCTACCTTGGACATCCTGTGAAAGGAGCCAGCATTGTGGCACACAGACACAGTGACAGCCGTCAGTCACTCATCAAAGTGCCTGGCAGAGCTGGGGCTTATGGACATCCACTAACATATATCTATATATTGTTAGGCTTTTTTTTTTTAAACCAAAGAATCCCTGCCACTAACCAGTAGATGCCAAAGGGATTGAAAGCAGATGGTGAGGGATGGGAACCAGTGTCTCACACCTAGAAGAGAGCTGCTGCTGTCCGTGGTCCTGCCCTTCTGTCTGTCCTAACTCCTGTACACTCCTTTGCTTCTGGGCTGCTTGGAACCCTGATGAATCTCCTTACCCACTGACCCTGATGACCAAGAGGCTTTTCAGGAGACCAAAAGAAAATTCTATAAATTACTAGTCCCTGCAGGTTCACAGTAGAAAGAGTGGGTTTCAAATAATCACACAGTGTTTTCTCCTTGGGCTAGGAAGAGTGTTTATTTGCTTTTCAATATTGTTCCTAGAATCAAAATAGTGACTCATGACCACTTCTGGCCAGTGCTTGTGTGGGTTTTTCCAGATCTTCTCTGTAGGCCCAAAGCTCCCAAGCCCTGGTCTCTTGTGTTGCTTTATATCACATCCTGATCTCTTAAATTGCCTTGTATTGTATTGCGTCCTGGGCCTTGTAGTGCCTTTGACACTGTCGTCATTGTGGTAAACTAAAAGCAATGGCGTGTACATTGGCTTCATGCAAATTGATAACGGCAGCTACTTTGCCTGCATTACTTCTTTCCACCCATTTTCAGTCCCTTCAAAGGTGAGCTTACCATGTGTGTGTCCATGTCTGTGTCCGTGTCCATGTCCTGTGTGTGTGTGTGTGTGTGTGTGTGTGTGTGTTCTGAACCTCACATCACTTTCTAGGCAGCATGTAGAAAAACTGAGAAAAGTCGGGGCAGCCTCCAAAGCACAAGGTGGTACCCCAATGGCCCAGTGCCCACACTGGACACAGGGCAGACAGGAGGATAAAACTGTCAGGAGGGAAAACACACAGAGAAATACTGCCATTTCCTATTATCCATGCCCTTTTAGCAAGCTGTTTGCCCAGTTGCCATGGCATGGGCACTGAGATTCCATAATTTTCCCCTGCCTGCCATCCACTCATGCGACAATTGAATTTAATCAGCCCAGACGGTTGGTTGGGTTTTGTCTGTGTGGGTGGAGCAAAAACTTTTCTCACCAGCTAAACCCACAAAGTATGGAAAAGCCATAAATAACCAGTAGCTTCTAAGCCTCACACCTGCCTGCTTTATTTAATCTGGGCTGCAAGGACACAGAAGAGTAAGCCTAGAGTTCTCAAGCAGGGACCACCGTGGGTAGGCAGGGCTGGCTAGACATGTCTGTGGAAGAAAACACCCATTTTGGTGGGGAGGTATTAATCCTGAACAACAGAAGTACTTCTTTTCCAAGCAGTGATGTCAAACAGAACACCCCTAAAAGACTTTTTTTCCACCAGCTAAAGAACGCATGGATGACAGGGGAGAAAAACCCAGAGATTATCTGAACAGCGAGAGAACAGAAAGTTTAGTAAGAAGATGGTTCAAAGTGAAAAGTGAGGTCTGACCCCCCACTCTACTTAGTCAAGAAGAAAGACACAAAGGTGCTGTGCCAGCCAACTGTGTAGATACAGACACACAAGCTGGACTTCTCTGCCATACCTGCACAGGACATGTAACCTAGCTAACAAAACATGTGCAGCCTTCATAGAACATGACCCCTGCTTTGAAATAACATGATCAAGGGGAAAGCCCTCCCAGGGATATTTACCTGCTGGCAACATGTCGTCAAAATGTATTAGGTTTCAATTTACAGCAGTAGAGGTCAAAATGTGGGAATATTTTTCTCTATACCCCGATGCAAGTCTGTTGGATTTCCAAGACCTGTCAAAACTTCACTCACTGTGTGGTTAAATAACCATGTAATTCTTCACTGTGTACTTAGTGTAGTAAAGGGCCTGTTAAATGGTTCTCCACTGTAAAGCTAGGAGCTGAGATCATAACAAATGTGTTTTCTGGTTCCGTTTTTCAAATTGACAAGCTTGTTTCCTATCATATGTAGCCAAGCCATTTTTCTTCTCTGTGGCTAGTGGAAAGGAATGGTGGCTAAGCCATTTTCAATTCAGCTGGAATTGAGAGATTACAGCCAAACCACGGTACAACTGCAGACTCTTCTCTGAAAGTGGCACGTGGTACCTACCTCATAGAGCCTCACTTTGCAAAGGGAGGCAGAAGCCACAGAGGAGCTCACCGTGAGCTTAAAGATGAGAGATAGCATATCAGGAGATGGTGATGGAGCCATCAGTCGAGCTGGCTGGAGACGGCTTGTCCTAGGTGGTCCTGTAGTATATTTGGTGTCCAGGATGGAAGTGATGGAAGCCATGGGGCCTTCAGAAGGTGGGGCCTTGAAAAAAGTGGAGCCTTTAAGAGGTGGGGTCTTAAGAAGGTGGGACCCCTGAATGGTGGGGCATAGAATATGGGAGGAGGTTCATCACCCTTGGGAGGGTGTAGGTGGCGCTGCTGGAACCCCACCAGTTCTCACGTGGAAGTTGTTACCAATGAACAAAGCTGGCTCCTCCATGGTTCCTGGCTTCCTGTCTCACCATGTGATCTCTCTCCAGCTGTGTTTCTGCTGTGCCCCGCCCACCACAATATGATGTGGTCACAGGCTCTCACCAGACTCACATCATAGTCTGGAATTTTAGCCTCCCAGACAAAGAACCCTAGGTGTTTGCAATCAATGCAAAATAGACAAACAGAGCAAGCCATGGAGTGTTACTTGGTGTCTTAATCATGACTCAGTTTCTCTTATCTTGCCAAAGTTTATACCTGTCCCTTCCAACTTTTCAGATGTTGCCACCAGTTCACCATATATGATATCAACCATTTCTGAATCCCAGATTTTCGTATTGAAATACTGTTTGTTGAATGTTTCCATAGAGAAGCAATCCACAAACTTCTAGACAGGGGGCGTGTCTTGGAACAACAGAGAGAGGTGCCTCTCCCAGACTAGAATTTAAATTCAGCTCAAAGATAAACAAGGGTCTCCCCCGGAGACATGGTGATAACTGCAACCTCCCCATAATGCCGTCGGGATTAAACTAAATTTACCTGCTAATTAGAGCAAAGCAAAGTCCTGGTCTGTACCTTAGATACAGCCCACCACCCTGTCCTAAAGATGGCTGGAAAATACCTAGCTTCCCAGAGGTAAGAACCCAGGGGGAAGTGTGAGAGTAAGAGTCGGTAGTTAGAATGTAGTGGGGCTTGCACAAGACCGGCTTTCTCTTGGACATGGATGGAAAAAATAGCTTCACCAGCAAACGAACCCTACTGCTTCATATTGTTGTATCCGTGCACAATGACTCTGCTGGTGAGATGCGCTGTGAGGCCACAACAGACAGCAGCTTGTATGCATTACGTTTTCCCACTGAGTGGGTATGCTTGACTTGCGGATTTTCAAGCAACACAATTCTTTTTTTTTAATATATAGGTAATCTTTATCTTTTGAGTCCATTGATCACAAATAAGAAAGAGGTAGAGGTGTAAGGAAGGAAGGAAGGAAGGAAGGAAGGAAGGGAGGGAGGGAGGGAGGGAGGGAGGGAGGAAGGAAGGAAGGAAGGAAGGAAAGAAGGAAGGAAGGAAGGAAGGAAATAGGGAATGTAAAGGAAAAATAGGACTGGCCCAGCACCACCAGAGATGTGCTATGGGCTTCTGTCATGCATCCTTGGCCTTGAGGAGGTATTAGGAATCTAGTCTTCTAATGAAAACTACCCCAAACTCCTTGTGGTCCAACAGTTCTGCTAACAAGTGAAGACCCAGAGATGGGCCACAATGGTTGTTATAGTCCAAGCACCCTGAATACTAACTTTACCACAGAAAGAAATATGAGTCCTTTATTTTGATTGACTAAGATATACTGCCACATATTTTCAAAGCAAACCTATCTGTAGAAAATACAGCTATTTCAAATGGTGGTGTGTGAGCATTTGTGCGTTAGGATTTGTATGCATATGTGTGTGTGTGTGTGTGTGTGTGTGTGTGTTTGGATCAACCAACAGAGTAGAGAGTATCTGCAAGAGATGGCAAGTCAAGCCATACTATTTTCCTGTGTACAGGGAAGAAATTCATGGCAAAACTGTGACCGTGTGGTTTAAGAGTATGATCATTGAGCCAGGTGGTGGTGGCGTGCACGCCTTTAATCCTAGCACTCAGGAAGCAGAGGCAGGCAGATCTCTGAGTTTGAGGCTAGCCTGGTCTACAAGAGCTGGTTCCAGGACAGGCTCCAAAGCTACAGAGAAACTCTGTTTTAAAAACAAAACAAAACAAAACAAAAAATATAATAATTACATCAAAATTATGCCAATATAAATGGTGCCACCATTTATTGGAAGTGTGTCCTCATGCAGAATAAGGATGTAACCATGAACAATGAGGGTATGGACATGGGGAATAAGAGTGTTTCTTGGTAGAACAAGGGTATCCCCCCGTAACACAAAGGTGTGGCCATGTAGAGCAAGAGTGTGAGCATATAAACCAAGAGTGCTTCTTTGAAGAGGAAGGGTGTGACCGTACAGAATAAGGGTGTGTCCTGCTGGGACAGATGTACTCACACAGGGCCGGCACACCAGTAAGGATCCAGCAATGTACACCATTTCTGTGTGTATCTTGTTATGGTTACTTAGGTGAGCCTCTTTAGCTAGATCGACTATACAGATGTGCCTGCCAGGAGGTGGATGCTTCAGAATATCCCAAAATAGTAGAGGAAGAGGACACCTGCTTCCCTGGCTCTTTTGCGTCAATCATGGAAAAATTATTTCATATTTAGGAGTTCGTGAGAATACCTCAATATTAGAGAAAATGGCAAAAGTAAAGAGGTATTTTTGGTTCTTTTTTCCTTGAGCTGGCCACTAGCCATGGGCTGAACTTCCTGACAATCTGCCCAATCAGGTCACACAGCTCTCCTGTGAACTCCATGTCCTATACTGACAAAGGGTGACCTTAGTGTCTGAAGGTTGGGGGTTAGAGAAGTGAGAATACTTTCGGAGACTTGCTCAAGAGCGCTGCCACCAGATTCTACTTTTGCCCACTTAGGCTCCCCCAGATGTGCCCACATCTTCATAAAATCTAGCATAAAAACTATTTCCTCCAAAAAAAAAAAAAAAAAAAAAGCCAGGCAGTGGTGGAGCTCACCTTTAATCCCAACTGTTTTCAGCTTTAGAGAAGCAGAGACAGGCGAATCTCTGTGAGTTCGAGGCCAGCCTGGTCTATATGAGCTAGTTCTAGGACAGGCTCCAAGAATACAGAGAAACCCTGTCTCAGAAAAAAAAAAAAAAATTCTTCTGAGTTTTGTTAGCTCACACACACTCCAATCACTATTACATAAATTTTCAGGATTTTTTTTCTGAATCTATCTTTATCAGTTTAATTTCAAAACCCAGACAGGGATCTCCCCTCTCCCAAAGAAACTATTCATTCCCCATACTTTCTGGCATTCAAGGAGGGCATGAGCTGTCTCACTCGGGCCCAAAGCTGCAGTTTAGAGTTAGGAGCCCGCGATAGTCATCTCCCTCGGGTCCATCTGGTAGGTAGGTCCATTTGTTCAAGCAAAGGTCATAGCAGACTGGATTCGCAGACCCGACCAGGACCCTGCGCACCCCAGCAGATGACTCCCAGTAAACTCAGGAGGCCACTGGATGCCCCTGGGTTGCTAGGACACCTGAAAGCATCAGCGCATCTCTGCTTTCCTCTTCACAGAACACGTTCCCCAGGGACCTGTCTGTATCCATGGTCTCCTTGTCCCTAGAACACGATCGTGCTGAACTGGGGGGCCCTCGTCTTAGGTGTGGTCGTTTGTGCAAACTGCTTCACACAGCCCTGGTTCAGTACAGGCTAGAACAGCTGCACCTGCCCAGGGATAAGCTGAAAGTTCTGATGACTGGGAAAGGTAGCCAAGGCTTTCCAGGTACACACTACGGGGAGGATGTCAGAAAAGCAGAGCAAGGAGGTGAGAAAAGCAGAGCAGGGCAGGAAGGTGAGAAGGGGCGGGAGAGAAGGTAGCCAGGGCCCAGTTTACATGTCTCCTTTAGTGTGGGTTCAGGTCCATGAAGACCCTTCTGTTTTCCTCTGCATCCATCCATAACTCTGGCACATTTCTCCCAACCAAGAATCGCCGGTAGGCCCAGTTAGGATGTGGACCCAGAGGGAACAGCCCAGACTCAAGCTGAACTCCAGGCCCAGTTAGGGTGTGGACCCAGAGGGAACAGCCCAGACTCAAGCTGAACTCCAGGCCCAGTTAGGCGGTGCACACCCCTGCCCCCATCCCAAGCTGAACTCAGACAGTGTGAACAGAGTCACAACACCACCCCAGATGGGTAACAGCTTCACACCTATGTGCTATGGGTCACATCTGTGTGTGAAAAGTGAGAGCTTGGAGAAAGAGAAGAGAGTCCTTGAAGAAAGGCTTCTTCCTTCATTTCCCTTCAGGTCTCTTCTGCCCTGGCTTCCTCTCTCCCTAGGGCTGCTCTTGAGGGAGCTCTGAGGTTCTGTGGGCAAAGCGGAAGGCAGGCAACACCCTGACCCACTGGCCAAATCTCCTTGGGAGACCGTAAGAATTTGTGGAGGAATTGCTCAGCCACGGGAGACCAAGGCCAGTGTTGGCCCATGAGACTGAATGGGGGAGTCAGACAGCTGCACCTGCCCAGGGATAAGCTGGAAGTTCTGATGACCAGGAAAGGTAGCCAAGCCCTGGAGGGGGGAGGGGGGAGATGCCTGAATCCCTCGTGAGACTCACTCACTGAAAGTGCGCACCCACTTGTAGGCAGCCCAGGCTAGCCAAGAAGACATTGGCGTCCCTCAGCCAGAGACTATTCATGTATCAGCAATCCACTGTCAAAGTTAAAGAGTTTGCCAAAGAATAATAGATGCTTTATGCATAACTAGTTCTAAACCGGGGCTATAAAAGTTTTCTATTAACATGGAAGCACTAAGACAACTATTTTTTTTAACTTGATAAATATACATAACTCCTTTACAATGGAGCTCTTGTGTTGCTGATGAGGACTCGTAATGGAGAGTTATATTTCCAGGATTATATCTTTATTCAGTTGCAAATGATGGGGGGGAGTTTAATACTCTGCTTGGTCTATGAATAATAGTATCATTTGAATGCGGGACACCTGGTGCAGGGGGCGGACAGTGGGGGCTCTGGGCTGACCTGGCAGTCCTGCCAGCTCCACATTTTCCCAGCCTTCCTATCCGCTCCATTCAGCATCTAATTTCATTCTCTCTCAGCAAAACGCTAGACACTTGTAACTTTATTCTCCCTCTGCAAAAACTTGCTCTCTTCTAAGGAAAAAAATCCCAGGAAAAAAAAAATTCCCTTATCACCCTCTTCTTATGTGGAGTCTAGTAATTTGAAGGCTGGCTAAAGTTTCAGGAAAGACCTTCCAATTAAATACTGTAAAAAGATAAAATAACAGTGGCCTTGCCGCTGCCCAATAGCTTTATTGAAGCGCTCTTTTGTTGATTTATTGTACATTAGCCATTGAGCCGTGCAAAGAACATTACGTTTCAGAAAGAGCTATTCGTATGCGGCCGGCATCCACTCCAAAAACAATCAGGCCTGTATTGCGTTTTGCAAATTTATACCAGGATGTTGGTTTAGAGTGTTTCCCTGGAAAGGTTTGCAAGGAAGGGTCTGCTTTCACGGGCAGAGTGATTGAGGCACACAAACAAACCTTTGTTTCAAAACTCACAGATGTATGGCCCGGCTTGAGCTTTGTTTTCTCCTTTAAGAAGTAGTCTCAGATTTTTGTTTTGAGCACAACACAGGATTGTACCAAAAAAAAAAAAAAAAAAAAAGACAGAAAAAAAAAAGGGAAAAAAAGTTAGCAGGCGCAGAGGATAAATGTCTCCTGTAATCTTAGGCCCTTCCAGACTTTTCCCAGGGTTGATGTTGCTACCCTAAACTTTGTGTGCCAGAGAAGTTTGATTTTTCTTCTCCATTATCATTTGTTTGTTTGTTTTGTTTTTTGAAAATTCTGGCACACGACAAAAGGGCAATCTGTGTACTTCAGCTTTGAATGGCATCAGGAAACCATCTCAAAGCTATTTGGGGTTTGCAAGCCCCATAAATATACTTTTGTCACCCTGGAGATCTGCCTCTTTCTTTCACTGAGCATGGTATGTACGTACGTGGTGAGTATGTCCCAGGTCGTGTTAGTCACAGAGCATAGGGGACCCGAGTCACCCTAAGAGTGACTTCCAAGTGACAAAATATTTATACTCCAAGTCAGGCCTCTCTAGAGGCACCGACAGTGGCTTCCCTCCCAAACAGCAGCTGGAGAACTCGTATAGGACAGGAGTCAGGGGCGCAGCGGAGAGCATTTGACGGTAAGTGGAGCAATGAGAAGCACACAGAGACAAGAAGCCATCAAGCCGCAAGCAGAAAAGCTGCCCTGCCACCCGGCCACCTCTGCAACCCCTCGCCAGCACAAAAGCCAAGCTGTTTGTCTGAGAAGCCAGGAGTTGGCAAAGGAGGTAACAGATTGGCAGGGCTAAGTGTGGATACGCGCACACCACGGCTCTCAGTGACTCACACCGCGGGGAGATGACTTTTTCACACAGTAAGTGCAACAGTGTGTGCAGTCCCCGGCGCATCTTCTCTGGGGTACATCCTCCCTTAGGAACAAGATGTGGCGTCTATTTCAAAAGCAGCATGTCATCCCCCAGAGTGTGTGCAGTATCTGGGGAGGCTGCCGACAAGCTTGAGGAAGATGAAATATCAATGACGATCTGGTTTGACTGGACGAGAAAATCAATGGTGCTAGAATATCGACGGTGACGTGGTTTGGCTGGGCTGTGGTTAGTGAGCACATACGTTCTTTCTATAGCCTTCCATTTATTTCTACTTGACATAACCGTGGCGCTCAGTTCTCACAGCAGCCTTGCTTCTGAGACTATGGAAGATCCCATTTTAGAGATGAGTCGAGTACTAACGGTTATGGGAATTGAAATAATTGGCCCTCTGTCACCCTTTGGAAGAGCCAGCTCCCAGTTCAAGTCTAAGCACAAATTCTACTTCTGTTCTCAACATCACCTCCCACCAGTCCCAGGCTGGGTGTCCCGAGGATGTGGGAGGAGGGAAGGGGAATGTCTCCTGCAGATGTCTTGAGGCCACTGGCTGTCACTTGAGCATTCCCTGCCCTCGCTTCCTTCCCCCACTTTGAGAAAATGATTTAATCAGCTCCTCGCTCTCCTTGGGACTGACTAATTTTGGCATCAGTCAGTCTGTGGCCCGCTTTCATTGTTTAAAGACCATGACTAAACTGGCCTGAGCCAAATTATACTACAGTGTGAGAATTCACTGTTGCTCTTTCGTCTCTAAACACCGCCTCCAACAGCCAGCATGAAACCCCTGTTCTCTTGGGATGTCTCAAAGACAGTGGTAATTGTCCCGGGGGTGTTAACTGGAAGACAGCTTTGTGTCTCCACACCCAGAAAGTGCTGCATTTGAATAACTTCTCGGGAGAAGTGCTCTGTGGGCTGGCAGGGACAGAACAGGATCCTGTGGTCACACACTCCCCTGCCCTCAACCAAGTAGACAGAGGTGATACATTGACCTGGGAGGAACCCTTTCAAAATATCCCAGGATGCCTCATTCTCTTCTTCTCCCTCATACACAGTGGCCATCTTTGTCCATTCTGATGGCTTCTGAACAGACACCAGGGCTAGACAAGCATGCCTCCATCTTGAATAAGCAGGCGTCTGAGCGGCTTTTACAAAGTTACAGAGAGTTCTCCAAATGGACAGCTTGTGGTCCTGACCTAGTGGTGCCCCTGAAACTATCAAAGCCTGCAGGGACCATGCACACTCCCTATCAGGGCAGGAGAGGCCACTATCACCTCCCTACTCCCTTGCTGCTGAGGCTGAGCCCCCCACCCCTCTGGTCCCAGGACCTGAGTTAGGAAGGGTTGCACTGGAAGTACTTTGGAATCTAAGCCCAACACTGGCAGGAAGTGTCGGAAGGAGCTCACAGACATTGTGAGCAGAGAAAGAGGGGGAAGATGGAGGGGTGGGTGGAGGGGATAGATACTGGGTAGATAAAAGCAGGTGCACTAAAGAGGAGGGGAAGAGTAGGAGGTGTGAAAAGTAGAGGAAAGCGCCTTGAAGAGGGAAGGGAGGTATACAGGTAGGCAAGCAGGTGGGGGAGGAGAGGGAGGGAGAGGGAGGAAGGCAGGCAGGAAGGGGGAAGGGAGGAAAGAAAGAGCAAAGAGTGAGGGAAGGCAGGTCCCACCTGTAATGTTTTTGCTTTACCGTGATTGCTGGCATTAGGTAGCAGTCTACTTTTCAATGTTTATAATTTATCAGAAAGGTATGTTCTTGTCACTTCTAGAACCAGAGATTATCTGACCTGTGTATTCCTGCTGCTGATGGCAGTTCAGGCCTGTGAGACCTTACTGGATCAGTCTGGGCCAATCAAAGGAAGAAGAACATGCATTGGTGGAGAACTGCATCTGATGTGAGCCTTTATACCAGTGATTTTTTTTTTGCTCTTAAAATTTTTATTAATAGTATTAGAATAGTGACAATGTTCCTCCAGATACTTTACAAACTGTCTATCTTCATTATCCCAAAATATGTGAGGGAGATGCAGTCTCAGGTGTGAGACGCTGGCCTGGCAGAGTCTCCAAACACCCTGATCAGCATAGTAGGGTTAGCTATGACCCCTCCCTCGGCTCTGATCTCACCCTTTACACCTTGCTTTCTGCTTCCTTCCTTCGGATGAAGTCCCAAGTCCCTGGAGCTATGCTAGGCTCAAGAATCATGGCTATTTAACCCAAAATCAATTTTGCAGTGACTTCCCAGCCACTGAAAGTGCAAAGGTCGCGAGTGAATCAGATCAGGACTCTAGCTGCCACGTCTTCACACAACCTGTGGCCCCCACGGCTACCAGGAAGAGATGGGAGGATAGAGGCAACTTTTGTGAGAAGCTAGGCAGATTGGGACACACCCAGGATGCTGCTGGGTTCCCAGGAAAACATCAGGAAGGAAAAGACAACTAAAAACCTCTCGATTGTCCCCCTTGGTATAAGTCCTTCAGAATTCACTGCCAAAAGCCGCACGTACCACAGCCGCTGTGTCCAGCGCTATCTGCCAATGGCATGGGCCGCCTCCTGGCAGGAGAGGAAGAGGCTGCTAAGTTCATCAGAAGCAACCACTCACCCGTCCTAAAGCGCCGATCCGCCGATGCTCAAGTGGGCTTGCTCACAGCTATAGCATGTCCCCTTCTGAGGTCCCTAATTGTCCCATAAATGCAGCCAAGCAATTTGCCTGCAATACACTGAAACTGTCCACTAGTGAAACTCCTACCAAAGCCCCTTCCCTGTTGCTTTTTGCCTGGTGCACACACCCTGTCGGCGCCTAGCCTCAGAAATCTGGCCGCATCCTGCAGTGGAGATGGCATGCTCAGCGGAAGACGACAGGGAATGACCCTGAACACAGCAGGTGGACACACATGTATGCCCCTCTCCCAGCACTTCCAAACTTGGTCCTTCCGAGTGGCTGTAACTGTTACAGAGACCTGGTTACTGTTAAAGGATGGTGGCTCATAGTGTGGCTTTTGTTTGGGTTTTTTTTTTTTTCCTTTTTAAAATTGTGGTAAAATACACACAGCATGGGGTTTTTCTACTTCAGCCATTTTTAAATGCACTGAGTTCGTGGTTCCTGGATTGTGCTGTGCAGCCAGGCACTCCTGTCCATCTCCACGACACATCATCCTCCACGGAGGACACTCTGTCTCCATGAAACATTGACCCTCAGCCCCAGCCCCACGGTCTCACATTCCCAATCTGGGAATTAACCTGGTCCCTCCCATAAGGTGTCACACAAGGCACTGCAGGACCCTCACCCACTGCCTGGCAAGGTGTCTTCCACACACAGAGCCTACATCACTGCTGGGGAGGTGGGGTGTCTGCCACTCACGCCCCCTTCCGCTGTCTGGGCCTGACCTCCTGCAGGCGCCACTCTATTGCGTGCTAAGGCTTTCTCCAGCTGAGAACCATCATGGAATGGTCTCAGCTGCTGAGGGAAAGGAGACAAGACAAGTCCTAGCTGCTCCATTAAGACTCAGTCGCTATAGATCTGTTATATGTCTTCTACCATCAACCCACTTCTCACCCACTGATGGCCTTTTATCTGCCCGTCATCTAGATATCTATCGAGCTATCTGTAATTTACCATCTGCTATCTATCATCTATATCTACCTATCTCCCGAGGGTTCTGTTTTCTATATAACTTTAGAAACTGACGTTTTCATACTAACTTCTCACCTGGCTCCTGCTGTGGCTCCAACCAAACCTTTTCTTCCCTCTACAGACAAACCCTAGGGCTCTGTAATCTAACTCCACTGTTCTCACAGACATGAGTCCCCTGTCTGAGTCCTTCCCCCAGATTCTCCCTTAACTCTGCTTAGGACAGAAAGGCCAACATTGTGCCTCTTTGACTGTGGTTGACCTTTGTGGGCTACAGTATTGTTCCCCTATAAAGACCACACTGTTGGTGGGGGTGCAAACACAAAGAAACCACACTGTAACCTGTAAACCTCTCAATGAGCTAAAAATAAAACTGTACATGACCCGGTTACATCGCCTTTATAACCACATGGCGAAACTCTACTGCTGAAGACATGACACACTTTTGCTACGGGACACAGAGAAGCCAGTCTCAAACTGGCTAGGGAGCTTCCTCCTGCTGGCTAGGCTGTAAAGTAGCCTAGCAGTGCTGCAGGCTGTAAAAGAAAAGAGCCCATACTGGACCCTACATGCTGCGATACTGACCTGCCAGGTGAGATGTGCCTACGGGTGCATTAGTGGCACATAGGAGAACTAAGCTCCCACTGGATCTGAAGCCTTCTCCATAGCATGGACTTTCATGTCTGGTACTGTAACCCTAGTCAAGAATCCACGGCGGCAGCAGGGGGAGGCGGGAGTGTGGTAATGTGCCCTGCCATAGACACTGCTGTTGCTAGTTCCCTAACTGCCCATGCTGTCAATCAGCTCCCTAAATATTCATGTTTCTACCCATAAGTCTGTGTTGCTTTCAACCCGGGTCAGAGAAGATCCTTTTGCAGTGGGCAACATTCAACAAAAGGACCCATATGGTTAAAGAGCTGCTGTGTTGACTCTCAGACACCCACAGCATATTTTACTTTTCCTCCATTACTATAACCTGTATGATGGTTTATTCTTTCAGCTTTCTTGGAGGGGGCACCACCCAAGCTCTCAAATAAATCACACATGAAGGCTTATTCGTTGTTATGAATGCCCAGCCTTAGCTTGCTTCTTGCCAGCTTTTCTTAAATTATCCTGACTACCTTTTGCCTCTGGGCTTTTATCTTTCTCTATTTCTGTATACCTTTCTTTCCTTCTTACTCCATGACTGGCTGGGTGACTGACCCCTGATGTCCTCCTTATTCTCTCCTTTGCTCCTTGCTCCTCCTTCCTTTTTTTTTTTTTCTTTTTTCTTTTTTTGGATTTTTCGAGACAGGGTTTCTCTGTAGCTTTTTGGTTCCTGTCCTGGAACTAGCTCTTGTAGACCAGGCTGGTCTCGAACTCACAGAGATCCGCCTGCCTCTGCCTCCCAAGTGCTGGGATTAAAGGCGTGCGCCACCACCACCCAGCTTTGCTCCTCCTTCTATTTATCCTCTCTGCCTTCCAGTCCCACCTATCCTTGCTCCTGCCCTATAGAATCTAGTGAGACACTTCATCCCAAAGGGGCCCCTTCATCATACTGAAGAACACAAGGTCCATTCTGCAGGCCCCAGGCCTCTCCTGATGAAAATCATGGTCTTCCTAGCAGCTGCATTGACCACTCTTCCTGTTTCTGTGATTAAAAAAATCCTGACAAAGCCACTTAAGGACGAATGATTTATTTTGGCTCCCAGTTAAAAGGAACATAGTCCATCATGACGAAGTCAAGGTGTCCGGAGCTAGAGGCAGCTAGTCGCCACACTGCAACAGCAGGGGAAGATGATACATAAATTATATATAAATTATGAAGAATGGTAAATGTTGGTGCTAAGTTTTCCCTTTACACGCAGCCCAGATCACCAGCCCAGGGACTGATACCACCTACAGTCAAGGTAGGTGCTCCGCTCAACTAATCTAAGCTAACCAGTTTCTCATAGACAGGACCCCAGAGGCTTGTCCCCAGGATTATTCTAAATCCCATCAAGTTGACAGTCACAAAAAAAAAATCCATGTACATATGACAAACTGAAAATGGGGGACCAAGACTCCCCTGACATCGATAGCACAGCCACTTCTGAGTCACATAAACTAGTCAGTGGTGCCTCTGTCACCGCCAGTCATTCCTGAAGGCACACATTTCACAGGTGGAGCAAAAGACAGGGTGGGGATGTTTCCTTCTGGTCCCAAGATGCCTCACTAAATGGACACTGACTGGCACATAGCTTGTTTCAGAGGACCCAGGAAAGCTCCCTTCATCCTAGGAGGAGCCCTTCTGCCTTTAGCAGTGAATATGACCCCTACAAAGTGCAGCCAGGGCTGCGGCCGTCAGCAGGACGAGAGAATGCGGCTCCTCTGCAGAGCCTCCTCTGCCCAGCCACCATCTCCACTAAGCACAAATGACAGTAAAATCAAAGCAGGGATCATATTCAGAAGACTCAGCGCGGGGGCCAGGAAGCGCCATATCGCTTCAGTATGCTTGCTCCATGGTGAGGGGGCAGGAAGAGACTGGCTCAGGCCACTGTATCAATAACCCAGAGGACGGATGGAAGGATTGGTGTCCCCTGAGCATTTCCTAAAGTCTCCTTGACGCTGCTGAGTGTGGGACTCTGGGTAATCACTGAGATGGTCAGCACCAGAAACCCTGGCACCAAGTCACTAGAGGGTACGCAGAAGCATGGGCTTTCAATAGGAACATGTTTTCCAGGGACAGCGCAGTCATGTGTGTTCCTTTCTGCTGCTCTAACAAAATGCCACACAACTCAAGTCACAAGCATACCTCCTCAGGGGCTCTGGCAAGCAGAGGTTGGAAGTCTGTTTCACTAGGGCCATGACAGTACCAAGGTGTTGGCAAGCTCTGTAGGAGAGATCAGTGATTCTCTTGCTCTTGACTTAGGACACATAACTACAGTGCTCTAGACTCACAAGAGACTATCAGACCAGAGAGAGGGAGAGAGAGAGAGTTACCAGGTCAGCTCTGCAGCTCCCTGGATCTGAAGCAAACAAGCAATCTGTCTTACTTAGGGTTTCTAATGCTGCAACAAAAACACCATGACCAAAAAGCAAGCTGGGGAGGAAAGGGTTTATTCGGTTTACTCTTCCACATTGCTGTTCATCACTGAAGGAAGTCAGGGCAGAAACTCAAACAGGGAAGAATCCTAAAGGCAGGGACTGATGCAGAAGCCATAAAGGGGTGCTGCTTACTGTCTTGCTCCCCATGGCTTGCTCAGCCCAGCTTCTTATAGAACCCAAGACCACCAACCAAGAGACAGCGCCACCCACCATGGTGTGGGTCCTTCTGTCAAGCTGACACATGAAACCAGCCAGTACAACTAACCCCTGTCTACTTGACACACAAACACATCACTGTTAAGCCACACCCCTTCCTTTCTTATTCATCCTCAAGATCTCACATTAAAATCATAAAGAACTTTCAACGTCCCACAGTCTTTACAAATTCAAACACATTAAAATTTCAGTCATTATAAAATATCCAATCTCCTTTAAAATTTCAAGACTTTTCATCTGTGTGCTCCTTTGAAAACCAAAATTAATTAAATACCTTCATCAAGAAGGAAGAACCAAGGCACCATCACAATCTCACGCAAGCAAAATCAAACTCCACAATATAAATAATTAAATGTCCAATTATCTGGGATGCACTCACCATCTTCTGGGCTCCTCCGAAGGGCTTGGTCACTTCTCCAGCTCCACCCTCTGCAGCACACACAGCTGTCTTCCAGACTCCGGCTGGCTCTGCTCCCCCGCTGCTGCTGTTCTTGGTGGTCATCCCATGGCACTGGCATCTCTAAAATGCTGGCGTCTTCTGTTGCAACTGGGCTGCACTGTCACCAATAGCCTCTCATAGGCTCTCTTCGTGGTGCCAAACCTCAACTTCTTTGCATGACCCCTTCAGTCCTGGGCCTTCCACTGCCACTGAGGCTGCACCTTCACCAATGGCCTCTCACAGTGCCAAGCCTCAGCTGTTCTCCATGACCCCTTCGTGCCTTCAAAACCAGCACCACCTGGGTGACTCTCACACATTACCAAGTCTGGCTTCCAGCACGAGGTTCAATCTTAGCTGCCCCTGCAACATATCTTCTCTGTGCTCTCAAAAAACACTTCTCAGAAGATTTCACCTCAGTGACACTGGTCTCCTCTTAAACACCTCTAATTTCTTAGCTCCAGCAACCAGCATCGAGTATCCCTGCAAAATATTTACTTCAGCAGTTCTGGTATCTTATTAATCACAGTTGATTCTTCAGCTCCAGCTAACCAGAACCACAGAATCTTAATTCAAAATAACAAATGGACCTGACAGAGTCTTTAAACTTCTTCAGAAACTTGACAAGCCAGGCCTTCATCCTCTGCACTACTCTTAACATTCTTTTCTTCCAGGTCCCACAGAGCTTTTAACACTAGTGGCTCTTCTAGCCCAAAGTCCCAAAATCCTACAATACTCCCCAAAACATGGCCAGGTCCGTCACAGCAACACCAACTTGTCTTAGAAGCTCTATTGCTGTAACCAAACACCGTGACCAGAAAGCAAGTTGGGGAGGAAAGGGCTTATCAGGCTTACATTTCCACGTTATTGTTCATCGCTGAAGGAAGTCAGGGCAGGAATTCAAACAGGGCAGGAACCTGAAGGCAGGAGCTGATGTGAAAACTATAGAGGAGAACTGTTTATTGGCTTGATTCCCATTACTTGCTCAATCCACCTCCTTATAAAACCCAAGGACCTGCAGCCCAGAGATGGCACCACCCACCAGAGGCTGGGCCCTCCCGTTGATGACTAAATGAGCAAATGACTTACAGCTGGGTCTATCTGAGGCGTCTCCTCAACGGAGGCTCCTTCCTCTGATGACTCTAGCTTGTGTCAAGTTGACACACAATACCAGCATGTACACAATCCTTGTAGGATTTCTCAGCTTCTAAAGTTGTGTGAGAGTCCCCAGTAAGTTTTTCGCAGCCTGAACCTCTTCAGGTCTGTCTCAGGACATGAATATTGCACACACAGAGTATGTGCCCTGAGCTATGTATTTCATTTTCTCTTTGTTTTATGTTAATCTCTTTCCATTAAACAATGTCTGGATGAATAGGCACACATATCATCTCACATATGTTGATATGTATATATGATAATTTAATATAGGTGATTTGAATAAGACAAAGCATATAAAGGTTTATAGTTTTTAATTGTTTTTATTGAGCTATGAATTTTTGTCCACTTCCCTCCCTTCTTCTCTTCTCCCCTTCCACCCTCTTTTGTGACCCCTCATGCTCCCAATTTACTCAAGAGATCTTATCTTTTTCTTCTTCCTATGTAGATCCATGATTGTCTCTCTTAGGGTCCTCTTTGTTGTCTAGGTTCTCTAGGGTTGTGAATTGTAGGCTGGTTTTTCTTTGCTTTATGTCTAAAAGCCACTTATGAGTGATTACTTATTATATTTCTAGGTCTGGGTTACCTCACTCAATATGTTTTTTTTCTAGATCCATTCATTTGCCTACAAATTTCAAAATGCCATTATTTTTTTTTACTGCTGTGTAGTACTCCATTGTGTAAATGTACATTTTCTTTATCCATTCTTTGGTTTAGGAGCATCTAGGTTGTTTCCAGGTTCTGGAAGTTTTTCCTCTCTATTCTTAGTAATACGTTCATGCATTCTGAACTTTTTTAGACTTCTCACAACTGCAGACCCATTCCGTAGGAGGGGTATGCCATGAACAGTTTACCTCTCAGTGAGAGTGGACCTTGTTTTACCCTTGGCTATTAGAAGAATGACACACTGACCTCCCGCGCACACCCGTTTTCACATATGTCAATATGCACCATGATAAATTCCTACAGATTAGCTCCCTGGCATTACCAAATCGTTTGTTTGTTTTTAACTTGATTGCATGAGTCTTGGGAGTGAGTTTTGCAGATAGCAACAGATTGTCACAGTATCAGAAAGCTGGACTTGCCTTTAACACTCTTGTAAACCATAATGTTACCAAACTCTTTTCTCTTGGATGGTTCACAGATGAAAACCTTTCAGTTTATCTTTAGTTATAAGCAAGATTGAGCATGTTGACATGTTTAAGGTCTGTGTGGCTATACACGTGTCCCTAGCACCTTGCTAACTACACGTCATCTGAAGATGAGCCCTGCCCATCAAGAGTGAACATTTCAAATATATGTGTCTGGCTTTTGTAGTTAGGGATTGCTTTGTTTCAATGTAGTTAGATGACTCGAGCCTTCCTTTGTATTGTCCAGCGCATAGCTGCACAGACAGCTCTCCTGTCTGGGATTCAGGAAAACAACTGTGCTTTATGTTGAGAACTTGTATGTCTTTCTTCCATAATTTACTGTTCAGGCCACTTGGTATCTGTTTTGGTGACAGCTAGGAAGTTTGGTCACACCCCACCCCAACCCTGTGTGTGTGTATGTGTACCTGTGTTAAGTGTGGAGCCCAGGTGTTGATCCTCAGGTAGCAACACCCTCATTCCTCCCTTCCTTCCTGCCTCCCCTCCTGCTTCCCTCCTTCCCTTCTTTCTTATTTCTTTTTTAAGTTGGGTCTCTCACTGGCCTGGGTTGCTCAGGTAACCTAGGCTGGCTGTCCAGAAAACTAAAGTGACCCACCTGCACCCCCCCCCACAGTGCTAGGGTTACAACTGTGTACTACCATACTTTGCTTTTGTTTGTTGTTTGTGTGTGTGTTAGTGTGGTTTCTGGAAACTGGCATCAGGTCCTTGTGTTTGTACAGAAAGCTCTTCAAAGACGAAGCCATCTTCCTGGGTTGGCGGTTTATCTTTTTAATAGAGTACGACACAGTGTTCTGACAATTCCCCGAGCAATCCATCTTTCCCTAACTTGAAGATCCATTGCATATCAACAGTGCAGTGGGGACAGGCCATGGCTCTGATTTCTGTTTGAGCACACACTACATGACTTCACAGTTAAGGGTACGGTACTCACCTACCCATATTATCCTGTCTTTAGAAAATTCAACTGTGTTCACTTGGGACTGTAACCAAATATGTAGGTTAGTTTGGGGGAAACTGACTTCCTTCTGATAAGGGTCACCTGAAGGAGGCATGCATTTCTACTTTTCTACCCTCTCTCATAACCCTCAAGACATTTCAAGGCTTCAATAAGTGGGCCTTAGGTATCTTAAGTTCTCCTAATATTTTCACCTTAACTGTTTGACTTGTAAGTGGGATCTTTAATCATTTAAATTGGATACTTTGGACATAGATGATTATATTGGTTTTTTATACTCTACTGTTCCATGGAATTCTCTTATTTCTAACTTATTATCTTTACCCTTTTTAAGTTTATCGTCTTGGACTTATTAAAGAAATAACTATATTTCTGCAAATGATAACTAGAACTCTTTCCAACTTTTTAGACTTCTTTCCTTCCCTGGTCTAGTTATCAGCAGGCTATAAGATTCTGTGACAGCTATGAACCTCTGAGTTCTTCTTTTGTGGAGACAGCAAGGACTGTCTGCTCACCATGACAGCATCTTCGGGGTGAATCCTGCATGTTTCAGCAACAAAAGAACAGGTCTGGTCCTGCCATATGACTGGATTTGCAATCACCTAGGAGACACAGTGGGCATGTCTATGAGGGCATTTCCTGAGGCCAGCAGAGCCACTCGGAGTGTGAGGGCACCACTCTGTTACAGATGTAGTACGGGTCTCTGGTTTCTTTTCTTCTTCCAGGAATGAATTCAGTTGAAAGACATAGACAGCATGAGCAGAAGTTTATTTACCAAAATGGCAGAAGCAAAGCAATCATTCCAAAGAGAGACTAGAGTGGGCTGCCCATAGAAAGAGCAGCAACACAGAGGGTTCAGCTCTGTGGAGTTTAGAGGCATTTTATGAATATGTATGAGGTGATTTGCATATTCATGAGGCAAGGTAACCCTTTTTATACCAAATAGTGGTAAACCAGAACTTTCTTTTCACTATTTTCTCTTGTGATCTCCACAAAGAGAGAGGATTGTCAAAAGCACAGCGTAAGGGACGCTGTCATGATGCGCTGTCTTCAGAGGATGCAGGCCCCTTGCTTGTAAGAGTGTGTGGGCAAATCCATGGTGCGCTCACAGCTGATAGGATGCGAATGGCCTCACTCCAGTGGTGAGGATGTCTAGCTACAAAGAGGTACTCTGTCCATGAGCAGATCCAGGAATCAAGAAGCAGCTGCAGATTTCCCTGGTCACTTCGTATCTAACTCCTTGTGGAGCAATTTGGGGTGACCTTCTTGGCATGGGGGACTCTTTCTTAGAAAGCCGCCTTACTCACAATTTAGGGTGTTCCCGTTAGCAGCATTAGGCGCCAGAATGAGTGAAAGGGTCACAGTGCCTTGAGCGTCCTCACAGCGACCATCATGAGAGCTGGCCAGAGCCTCCCCAGACCGACGTGGTACCTCTCCCCAGAGCTCTTCCTCTTCTCTGGTCTGCTTGGTTAGCTCATGGGCAGCAGTGAGCACCTTCACTTTTCATCCCTAGTGTTCCCAGCCTTGTCATTTTAACCCTGTTCTTTCTATTTATTTTAAAGATTTATTCATTTATTTGTGTATGCGAGTGTGTAAGGTGTGGGGGGTGGTATGAGAGAGAAGAGAGAGGGAGAAAGAGAGGGACAGAGGCAGTTTTGTGTGTAGCACATTCATGAAGGAACCAGAGTTATATACAGTTGTGAGCTGCCTGATATGGGTGCTGGGAATTGAACCTGGGTCCACTGGTAGCACAGAAATTGCTCTTAACCATGGAGTCATCTTACCAGGCCCTTGAACCAAGCCTTTTAATATTCGCTTTAGCCCTGATACTTGACTGCCCAGCAGCTTTCATGGGCTGCACTATCAGACTACATGAAAGAAGAAAGGAGAAAGTAGACTGATCACAGCCCTCCCTTTTCTCTGCTTCTTGGTGGCCATCACAGGCCAAGCTGGTTTATCCACCACGCCTTCCTCCACCCAGCACAGTGGACGGGGTCATAGTTAGGGTTTCTAATGCTTTGAACAGACACCATGGGCATGGCAAAGCTTATAAAGGAAAATATTTTCAGTTGGGGCTGGCTGCCAGCTTCAGAGGTTTGGTCCGTTACTGTTGTGACGGAAGGCATGGCAGTGTGCAAACAGACATAGTACTGGAGAAGGAGCTAATAGTCCTAAATCTTCATCTGCAGGCAGCAGAGAAAGACTGCTACATGTTGGGCATAACTTGAGCATAAGAGACCTCAAAGTCCACCCTCACAGGGTCACACCTACTCCAACAAGGTCATACCTCCTAATAGTGACACTCCCTATGTGCCAAGCATTCAATCACATGAGTCTATGGGAGCCATACCTATTCAGACCTCCACAGTCTGCATTCCTTCTGAGCTGTGAACCAAGATAAACTATCCACCTCCTGTAGACTGTATTTTTTTTTTTATCATAGCAACAGGAAATGCTATAAAGACTAGCCTTGTGCCACCATCAAGGGACCTGGGCTCAACACATCTCCATATGAATCAGTCCCATCCAAATGCTGGAGCAAGGGTGGCTGCTTCAGTAGCTACTCTGCCCCATCCTGATCTTCATCACTTTCAGCCTAATGGTTGGATGGAAAAGAGTCAGAATTTGGGGTAGGAGGGACACAAGTGAGGAAGAAAGGCTCTATAGGAAGATTCAAGGCATGGAAGGTGGACCTGCGAGCTGAATTCTGAGGGCTGGGCTTCTGAGCCCTGCCTGAGCACACTAGGGGACAGCTCAGGAAACAGCAGGAGGGGATGAATGTCTCTGTGATGAGCTGGGGCTCACCACCTTCATGCCTTGGCTCCTTCGCATTCTCAGTTGCAGTGAAAGCCTTCAGGAGGTAATACCGCAACACTAGGGTGGGATCCCTCCTAGGCCTTCACCATGCAAGCGCTTCAGCTCAGTATGGATCTACCTGTTATTGTACCAGCCAGAGGCACTGGCTCAAGCAAAATTCCTTCTCGAAAGTCCACCATCATTCCTTCAGCTACGCTCTGGACAGGGACGGGGTGAACGTGATTCTGAATGCTCACACCTTCCAGGCCCTGAACTCTTTTCACCCAGCGGTACGCATCCACACACTAGAGGTGTTACCAAGCTCACATCAAGGCCAGGTGACACTGTGGAGAAGAGAGCCCACACAGCTCACACCCCTCGCCCCCGGGCTTTGGGGACAGGGTCTCTACTTTTCTGGAACCAGCATGTGCTCAGAAGACAGTTCAGTGGCTCTTCTGGGACTTGGTCAGAGTGGTCCACCTTCTCCCTGTGACACCAGCCAACTAATAGTTTTAGACAAGTGAAGTCAAGGCTCCCAAGAGCCACAATTTCATTATATCACATACAGCATGGCTTGAAATCAAACTGAAAAATCAATTTAAAAGAAGGGCAGACTATGTCCATGAGCTGGGGCAAATTGCAGACATCAACTCTCGACTCTCTGGTAAGCCTTCTTGGGCTGGCAAGCCCCTTCGCCTGTGGAGCCCTCTGGCAACTGGGTTGTGATGTTTGGCAGTCATGGATTTCTCTCTCTCTCCCTTTCTCTTTTTTTGCCATTGCTAATCTTCCGTTATGTAGCATTAGTGCACAATGTGTCTGCCCCCCTCGCTGTGTTCTGCAATTAGTCTCTGAGTGACCATGTTAATAACACTGACATTAGCCGTGTTCTTGGGAGCCCTTTACTGCGGCACCGCCCGATTCGGTGCTGTTTGGAATAAAGGGCCTGAATCCCTGTAAATGGAGCCAATAGAGCCCAAGGTAGAAATGCAGTGATAGGTTTCTTATCCCAAACGCCCCCACTGCCTTTGAAACTCAGCTAAACAGAAGCTTTTTACCATTTTGGATACCTTGAATGGGAATATTATATTTGTCTCCACTGTGAGAAATTTGCAAAACCTCGTTAAGTCTTTGATATATAGGATATGAGCCTAATAAATATTACCGGAAATTGATTATCCTAGGAATCGACTGGGAGGAACAAGAGAGTGATTGTTAATGCATTATTAGCTGTTGGCAAAATACTGTATTTTACATTTTACTACATGGATTTTATATCCTGGCACACACATTTATATTGCACGATCTTTGCCAACATGGTAGCCATTTTCAGGGACTTTCAAAGACTACTTCTCAGAATATCAAAGCAAAATAATTTACATTTATAAAACAGGTACAGAAAGTGATGCTGTCTGGACCAGCAAAGATCATCATGTCAAGACAGCCCATCGCCCATCACTGGCTTTCTTCTCAGAAAGTAGAGATCGTTAGATGTGGTTTCCAACATTTCTAATGCTTCACAAATCTTCCTGGGCAGGGATTTTGTTTACTAAGTACAGTTCACAGAGAGAATGGGGGAGTATGTGGCTGGTCTCTCACCAGGCAGCCACAGGGAAAGAGGACACCAGGTACGTATGGGACTGTGCAGGCAAATTGCTGCACACAGGACCAAGTCCCCCAGCCCAAGCCACTCTTTGCTTCAACACATCCGAAGCCTGGCTATATCAGGCTTTCTTTTTGGGCCACCAACCAGCTCCCAAATCATGACTCTTGTTATTAGTTTTGAATGCTCAGCCTTATCTTATGCTTGTTCTTATAACTTAACCTGTTTTGCTCCCTCTACATTTTGCTCAGTAGCTTTTACCTCTCTTTCCTTCTCTATGTTCTACTCCATCTAATTTGCTGGCTGGCCCCGAGTGTCTCCTCTTTTCCTCCCTGGTTCTCTCCTTCTCTTCTTTCTTGAGCGTAGGTTTCTTCTCTTGTTAATTTTCTTTGCCTGCCAGCCCAACCCATCCCTCTCCTACCTAGCCATGGGCTGTTCCAGGTGCCTTAGGCAAGCAAGGTGAAGCAGGAACACATCTTTACATAATTAAACCTGTGCAGCTTAAACATACCTTGACACAGTTAAAGTAATATTCCACGGGCTGTGTTGTCTCTGTCCTTATCTTTGAAAGGACATCTCTAAGGCCCATTTTCAAACCTGCCAGTCAAAGTCTTGCACTCAATAGAGTCCCTGGCTCCAGCACTGTGCCAAGCCTCATTTCCGGTCTTACTACAACCCCTTATGTTCATCTTTACCCTCGTTATAAAATTTTGGTCTACAGAGCTAGTGCCAGGACAGGCTCCAAAGCCACAGAGAAACCCTGTCTCAAAAAACCAAAAAAAAAAAAAAAATTTCTTCAAACCTAAGAGCCTGGTGCGTGATGGTCCAAGAGGCCTCCTACTGAACTGATTGGAAGCTTTCTTTCTTTCCTTTAGAAATTGTTATGTGTGAGTGTCAGATATGTGTGTGTGTGTGTGTGTGTGTGTGTGTGTGTGCCCTCTCTACATGCCTTGTGCCTGTAGAGGTCAGAAGTGGGTATTCGACCGCAATAAAATGGGATTACACACAATTATATCTTATCCTGTCTGTATCTGTAGCTATCATTTGGGTGCTGGAAATCTAATTTTAGTCCTCTGCAAGAGCGGCAAGTGTTCTTAACCACATCTCTCTAACCCCACCAGAAAGCTGTCTTGGTTGATCATGCTGACCTGGTAGGGGAAACTCACAGCCCGTCACAGCCCAGTGTCTGTACTTGCTCTGGGTCTAAATCCACAGCTGTGATGCACCATGGTGCCTTCGTCACTGTGAAGACAGTCAGCCTCACTACCAATGTCATCCTGACTGCAAACAGGGATCTACGGGAGCACCAGGATGGGCACCACCCTTCAACTGTCACCAGGGAAGTGATGAAGAGCCAGGCGGCTCTCTGAGCATTATCCTTGGTCCTTGCAGAGCCATGGAGTAGGCTCTATGGGTGCTCTTGGTTTTCATACACAGCACTAGCCTGGGCCTACCCAGGCTTACTCAGGGCAAGATGCCCAGGGGTACCTGATACCAAAGCCAGAGGACTCAGATTCCAATTCAGAAGAGTCCCTCATAGATCAGTACAGAGCTCAGTTATAGGTACCTTGCCCACATGGTCAGCACCAATGCCCATCGTCAGCATTCATGCCCTTTACGAGGACCTTGTCCATGCTCAGCACCTGCGTCCATGCTCAGCACCTGCGTCCATGCTCAGCACCTGCGTCCATGCTCAGCACCTGTGTCCAGGCTCAGCCCATGCACCTATGAATAACACTCATCACCTATGCCCATGCTCAACACCTTTGTCCAAACTCAGCACCATGCCCGTGGTCAGCATCAGTGTTCACTCTCAGCACTCATACATGTGGTCAGCACTGTCCCTGGTCATTACTAGATGTTCTCTGCCAGCACCAGGTCTCTGCTGTTCACCACTTAATGCTCAGAGGTCATCTGTGCTCCTAGAAACTGAAGGTTCTCACAAGCGTGAAAACTTTCAATATTTTCAGCCTGGAGTACTGTTAGCATATACCAAAAAAAAAAAATTTAAAAAACAAAAAGTCCAGCTTGCTGTGAGCACCTTTTGTGAGAGTTCCGTTTGAGCGGAATCCAAATATATTTTAAACCCAAATTCCATGCATTTTACAAATTGCTTTTTGTTGTTGTTGATGTGTGTGCTTTCTTAATTTCTGGTAATGCTCAAGCGTGTGGTCCCTTCTGTATGGCTTTCCTAAGTCTTGATCCTTTCGGCTGCCAGAAATTAAAACAAAAAGGCCATATGCCTCCTTGTTCTGACACCCGAGGTTCCCTAAGGAAAGCCATTGTTAACTGCAAATTACACTGAATAACTCACTTGGTATGGGCTTTTCTCTAAATTCTAATTATTAATAATTACCCTAAAGTTTTGGAGCTGAGTGTAAAAGGAAATATTCTCGCTCCTACACACCAAAAGCCCATGGCCCCCTTCCCATTCTGCCCCCAGTGGAGTCTCCTGAGGAACAGAGGAGGAGGAGCCATTATGCACTTGACCTTTTATGAAATAAACATGTCCATGGAATATAGCACTAACTATGGGCTATTTTTAATGAATGAGGAGAGTTAATCACACCTCGGCAATAAATATTACAATATATAAAGGCTTATTGATAAACAACTATCGTCTAACTTATCTGGAGTTTTTCAACCTATTTTTTTGCCGAGAGGATGCTAGTGAAAGTCAATCAATTAATTAGGCAAGAGTGGTTTTATCATGTTACTGCTTCATGGTGGAAGCAGAAGTCCTCATCAGAGAGTTGAAATGACTGACCAGGGGTTGAGCGAGCTGGGACCCCTGGTCCTGAGACAGTCAGGCCATCCGAGAGCACCACGTGAGTCATGACAAGCTCACCTCGGAATCTTTCTGTGGATTCTGGGTCCAGGTTGCTACGGCACCCTAGCCTAACCTTCCCAGAGTCCCGCAGCTTAATTCTCTAAGAAAGCTTATTCTTCTAACTCAGAATTCGACTCTCTGAGCAAGAAAAGCAGGATAGGAACTAAGCTGAAAGCAGAACGCTCAGAAAAAGAATCCGCCAATTATTTGTATGTGTGTACATACGTGTGCAGGTGTGTTTATGGGTGCACATGCATGTGTGGACAAAGCTAGAGGCTGACGACAGGCGTCTTCCTCAGCCCCTCTCGACCTTATATTTTGAGGCAGATTCTCTCGATGAACCAGAAGATCTTGTTATGCAAATCCAATTGCTCTTTACTAATAAAAACCTGGAGTCAGATATCAGGGTAAATGCTGAAAGATGGGAGAAGTAAAGGAGCCAACCACTAAAGAGACCTTTTACCTCTACCAAATCCTCCCTCAACCAAATCCTCACGCCGATCACTGCAAGATCCTGTCTCCATGAATCCTCAGACTGAATGGGCTGAGCTCCTGTCTCCTCTAGCCTTTTATATTCCTCTCTCTGCCCAGCCATATCCCTTCCTGTCTCCATCTTCCTAGCCTAGGATTAAAGGCATATCACTCTCAAGTACTAAGCTTAAAGGTGTGAGCCACCACTGCCTGGTTCTGGTTCTCTTTTAGACTGAATCAATCTTGTGTAACCCAGGGTGGCCTTGAATTCACAGAGATCCGTCTGCCTCTGTCTCCCTAGTGCTGGGATTAAAAGTTTGTACCACCAATGCTCACTAGTAGCTCCAGACTCTGATCTTCAGGAAAACTTTACTTGTTAGATCACAAACAAAATATCACCACAAGCTCCCCAGTTTGGGCCAGCTAATGAACTTCAGAGGTCTTCCTGACTCCACCTCATCAGCTCTGGGATTATAGATGCTCACCGCCTTTTATAAAAGGGGTGGGGTCTAAACTCGGGTCTTCATGCTTACAAGGAAAAACATTATTGACTGAACCATCTCTCTAGCCCAAAATGCTGAACTGTTTAAGTTATTTTAAATAGGCTTGCCTTGGTGGAGGCATAGCTGTCTTCTTGCCTCTCCGTGACTTCTCTCACCTCCTGTCTACTGACTTGAAGCAGGTAAAGGGGTGGGTTCCAGGAAGTGACTCAGCCCAGCCAGTCCTGTCATGGAAAGAGAAGTGTCTCCTGGCGTCCTAACAGAGACCACAGGCAACCAGAGATCAGAAGCTGGCTGGGATCCCAGCAAATAGGACATCGCAAACACTTCCTCCTCTGAGGCTAAACCACCCATCAAAGTTGCTGCCCCTGGAGCAGATTCCAGAACATACAATGGAAATCAATTGCCTTTGACCAACGGAATAGGGATTTATGAAACTAACATGGAATCCATCCACAAGACGTCTCTGCCATAAACCAGCCAAAATCCAAGGGACAGGAACCCTCGGTTGCCTCCTTCTCCCTCATCCTCCCTCCCACTGTTACAGCACTGCATCTAATTGACTTACAATTTTTCCCTAATATAATTCTTTATGAAACCTGCCTTGAGCGAAGGATCCATGATTGCTCACCGAGGGTCGTGCCTCATTTGTTCCTGTAGATCGTGCCTAATTAACGCTAACTTGTCTGTACATAAAAAGTACAATAGACTGTCCTTTCCAATTTAATGCCGACAGTTTAATCGAATCTGTGTTCTTTCAAAAATAATTAGATCATTTACACTTCATTAACATGTAATGTAATGTTGGGACATCCATCATAATGATTTCTTATTTTTCTTGTGCAATATTATCCCCTCTAATGAAACTGCTAGCACCAAGCATGCCTTAATTAGCTGTATCATATCACTGACGGGTTCTGAATAAGGCTCTTTTTACAGATGAAATTGCATTATCTCAGTAGGTACATTTTCAGCAGAATATGCTCTTTTTCTGTTGTTCAAACACCTTCCCAGGGTCCAATCTCACAGTACCGTGATGGGTACCCCCAGGAAGACCTAATGGAAACCCCATTAGAAGAAGTACTGCGTGAACATGGCGGAGTTGACTCTCCAAGAACCTCTGCCTGTTAACGCAGGCTGCTGTGTGCGCTGTGGCCAGGAGAAGCAGTGTGGGGACATGACTGTCTTGCTGAGTCACTAGCGCAGAAAGGGCGCAGTGGTCCTTCTGCAGCAGCTCAGGTAAGTAACGTCTTCTGAGAATGGTGCTTCTGCTACCCCAGCTGGCTTACAGGGGTTGAAGAAGGGGTGCTCAGGGCACACACGCCATCCTCCTTCGCGTGTCGCCGCGGTATGAGGTCCAGCATGATGTCGGAGGAAAGTTGTACTCGGTTCTCCACGGAGACTCAGTCAATGTGGCAGGAGAGTGGATGGTGAGGTGAGGTGACCACACATGTAGCCACTGTGTCTGCAGCTCTGCATACAGGGCAGCCACAGCTTAGGGAGGGAACCAGTGAGGGCACTTGCCACAGAGGACTGGGCATTTACTGTGCCTCATTCTCCAGATGCATTTGCCTTCCCTCCATTGTTAAGGAACAATGACAAAAGTCACATATATGTACAAGATGGTATATAGTACGATACGGGAAAAATACAGGTTTATACTTGTCGTATATTGAAGGTCATAGACTTTGTGTCCTTGCCCCAGTTCTGTTCTCCCAGTTCGCCAGCTGGAAGCAGGCTGTGGTAGTTGGCTCCACTTACATTTGTGAGCATAAAAATGATGTTTATAAGCAGATTCATTTGGGAAGGATTAAATTACATTGATTAACACGGCTAAGGCTTGCGGAGTTTTCAGGGTAAAATGTGAGAAATGTTCTCTCTTACAAATTCCTGTGGGTGACAAAGTGCTGTTAACCCCTCAGCATGCTGCTCAGGTCTTGCTGCTCAGGTCTCCAGAACCTGTTCTTCTTCCCACCAGAAATGTTGTACCTTTGACTGACACCTCCTCAACACAGCCATGGTTTCCATCAGCCTCTCCCTGAGTTAGATTCGAATCACAGAGATCAGAGGACCTCTCTATTGTCTCTTTCAGCAGGATGTCCTCTAGGCCCATGTATTTTGTCACAAATGGCAGGGTTTCTTTCCTGTACATGGATAAATAGTATCAAGACTCGAACAACCAAACACAAAAACACTCTCTTAGATGTAACAGTTTGGTAAAGCTTGTAGGATACAAGATCAACGTGCAAAAAGCACCAGAGTTGCTATGCACTAACAACGCATGATCCAGAAAAGATATCAAGAAAATGATTTCACCTACATTAAAAGCAAAAGCAAATACCTAGGAATACATGCAACCAAGAAATTAGAAAGCAGACCTGTGGAATAAGAAGTGTAAAACATGCTAAAAGAGATGGGAGATGCCATAAATAAATGAAAGTTATTCCATGTTCCAGGACTGAAAGGATTAATACAAATTAATTTAAATAGACATATACCCTAAATGAGCTACAGACTCAATGGAATACCTAACAAAATTTTTAAGAAATTTTCTGACCACCCTAAAATGTCTATGTAGCCACAAAAAATCTTGGATTGTCAAAGCTATCTTGAAAAAAGGAAGGAGAAATTGATGGCACCACCCGGGCAATTTCAAAATATATTCCAAATTGGCAGTAATCAAAACAGTACGGCCCAGACGTGCAGACATTAAAGACAGAAAAACAGACACATAGATTAATGAGACACAAAAGAAAACCACCATATAACTCTATGAACTTAAAATTTATCTTTGAGTAAAATGCCACAAACGCATAGTAGAGAAAGGAGAGAAAACTTGATACCCATGTACAAAGCAATGCACATCCATTCAAAATGAGGTAAATACTTTTAAACAGGAGAAGTTATTTGAGGATATTACAGGGGCACACTTCCTGAGGCTGATCAAGGGGTGGGTTTGTCTTAATTTACACCCAAAGCAGCAACAAAAACAGAAACAACATCACGCCAAACCAGAATTCTTCTGCACAGCAATGAAATTAAGCAACAGGCTGAACAGACAACCCTCCCAGTGGAAGAAAATGTTTGCAGGCCAGACATTTGATACAGGGTTAACAGCAAAGAAGTAAATGATCTCATTTTTAAGATGAAGGCCTGTGAATGGCCAGTGAGTACGTGAGAAAGTGCTCAGTGTCACACGCTGTCAGGAAGTGTGTAAATAGAAACCAGAACGAGGCCTCAGCACACACACGTTGGGATGTTTGTTATCCATGAGAGGAGAGACAACAACCACGGGCGAAGAGGGGGAGTGAGAGGAAATGGACACATATATGTAGTATGGATGTACAGAAGGGGTTCCTCGGGTATCAGATGCAGCTGGTATACATCCAGATGAAGAGAAATGAGCAAGTACAACAGACACCTGTGCTACCTGTTCATGGTGACACCACTCACAGCAGCCCAGATAGGGGACCAAGCTGCTTGTGATTGGTAGATGAGCCAACATTCAGAAAAGAACCATGTTCTGTCAGATCCAATGGGCCCTGAGCACGTCAAGCATTATAGCTGCCCAGGAGAGTGAACTCTGTGGTATTCACCTTGATGTCCAGGAAAACAAAAGTATCACTAGGTCACCAAAGGACTGTGAACAGAGTGCGTGCACTCTTGAGCTGTGACACCTACATGCACCCCACAGCATTCCTGGGTGAGGACTTGGATCTGGGGTCTTTGTCCACGCTAGCCAGAGGATGCTCAGAAACCAAAACCAAGCATCAAGATGGATACTCCTCGGGAGGGATCTGAGTTGGGATACTCCTCAGGTGGGATCTGACTTCCAAGCCAATGGTGCCCTTATTTATTCATGGTGTTTTAACTCTTCTGAGAAATGGCCCAAGAAGAGACGAGAATGTATCAAACCTGATCCTGGCTGTCCCATCTGTCCTTCTTGTCTTAAGTCAGGAATGATTCTAGTTAGCACATGATTGCCTACAAGCTCAAATACCTGGGAACCAAAGCAGAGACTGGATAAGATGGAAGTGCAGGAGAACACAACTACAACGCTAAATATGTCCTCTCTGTCTAGAAAACTGAACTGTCCCTGCAGGACAGGTGAAGAAACATCCCCTGCTCCAACTGCATGCTGTTGGGATCCCTGACTCCAGGTTCTAGCCACGGTTAAACACGCTGCCAGCCATCAAAAGCTGTGAACCACACCCACATTCAGCTCAGTGTGTTTGCGGCCACGGATGTTGTTTTGTTGTTCACCCACTCTTCCCATCTTTCCCCCATCTTTAAATAAGCAGAAACCATGCATCGGTTTGCGTCTGGGCAAAGAAAATGGAGGAGCAGGAAACAGAGCAAGCTCGTTGCAATTAGATGCTTCGTGTTTACCTTCTCCTCCGTGGAAGCCATGAGGAGTGCGTTGGGTGACGACAGGACCACAAAGTGGAGGTAGCCAAATGCAGCTCTCAGACGTTGAGTCTTTTGAAAGCAGCACAGCATAATTGTCCTGAAAAACATTTTGGGGACTCCAGGCTGCTAATTAACCGCCAGTGCATCAATTAGTTATAATAGCCATAATAGCACACAAACAAGGGCACGGGGCTCTGCGCCGCTGCGCCGCTTGGGGAATTTGGTGAGCATTTTTTTTTTCAAACCTTTCCTTTGAAGATTTAAGTTAATAATTTATTCCTAATGAATGGAGTCTTTCTGTTTCCCTGGTACAGAGAGTATTGAAATGGTTGGAAGATGCTATTAACACGATTTTGTTTCAAAGAAAACTTCCAATACAAAGAGTAACGTTTTCATATCCGTGTTTCTATTCTCCATTCCAGGGGCCATGTGGCCGAGAGCCTCGGTGTATAGCAAAGCTACAGGAAGATGGTGTGGGGCTTTTGTGTGTGTGTGGATGTGGGGAGCGGTTGGTTTTGTTTTTGTTTTTGTTTTCCTAATGGTGATGATTTGACAGCATTTCATAAAAATGTAGTCCCATTTTCTACAGCATCGCTAAGCACATGTAGCATTGCAAAAAGAAAAATAAATAAAAACAGTTGCTAATGAAGCAAAATTGTTTCTAAGCTGTCTGTCCATTCTTGCTCAATAGGAAGATGTGGTGTGTGGAAGGAAATCCATTTTTCTTCAAAATAAATTTCAAGTAGTGAAACCTCCCAGCATGTATCTGTACCTGTCCAAAACTGTGTTTACCTTGTAAACATAGAGCTGGGAGCCATGGTTTCTGCCCTTATTTCTCTTCCCTCCAGTTAATAGTGTCATGTCTTCCTCTTGGACTCCAACTTATCTTCTTCCTTCGTACCTCTGTACCTATCCTGGTCTGATGAGCTGCTCCTCTGGGACTGCCCGTGAGCCTGCACATTGACCCCACAGCAAACAGGCAGTGCGAACATTCTCCCTCCTCTGGAAAGCAGGCATGTTGCAGATGGGAAGCCTGTGTAATGTATGTAGCAAGTGGAAGTGTCCAAAGTCTCAAAGAATTTGACTCAGTAACTTTAGAACATTGTCAAGATGTTTCCGTTCACAAACAGTTTTTAAAGCTGCTCTCTGCATTTCTGTAAACCATTGTCTAGCTGAGGTTCCCTCAAACTTTGAACAATGTAACAGGGTCTCCCAGACTGGACAAAAGCACCTCCACTCTAGGTTCTAGTGTGATAAGAACAGACCCTTATGTCCTCCCTCCTTCTGTTCCTCATTTGGACCTTGGGAGCTCAGTCCATTGCTCCAATGTGGGTGTCTGTCTCTATCTCCATCCATCGCCAGATGAAGGTTCTATGGTGATATGCATTAGTATGGCTATAGGATCGGGCCATTTCAGGCTCTCTCTCCTCAGCTGCCCAAGGATCTAGTTGGGGACATCTCTCTGGACCCCTGGGAACCCCTCTAGAGTCAAGGCTCTTGCCAACCCTAAAATGGCTCCCTTAATTAAGATATATACTTCCCTGCTCCCATATCCATCCTTCCATTATCCCAACCATCCCATTCCCCCAAGCTCTCTCCATCCTCCCCTTCTCACTTGTTTGAACATCCTTAGGCAGCCCTGCACAACTGGGCAAGGCTGAACTTGCCATTGGGAAGATAAAGACTTTTCTGAAAACAGACTTCCTGAAACCCTGAGCAGAATCAACTCAGACTATTGACAGAAAAAGCCTATGGTGCAGGGATGTGGAGCCAGTAGCTCTCCATTGCACCTATGGACCACCAGAGCCTTACAGGCAAAGACATAAGCCCCTATCCTGTGCATCCTTTGTCTGACAATCAAAGCAGTCTAACCATAACCAAGGTCACAGGAGAGGGTAGAAGGGGAGAGGGTGCGAAGGGAGAAGAGCAGATAAAAATGTAAAGCACAATAAAAACAATATAAAAAAGGGGAAAGGCCAGGTGGTCGAGGCACACGCCTTTAATCCCAGCACTCAGGAGACAGAGGCAGGTGGATCTCTGTGAGTTCAAGGCCAGCATGGTCTACTTAGCAGCACTGGTGTCTTCATTTACGTGGGAATGGGGATCCTGATCTGTGACCTTCCTCTGAAGGGATGTTTGCTGCGTGGCTTCATCCCCCAAGACCCAGTGGGTGGAGAAGTGGGCTCTCTCGTTCATTGCCCATATCGTCCATACACACTGAGTGGCTTCCAATGGTCAAACACCCTCTGCCCTCACTACAAGGTAGGTAGAGACCAAATGCTGTGGAGTGAGGGGGTTCAGGAGCAGGAGCTAGTAGGGAAAGAGGGGGGAGAAGGAATGCCCTTCCTCCGGTATCGTTGGATTCTCCCCCACAGTCCACACAAGAAGAGTCAAGGCCACGAGGATTGATTGAGAGGGAGGAAGTGAATGTGTGGAAGGAACGGCCTTTGCTGCAAGGGAGCACAAGGCTTGCGTTTTGAGCCTGGTCGGGGAGGTGGGGCCACTGGCAATTGGAGCCATCGAGAAGCAGGCATTTCACTGAGCACAGCTAATTCCGCCTGTGCCGTCCGTCTCACTCCACTAGATAATAACTACACTCCTATATTTCCAGAAGAAAAGACCTTTGAAGTCAACAAGTAGAGATAATAAGCTGATGAGCTATGAGTCTATAAAACCAGTAGTCTAAGGACATGGGGCCTATGATTCTGTAGTCTATGGACATGTAACCCTTGACCTTGTTACCTCCCTACATCTTAAAAAATGACCTCAACACCAGACCCTTGTTTCTCCATCTACAGAGACACTGGCCCATAAGGGTCAAAGTGTCATGTCAGGGTCTGAATGAAGCTCTGGTAAAGCCCTTGCCTCACCTGTGCATGGGGTGTAGGATGTACGACATCTCCAGACAGTACTGCCCCAGCGCCTATAAATAGATGAAGATGGAGAAGAAGGCACAGTGACCCCATGTCTCACAGACAGAGCGTGGACTTGGGCATACATCACCTTTCCCCTCCTCCTAGGCTGCCTGACAAGAGAGCAATCTGTTTCACCAGAAAAAGAGCCCCGATCACATGGGCTGGCTCTTCCCAGCAGCTGAGGATGGGGCCTCAGTTGCACCAGACTATGGGAATGTGGCAAGACCTTAGCTCTTGCACCTCCTGCTGCACCCTGAAGAAATGGTCCCCCAAAGACACTGCCACTTGATAACCAGGAACTCGGAGGCAACCTGAACTTTTTAATTAAGGTTCTCCCTCAGTCCCCATCTGGATCCGACAGCTGTTGTGAGGTGGTTAACTTTTGAAGATTGTTTATGTGTTTTTATCTGGTGTGAGATGCGACAGTGGCTTCTGCCAGCCTCCTCTTCCCAAATACAGCTGTATCCCAGCTGATCCCTGCCTGCCATGGCTGTGGACAGCTCTGCCAGTGCCTGCCATGATCAGATGGCCCAGAGAGCTGTTACCTGGAACCGGAATATCCCCAAAGCAACCTTCTCAGGCTTAGCTGCCACTGGGATACGCCTGCATGGCCGCTTGCAGACACCGTCGAGTCCAGAGGATTGATCCTCTGTTTGATGGGAAAAGGAATTAAAGCCGTGCTCTCATTAGATGAAGCAGTTCTGGTGAGAGATCACAGGAGAGGTCTTCTCCTTTTGTCCATGCCGAGTGGCCACAGCAGGCAGCTTCTTGCGCACAATTGATTTCAAGCAGAGTTTTGTCTGAAACTCGCTTCTAGATTATGGCAAGAAAGCGTTCTGTAATCCTCCTGCCAATGCCGTTAAGTTTAACAGACGAGCCGCTCCTATCACTGACTGATAACGCTTAACTCAAAACATATTTCAGCTTGGGGAATGTCAATATTTTGCCTCCGACTGAAGGTGACCCCCGCTCAGCTTGTTTGTTAGTGTGCACCACGGCTTGCTGGTGACTGGGGGGGTGGCTGCGCGGGAGGCTCCTATGGATTTGCTATCTTAGCCTGAAGTGCTTGCTGCTGATTATGTGATTAAATCAATAATAATTTCTGCTTGGATCCCGTGCCGCCCAGCTCATCCCTGAGTCCACACCTTGGCACAGAGGAGCACACTCCTATGCTGGACCCTCGAGTGCTTTGTCGTGGAGGAAATGCCCAAGGCATGGCAGGTGCTCTCCTATCTCTCTAGAAAGCAAAACATTAGAATGAGCCTGCAGGTGATTGAGCGAGTGGTTCTGGGCTACAGAGGAAGGGGCCCGGCAGGTGGAGGCTGCTCGGCTGAATCAGTGGGATTTTTTCCCCGCTGCAACCTGAGCCCCTCATATCCAGATCCTTCGTTTCATATTAAGCAGATGTTCCTGCTAAGGGGGGAGGTGTGCTTCCTAACAGCTGTGACACTTACCCCCCTGGCCATTCGACCATTCAGTGGAGAGCTTTCCAGAATCCTCCCTTCTCAGAAGTCACAGCTGGCTCAGCAGGGCAGACTATCGTTCTTAACACTCCTGGCCCCCAGAAGACATATTCATTCCTGGACATTGTGGCTTAGGATAACCTACACAGCGTAGTTAGTGGCTTGGTTTATAGCAAAGGATATCAGAAACGCCATTCGTCACTATTCTTGCATACATTTGTGACATACCAGGAAGGACTTCTCTGTCTGGGCCATTCTCCTTCATCCTCCTGACACCGCGGTTTCAAGAGAAATATACCTTCTTCAACCATGAGGCCCTCAGCAAAGTAATCTGGGGCAATTCACTCTCCTGATGGAAATCGCTGGGACACCAGCAGATCTTTTAAAAATTAGAACATCTGGTCAGTCACCTTCCCCATATGGATACACAGCACTTTGCTAATAGGCAAGCCAGAAAAGGGATGGAGATGAAGGTAGGGACGGGGCAATGCTGGGTTAATGCTTCAACCCAGGAAAGGCGCACACTGCGTTGGACAACTGTGCTAATCAGTTCCTTTAAACAACAAATAGCTCCCAGTGATGTTAAATATTACTTAAAAAAAAAAAAAAGTAAGGCCGCCCCAGGGAGTGTGTTCATCAGTTTGTTGGTAAAAGGCAAGCTTCCTGAGGTTCTTGCACTGAGAGCCAATTCAGTATTTATTACTTGCACGCAATTGTAAGTGCAATTACTATTTATCTATTGGGAATTGGGCTTTTTTATATATAAAAGGGGAGATTGTTTTGTTGGGAGAGCAGGCCAGGGAAGAAGAAAGCCTTCTGTTTCCAGTCAAGCTCCACTTATGGGGAGCCCAGAGGCCACTGCTGTGTGGGATGTCCTGGATGGGAAGCAGGTAACAGCCCAGTGCTGAGATTGGCTATGCCCACTGCTGTGCCAGCAAGGAGCATGAGACTTCTCTGACCCCTCCAAAGCTTGGGCTCTCGTGCCGCATTGCAGCAAGTCCCATACACTTGCAGCCTCTGGCTTGCTGTCTTGGTCAGCAACTGTTGCTAGTTCCAATGAGAACTCACCAAACACAGCCAGCTCTCAAGTACCTGCAATATGTGTGGGAGTGGGGCACTCAGAGGCCGATTGCCCTCCAGACCTCCTTCGATGCAAAAACATTGCCCTTGGAACCAGATTTGAACTATGGTCAGCTCAGCTCTCTGTGAAGTCGATGCTCTGACCCCTTGAGGTTGTCCACCTGTGGAATAGAAAGCAGACAAGGGTCAGACTAAAGCTTCCTCTGCTGAGATGTAGAACCCAGAAGCTCTTTGTTCTGTGCAGCTCACCTGTCTCATTGAACATTTAACAGTATCATATAGACTACCCAATTTCTCCATTAATAAACAACAAAGACTGATGCCCAGCCAATTACAAAGACCACTTCCGATTGTGAGCAGAAGCGAGCAGAAAACGTCATATATATAATAGTAAGGAAAGATCTTGGTAGCTTACTCTTTATGAATAGTAAACATAATACTAAGATAAATTCACTGTCCTAACCAGTCACTATCTACCCAAACAGAGCAAGTTCCTTTTACTCTTTTAATGATTTTTAAACTTTAAATTAACTTTAAGTAACACATAAAAATTACACAAACTAATGGAGAGCCATGGGAAGTTCAATGCATATATGCACTGTGTAATGTGAAATCAAATTAAATATGTCTGTCTCCCCAATCAGTTATCATATCCTTATAGTGAAGAAGATTTAAAATCCTCTCCTCACACTTCTTGAAAACACTTACTGTTGGCCCAGGTCCTCCATTTTATTTGATCTAGCTGCATGGCCCCACGTTTTAAATGTTTGAAGCAGATAGCTGCTGGGGTAATTTCTTTTAAAATCCACACTGTACATCATTTGGCAATTTTGTCACTCCAGGTATGAAAAATATCCATGATTATGTGTGATTTGGTTAAGTCCCCATAAAACTCTTTCCAATTCAAAGGAGCCGGCTCCTCAATGAGTAACAGCAGCCCCAAATTAGCCATCACAGACTTTCCTTGGCGTTTAATTGAAACTGATGTGTTTTGAAACCATCGTGGGGGTCTCTCAAGAAAAGTGCTACGTGTTATTCAATCAACACAAACCAGGCTGCAGTCAGCAAGGTGCTTAGCTCCTACCCTGGGACTGTACTGCTGGCAACATTGGGCCAGACCACTGCCTTGCCCAGTGGATAAATATTTAAATTATATGTGTGCATTCTACAGAGCAATCAGAAGAAACCTGGGTTTTTCCTTCTCTTCTCTGGGTAAACACTGAGAACTAAAAAGCAAGGAACCTGGAAGTTAGTATAGTCTTGCCTCATTGGGTCAGCTGGAGCCGGTTCCATTTCATGGAATCCTAGGACAGGGAGACACTCCATAAATTTTTCACAATGATCATAAAATTCCTTTTTATTGTATTCTTCATCCCCCACCCCTTTCTATGCTTCTAGGTTTTTATTCATGCCATGTGAGGCGTATCTGGGCTGTGAAACCACTACCACACACCTCAAGACCGATCCTGGCCCTGTCATCTGAACTGGGTGGAAAAATACCCCCACCTGTGACACGAGGATGTTTGCCCTGTTAGCTACCGCAGGGGCTGGGTTACAGCTGCAGCGTCCCACGGGTCAACAGATTACCTGGCAGGCAGTGTCGCCTTCAGTGATGACTGCTTCACAGACAGAGCACCCTTCCAACGCCCTGGTGACAAAAGGCGACGGTCAGGGTCTAGAGAGATGAGCACGGCTCCTTGAAGCCCTTCAGGTTAATAGTATGCAGGAGCCAGCGTTTCTGCAGCTTTTGCTGTTGTTTTGATTGTTGTGGTGGTAGGAACTCATTAAAACAGATTGACCCTGAGCCTGCTACACAGCCATGGATGACCTTGAACTTCTGCCTTTACTTCCTAAGTGCTGGGAACACAGGCACACACTACAATATCCTGCTAGATTTTAAAATATAAATAAACTATAATATTTCTTTAATTCTTTTCAATTGACTACCATTAATTTTTATCTTAAAACTGATGTCGATCGTAAAATTAAGCTGGGATAGAACAAACAAGCCCATCCTATATCTTATGGAACACACATTTTAATAAAGAATTATCTTCATTGTTCCTGGTTGAGATAAACAGACAGTCCAAAACCGTGTGAGAAGTAGTTTCTTGTCCTGAGAATGTAAGCTCCCCAGAGGAAAAGCCTACATTCCAGAAGGCTTCAGGCCACCATTACTGGATATGGCCTGGAGCCGAGTGTGGTCAGCTGTTGGGAGACATTGAGTAATGACATATTGTGCTTCCTAGACCAACTGTGGGCACCTTGGGCCTGATAACCCTTCATTTTACTTTCATTTTACTATGCCATGGCTCAAATTCAGGGCACGATAAGCAAGCAGTATACCTCTAAGCCACATGCCCAGTTCAATGTGACTCTTTTACAAAAAGTGAAGAATCTGGGCTAAGGAGAAAGCTCAACTGGTAAAGCAGTTGCTGTGCAATCTCAGGAGCTGAGTTTGATCTCCAGAACCTGAGTAAAATGCTGGGCACGGTGACAGGCGTTCATAATACCAGGCTGGGGCAGCAGAGACAGTAGGCCGCCAACCTAGCCTACTCCCACAACGTTCAGGCAGTGAGAAACTTTGACCAAAAAATAAAAAAATGGAATGCCATGGCTAAGGATAATACCCAAGTAATACCCAAGTTATCCTCTGGCCTCCACACACATGTGCAGAGGTGAACCCGCCCACATGACTTGTGTGTATGCAAGCGCACACACACACACACACACACACACATACACACACACACATACACACACACACACACACACACACACACCAGGCGGGGGCGTGTGTGTGTCCATCCATTGGCTCTGAAAGCATCCTTGAAAACTGTCCTTTACTGGAGCACATTTTCACCCTGAATGGAGAGGGCGAGCACGTGAACACACAGCTATCCCTGCCCATAGGCGGCAGAAACTACACACTCGGTTGTAGATTTGAAGAAGACTGAAACGGAATTTGGGGGGGGGGAGTTTCTGGAAGGGACCTGGAGAGGAAATGAGTGTGGGGACTGGAGATGTTAACTGGGGACACCATCTGCTCATCTCACCCCATCCTTGTCCCGAGTGTTTTCTGGGAGGGAAACTCCTGAGACGTGCCGAGGCACTGCTGTCTCCTGCAGCACCGATACCAGAACAGCTGATGTGGAAAACTCACCTGATGTCACCCCTTGAATAAGACTGCCGGGGATGGAATTATACTCCACTGATCCTATCCCTGTATCCACCATCTCAGAACTGACGCACAGTCTGTCCCCAAGCAGTTTTTAAGTTCTTAATAAAATATGTAATTACATCATTCTCCCCACTCTTCCCTCCAATCCCTCCCAAAACCTCTCCCATCTCAAATTTATAACCTCTTTATCTTCACACACACACGCACACATACACACACACACACATACACACACACACGTACATCTTGCTGAGTCTGTTTAGTGTCTCTTGAGTGTATATGTTTTTAGAGCCAACCAGTTTACAGTGGACAGTCAATCCCCAAGCTTTTTGTAGGTCTTCTCTGTCACACAAATGGAGGTCTCTCAGCCCAGCAGGTATTCACTGAGTAGCTAGAACACACAAGAATGCACCAGTTGCTTGAAGAGTTCCAGAAACCTGTTGTCTTGGGGACAACCTCCATCCACACATTTGTCCCACGTGGAACAAATGAGATTATTCCCATGCCGTCTTTCCACATGGTGAGAACAAGAGACCCATCAAGAATCGGGACCCTAGTGAGGCGGGTGACGCTGGCAGGACTCTGAGCTCACCTGATCTCCTTCAGGACCGTCTCCTCAGTTTTATCTTCAGATAAGCTGAGATTCACCCACAGCCTCCTCCAGGTAGACGGCAGGTGTCGGGAAACACTCACACTTCCCAAAACCTCTCGTGTGTCCTCCTTCATATCAGAAGAGGGGGCATTGGTCCAGCTCGGCAGGCTTACAGGCTGCACAATTGGTCTGAGTGCTCTAGGGGCTGCGAGCCAGGCTGTGCGCACCCCAGAGATCAGGTGGACTGAGCCAAGGAGGGCCAGTGTCAGGTTGCCTTGGCCAGGTTGCATCTTCCTAAGTGACAGTCAATGGAGGACAGGGCCTGATGCTCCCCCACCCCACCCCCACAGCTGCCCTGAGCCCCAAGATGTTCCAAGAGCCAGAAGCTCTCCCTGACTGTTTTTGTTGTTGTTGTTGTTGTTTTTATGTTCCTGGACCTTTGGAGACTTTGCTGTCTTATTAAGAAAATGTGTTTTCGGGGTGAGTGAGGTAGGGGTTGTTACCTGTCGTGTGAAAGACCCTAGACACCCCCACTCCTGAAGTGCTTAAGGGAAAAGGTCTTCTTTCCCATGGTCCTTCAGGGTTCAGAAATCCCTCGACTAAAAGAAATACCAAATCCTTCTGTCTGCTATGAAGTCCAGCCCAAAGAATTGTAGAAAATTCTGACAGTCATAATTATTTTAATTTAAAGACAGAAGCTTGTGAAAAAAATCGATTTAGAGCTAGAGAGACAGGTCAGTTGGTGAAGTGCCTGCCTTGCAAGAACAGACCTGAGTTTGGTCTCTAGAACCAAGGTAGGAAGTTAGGCATGGTGGCATGTACGTGTAACCCTAGTACTAGGGAAACAGAGACCTGTGTAGTGATCCCTGCAGCTCACTGCCCAGCCGGACGAATGTGAAGTCGGTGGACTGGCTTTGACAGGCTCTCCTCTCAAAAGTGGGACCCAGTGACGGATCAGAAGGGTGCGCATGGCTCAGTGAGAAGCTGCAGGCCTCCCAGCATCTCCCACCCTAAGTCTGAGAGGTGGCAGGAAGGAGTCCCAAGAACTTTACCAACCTCTTCCAAACCTGGGAACTTACCAGGAGTGTCCTTTCATGCCCATGCACGTGCACATCCATGCGTGCACATCACATGCTTTGCACACTCACACACATGCACACAAGCCTGCACATAAACACTTTCTGTGCACCACACACAAGCATCACATTCATACTCTCGCATATCTATACTCTACAAAAGAACACACGTGCACATTTCTATGATCACACGTGTCTGTGCACATTCACCCTGCCAAACACCCATTCATACACGCACATGTGCACACAGAGAGAGAGAGAGAGAGAGAGAGAGAGAGAGAGAGAGAGAGAGAGAGAGAGAGAGAGAGAGAGAGTCCTACAGCTATCGCAGAACTCTGGGAAAGGTCTTCCACCTGCTTGTTATTAAGCTCTTTAACCTCCCGTTTTCTTAGTTGCTCTAGGGCCTGACAGAAACAAGCTCCTCCTCCATGGATCCTCCCCCACCCCAGTTTTGCACATGTGTCATTCCGCATGTGTAAATGTATCTATACACACATACAAAGGCAGAGAATCCCACGCGCGGGGTTGGTGAGAGGAGAAGCTGTAGCCACTGCCATGTTTGGACTCCATACTCCCCTCCACTCCACCTTCTTCTCCCTCAGCTCCCTGCTTGCAGAAGCCCACGCCAGCTTCCCTTTGTAAATGTCCCTGACCCAGAACTTTCACCCTTTCCGCCTGTTAGCTGACACGCGATGTCCTCAATCCACCCGCCATCCGTCCTCGGGAGCAGAGTTCTCCACAAGCTGCCTCCCAGCGTCACCTCAGTGGCTCACACCTACTCATACACACCTGCTCGCCCGAAGGTGGGGTTCTAGAGGTTGTGGCACATGGCAGTGAGCTGATCTCTTCAGAAATAAATCCGACCAGTCCTTTCTTTGTTGTGACCTAGTCCCTTCTTTCCCCGCCCCCCCCCCCATGCTAAGGATAACATCACAAGTTCTCCAGTCTGGGAAGCTGTGCCAGCTGGTTCATCCCTTCCTCCCCTGCCCCTGTTGTTCCAACCGCTCCTTTCACAGGGGAACCTCTTCTCAGACGGAACACACCACTGGCCAGACAGCATGTGCCACTGCTCGCTGGAACCCTCCATTGAGAGGAGCAGAACTCTCCCCATCTCTCCAGTTAACCTCTTCCTTGCTGTGTCAGCCATGATGGTCATGTCCTTCTGATCACAGGACATATACTCAAGCACTGCTCCAGTGACCCCAACCGCGGGATGTGCTAACCACAGGTGAAACAGATGAGGCAGAAAGGAAGAGAACATCTGGAACATTCTCCATGCGTGCATGTTGTTCCCACCTACATAAGCCCATTGCTCACACAGTCTTCATTTTGAAAGATGGCTCTTCCCAGGTTTTCTAGAACTTATGGTTAAAATTGCTTCTGAGTGGGTGGGGGTTCCAAATAGCAATATGAAGGTAATAGGAACATCAAGTTCACACTCTGTCCCAAATGGCACAGGCCAGCCAGTCATCTTGATGGTTTCATCCTCTCACCTCCCATTGTCTTTTATGTTTGTGAAAACGGGAGGCTCAAAATTAATGCAATTGTCTTGTCAGGATGCAGTCCCCCAAAAGATGAAATATGGCGACAGAACAGAAATCTGATTTTTTTTATTTTTATTGAGAAAAAAAATCAAAGCTATACAAGAAAAAAAAAACTGAGTAGGTCATATAACGGGGGCTGCGTAGAAATCGTTTCCCAACAAAGGCAATATTTAATTTGTAATTTGGTGATAAAATGCAGATGATAATGTGCAGTGAGTGTTGAGAATAGATCCATAACATCATTTAGTTTGCCCAAAGTAAAATTAATAGCAAAATGAAATGCATAAGGTCTTTGAAAAAGAACTCATCCCGAAAAGCATGCTTTGTTTCCAAAGTTATAATTTTCCTCTTAGGAAATCAAATCGTTCATAAAAAATTCCAGCTCTGCAAGAGGAAACCCTTACCCTCTGCTCTGCAAATGCTCTGTGCATTTTATCTGTGCTGCAGCGTGCTAGAATAGACGGGTGTCGCTGTGAATGCTGTGGGCACTGCATTGTAACCTGGAGCACATCCTGAACTCAGCAACACAGCAGGAAATGGACCCAGACATGTCAACCGCTGTCTTCAGCTTCCTGCCCATCAGAGCTCTTGACAGCCTGCATTCCATTGTTCTCTGTGTGTGTGTGCACGCATATAATTTATCATCTATCTCCAATAAATCAAGAATGAGCTAGAAGGCTGGGAGCACCTATGTGTGGATGTATATTTAGCATTTGTACTTGTATTTGGTTGTTTGGCGATGAAACCAAAACTCTCAACTATCTGCATACAAAGTGAAGCCCAGCGCCATAGCTTTTTATTGTTTGCCACTAAACCTTATCCAAAATGTTCCTTCACAGAAAGGCTTGACATCCCCACTGAAATAGAACTGAAAGAGGTGATATCTGGGGGCTGAGGCAAACCGGATACGTAACACATACCCGAGTTCTCCAGAACTTGCTTTCTACGAAAGAAGAAAGGAGATATCAATTTTTACCACACTTTTCACTTGGGCACTGAGGAGAAAAAGCCTGTGAGGTGGTGTGGGGAGTTACTGTAACTATGTTGTAGCCTCAAGTCCCCAGATCTCCTCACCTCCCCCTAGGCTCTCCAAGAGCACTCTGGCTCTATGGGTGTTGACAAGTGTGGAGTGCCCAGCCTGGCTGCTGCTCACCTTGGACACAGGCAAATCTTACGCTCAATGCAGTCAAGTACAAGCTAAGTCTTGATGGACTACTCTTGAATTTTTCTTCCTATCGATAGGCAACGTTGGCTTAGCCTTTTTTATGAAACCTTATAGATGCTTCTGGAAGGTAAGCACTGCCCTCATCTTGACTCCCAGCAACATGGGCCTGAGTTCAGAGACTCAAGTTGCCCAATGAGAGACTGCCACCTGTCTCCCATGAAGGGAGCCTGGGAAAGGGAGTGGTCTGGGTCCTATCCTGTCCCAAATACACAATCATCCCATGTAGAGTTCCATGGAGATGGAGAATAGGTACTGGGAATGGCAGTAATCTACCATCACTGTGAACAGCCTATAGCTCGCCCACAGAGCTCAATTTCTTGGCACCAACATATTCTGCTCATTCCACCCAAGATTACTCTGAACTGTAGGTAGGAGAAGAAACACCCAATGTCCCCCCAGAGAAAGTGTGACAATCCTCATTGAAGATGGCAGTCCCTTAAACCAAGTTGACTCTTCCAAATGACACAGTCCCCTCTGAAGAATGTGGCACACTGACACCAACCCCCAGCTCTAAGAACCAAGAATCTGTCTATTCTCATCCTTTTCAACCCTCTGGAATGCAACAGAAAGATCTAGACAGGTAGAGCATTTCACGAACACAGTGAGTAACCTTTGCTCAAATATGGAGCAACAGAACCAAGAACACACTCCTGCCTGTGGCTCATATGGTAGAGGGAAGAGGGTACAGGCTTGGCTAATGGAGCTCTGGTGCAAGATAAAGTCAGCAGTGTCCAGGACTGACACTGGCATTGGTGACCCTCACTACTACATGACCTTGCTCTGAACCAGTTTGTAGCATTGCAAAGAAAAACTGCCAGTGATTAGTTTTGTCTCTTTTCATCAGCTACAAGGAGGCAACACATGCCCTTGCCCTAGAAAACAGGTGTGAGATGTCCATCCTAAAACAGGAAAAGCACATGGCTCCTAGCGTGAGAGACTGGGGTTATAGCAACAAAATAGAAGAGGCAAGCAGGGTGGAGACAGAGGACTGTGAAGACAAGAACAAGGAGATGGGATCCGGGATCTGCAGGGTGTCATGGGAACAGCAGCTGGGCACAGGGACACCACAGCCTGTGGGGAGGTGAGCAGACAGAGCAGGTAGCCCTGGTAGTAGAGTCAGAGAGAGAACCTTGCAAAACCATCCACAAGGAAAGGGGGGGACATTAGCATTTTGAGGTGTGACCACTGGATAAGGAAGATGGGGCATCAGATGGCAGGAAAGAAGGTGTCAGGACCCCACCACAGCCTCCAAAGACGTGTCATTGTGCACAAACTCCTGACAATGTCTGCAGCATGGACCATCTCAAAAGGATGAAGTGAGGGCCAGGAAACAGCCCATGCCAAGGGAGCACAAGCCTTGGGATTGTTGGCAATGTCCACCACACCCGTGGACAGTAAACTTCTTAGTATGCCCCCATATCTGATGGAACCATCACACCAGGCACAGTTCGCACATCCTAGATCCCGCCAGATCTGCATGCTTAACGAGTGCTTCGGGATCCCAGCCACTGAGGTCACGTGGGAACCCAGGAAATGTTAATAAGAGACTGATAATTGCCACTGTTAGTGAAAGGACACTCTTGGCTTCTATTGCACTGATTTGTGGTGGGACCAGCGTTAACCTGAGAGCCTACAACCTCTGTCTTGCACAACCTTGGGAACTCTGAGGACTCAGAATGACAACCTCACTGGAGAGAAAAACCTCACAAACAACAAGCAAAGCAGTGGAATCCTCTCAGCCTTGGGGCAGCACTTTCTAAATAACGAGATCTTCGGAAAAGATCAGCTCAGCACTGAACACCGCACCTGCAAACTTCCCGTCGTCTGGCCAGTGCCAGCAGAACAAACACCTGCTCCCGTATTAATCTAAGAACCATACAGGAAGAACGGGAAGTAAGCCTTGCCTTTGGCGACCAAGTCCCCTGAGCCAGGGACACACAGACCTTTGTGGCTGTGTAAAGAACTCGCAGTGAGCGAGTGGCGAAAGGTTTGGGATTGGAGAAGATTCTTATAAAGTAGAGTGAGCGTTGTGTCGGCTCCAGTTTAGCTGCACAGTTGTACAGTGAGAAGCTTGACTTACCCAACGAGTCAGTACCCAAGGCTGCCCTGGAAATGCGCCCCCCAGCTGCTCATGCGGAAACATGACTGCATTGAGTCGCTGTATCTAGACAATGTGACACAACCAAGGGATCATGACATCTAAAACTAAAAGTGAACAAGAATTTAATCCCAGACCTCCCATCAGTAACTACTGGTGTGTGTGTGTGTGTGTGTGTGTGTGTGTGTGTGTGTGTGTGTGTGTGGTGTGTGTGTGTTCATGTGTGCAGGTGCATGTGGGTAGGTAGGTGGCGATACAGTTAGAGGCAAACCTCAGCTGTTTTTCCTTAAACATCATCCACCTTGCACTTTTTGAGACAAGGTCTCTCACTTGCCTGTCCAAGTCAGCTAGACTGGCTGACTGACAGCCAGGAGGCTGCCTGCCTCCAGCCCCAGCCTCTGAAGGGAATGGACTGTTGGAGGAGACTCAGTGCAGACATTCTCAGCAGGGTGTGTGTCACGAGTTTGGGTCTGTGCACATCTTACGTGACGTCTCACTAACATTACATGGGGCAGTTGATCTTTTTAGCAGAGCTGCCCAAATGCCCCACTGTGGCTCCAGGGTTTGGTCACTAATGACTTCCATACTGTCCTGGTACTTGACTGGCTTCCTAACGATGCATTCTGATTGGCTGGATTTTGTTGCAAATTGTTTTCCGTCAAATTAATGGAGAATGAAAGTACAAAACTTTATCTTCTTCTAATGTGATATTTTATGTAGAGAATTATGTTATAATAAAAATTCTCTGTGCTCTATAAAACAAGTGATTTAGAGCTGAGAAAGAAATCTCTCGGTGTCTTGGCTAACGCCAGCTGCTAAAGAGCTGTAAAACATTTATATGCACAAGAGCACACGTCCAAGCCACCAACCTTGAGGAAGTGTTCTTTAATGCCCGTGCATCGTGTGACTAGAAAGTTGCAGAATGGGACATGGTGCCATCAGGATGCCTCAACTCAACCATCTTCAGCCTCTCATCTCCGTATCATTAGCCATCGACAATCTGCTCTTCTCTCCTTCCCTCCTCTCTCTCTCTCTCTCTCTCTCTCTCTCTCTCTCTCTCTCTCTCTCTGTGCACATGTGCACGCGCGCACACACATGTGCATGCTGTGTCCATGGTCCACGTCAGGTTAGAACTTGCAAGAGTACAAGAGTCAGCTCTCTCCTTCCACTGTGAGTTCTAGGCATCACACTTAGGTCACCAGACTTGAACTGCAGGCTCTTTTACCTCCTGAGCCATCTTGCTGGCCTTTTATTTCCATGTAAATGCATGTTACAGCTCACAGCTGTCTGAAGTTTCAGTTACAGGAGATCGGACACCCTCTTCTGGCATCTGTGAGCACTGCACACACATGGTGCACAGACATTCTTACAGGCAAAAAATACCCCCACACATGAATTAGTCCTTAAAAAAAAAACTTTTAAGTATAAAATTATACTGACAATGTGTGTGATTATTGCAAAGAATTCAGAATGTTACCTGAATTTGAATACCAAGATGGCAGGTTTTTTATTTTACTAAATATTATTGGGAGTGGATCAGGGAACAGCTCTGTGAATTTATTCCTCTCCTTCTACCATGGGTTCTAGAGACTGACCCTACATCATCAGGCTTGTGCCTAAAGCAGTCTTACCCTGAGCCGTCTTGATGCCCCAGGGATTTTAAGGGGACAACAGATCTGACACGGTCCTTCCATGTCAGATGAGATGAGGGGGCTGTCCCCTCCTCACTACTGTGGGCACAAGTGTGAGCACATGGCAAAATGATGTAGTGTACAATAGAAAGGAATAGGAGCATAGGCGGGAAGTGTGTCCTAAATGCACACCGACACAAAGGCCTGACATCAGTGACTTCAGCCTGGTCTCCTGTGGGCCTCTTCTCTCCACATTAGGACTGAACTAAAGGTTTGAAACTCTCAGCTTGGAATCAGAAATTAAAACAATGGGAAGAAGGGGAGAAATTCCTTTTAGAAAAATTCCAGCAAGCAAACATGGGAGGAGTGAGAGCAAGCCAAATAACTAGTACACTGTGATTGCTGAGGCCACCCAGCACTCAGCAGTGACAGCTGGGGACACCCACCTTCCATGAGATGCTAAGTAACACTGGAGATGTAAGTGTTAGTAGGAACAGGGCGTTCCCACCCTTTCAAAGCCCCAGCCCCAGACATGTCCGTGACAAAGGAAAAGATAACCATGGGGAGACCTGGCCAGGAGACTGGGTCAAGTCACCAGGCACTCGACAGTCCCAGGCCCTCTTATCATATTCCTTCTGTTGCATCACAAGGGAAGCTCTCCTAGAGTCTTTGGTATTCCAACCAAAAACACACAACTCAGTCTAATTAGAGAAATACCCAAAAGAAGCAAATCAGAGGCCTTTCGCAGAGTAACTGGCCAGTGCCCTTCAGCGATGTCAAGGTCATAAAAGCCTGAAACACTCAGGAGCTGACAGAATCCAGGAGACTAAAGAGATGTGACATGCAGGCGTTCCGGGAGACCTGCTGTTTCTGCAGGATCCTGAGGTAGGAAAGGGCATTATTGGAAAAACCGTGAGAAAGCAACGACGTCTCCCACCTATCGATAACACTGTGCCAATGCTAATTCCCGTTTTACTCTCATTCCGTGGTCACACACGGCGCTAGCACCAGGACAAGCAGAAGATTTCCATGCACCATTTTTGCGACCTTTCTAGAAATCCAAGATCGTTTCAAAAATTTTAAAACAGTCTCTGGAGCGCTCGCTAAAGTTTTGTTGATTTCCCTGTAGCATCTTCCTACAAGGCCAGGAAACGCATCGCTGCATCCTACCCTGGAAGGAGAACAGCTTCATGGTATAATTGCAGAAGGGGAGAGAAAGACACGGGTGACTTCTAACAGGACAGTCATGCAAGCCCCATCTGGAGCTTCCGGGTGCTGGTTTCCCTGCCAACAGCAGAGAGGAGTCACCATCAGAGATTCTGGCCACATCACCTGGAGGATGTCACCTGGAGGACATAGCCATCCTCACCGGTGAACAAATGAGTTATGATAAGAAGTGATTGAAGCATGGTGCCTGCAGAAGGGAAGTGGGGGTGTGTTTCCAGAGCTGCTGGCCTCCTCGCGGCACCATGTGAGACTAGGTCCTGTCCCATCATGCTAAGTTACATGGAGCAGACTTCTAACCCCAAGTCCGGTCTACTTTAGAAGACATCCCTGTGACATCACTTGCTAAGCTGCACAAGGACAGGGAGGGTGGAGGTTGACTCCCTATATCATCGGAATGGTCCAACGTTGTCCCCTTAGAACTGGGTTACAGGCAAAAAGGAAAGTTATCCACAAATAAAATTTACAAAAAGCATGTAGCTCTGAGGGAGTGGAAGTGAAGGCAGGCAGGTATCACAGTAGCTTTTGTGGGTAGTTGGCTCACCACCAGGGCCCTCAATGGTAGGTGGACGCTCATAGGGTCTCTCAGCTCCCGGACCTCATCACATGTGGCTCACATCACATGTCTTGCTCACACAAGCCTCCCATGGAACTGATCTCAGGCCTAGAGTTGACCTAGCTCAATGATCTAGGGCTGACAAGGCAGATTTCCCTATATGTGGTTCCAGCTGGGGTTGGATTAATTAATGCAATAGGGCTGCAGCCCATTAACCCTTAATGGGGAGAGAGCCAGATATCTGTCTCTGTGGACAAGAAGCCACTTTCCAGTGACCGAGAGTCCATCACAGGACATGTTCCAAAAATCGCACACTAATACTCCCAGAGCTTGTGACCCTGACATCTCCTCTGGATCTCCAGTGCCTGTGACCCTGACATCTCCTCTGGATCTCCAGTGCATGTGACCCTGACATCTCCTCTGGTCTCCAGTGCAGGAGATGATGTGTCTCCTGTGCAAACTAAGACAAAGAGAGAAATTATACTTTTTAATATTTTAAATTTTTATGACATTTATTGGGGGTACTCTGTAACCCCTCCTGGCCTGGAGCTTGTGTGTACTCTCCTGCCTTAGTACTGACCAAGTGCTAGAATGGCCAGTATGAGCCCCTGATAGAATCTTTGAGTACTTTTTTTATGCTTCATTTTCTACCTTAAAAAAAATCAGTGACCCCCACTGACCACACCAGGCTGGGACTCAAACCGGAGCTCCTGGCAGCCATCATTAGAGAAGTCTCTTCCTGCAGTAGATGGGTATTAACAGAGCCCTACAAGTGGGCACTGTGCAGAGAGGGAGAACTTTGGAGAGCTCAATCTTCAATGGGATGTCTTCATCCCATCTCTCCCTGTGAGCCCAGGGATCTGTGTGAAAGAGGAGGAGAGTGGTTTGAGAGCCAGAGGTGCTGGTTGAGTCCATGGAAGCAGTGTCTTCCAGACACACCAGGACTGCTACACTAGGGACTCATAGAGGTGTACGGACCTGCAGAGATAACACCAGACAAAACCCCAAATGTTAAAGAGGAGTAGTGGACACAAGTCCCCACCTCTAACCAAGAAGCTGCTTGTCATTGATGCCTGCCAGGAATGAGGAAAAAAATCATACAATATATTTTGATCATATTTCCCCTCCCCCAACTCCTCCTAGATCCTCCCTACCCATCCAACTTCATATTCACACTCCTTTCCCTCAAAAAAATAAATAAATAAAAATAAATCTAATAAGACAAAAAATACCAAAACAAAGTAAGAGTCCACAGTGGGGAAAGCAAACAAACAAAACTGGAGCACCTTTTGTGCTAGGCAGCTATTCCTAGGCATGGGACCTGCCCAAGAGTGTAGTGAGAACTCAATCAGTCCACCTTCTGGGTGCCGGGGATAGAACTTGGGTCCCTGGGGTGTGTGACGAGCACCGTCGCCTGCTGAGCTGTGTCTCTGGTCCAGGAAATGGTGTTATTAAAGTGAAATGCCTCCTGGTTAAGAGGATGGGGAAAAAGTTGCGTCCAGAGAGGCCTTCTCTCAGGAAGTTTATTGAAGATTATAAACGACGACATTCCTCTTCAGGCACCTACTATCACACTCTGCCAAAACATCAAGTCCTGAAATATTTATATGAACTGAACGTGGGACATAATTAATGCTGCCCACCGCCATCGCGTGCATCTCTGTATCGTCGCTGAACTGGGAGCGTCCCTCGGTGTTTTACAGGCCTTGTGGTCCTGCCCAGAATACACGAGGCCCCTGGGTTCTTCCATGAACACCGTCTGTCATTTATTATGTGATTTATGTGCGAAGGAAAATTACATGGGATATTTAAAAAAAAAAAAACTTTCCCACTGTACCCTGGGATTAGATTTTCACGGTGAAATAGTTATGTGAACACACACTACATTTGATGAAGATATTCAGAACACATTTTCACCTGTTCAAAAGATTGTCGTAGTCATAACTCGGCAATGCACGGCATTGAGGTGTGCTGGTGCTGGTGTCCATGCTGAGCCACCATGCTCTTCTTGCCGGCTCCTTTCTGTATCTTCAACACTAAGGCAGAGCCTTGGCATTTCCCAGACCAAAGCAGAGCCTGGTAGGCATACCCCCAAGAACAGACAATCCATGGTTGGCCAACCTTAACAACTGACAGACCATTGTCAGTACACCCCAACAACAGACAGACATGTCAGTACACCCCAACAACAGGCAGACATGTCAGTACACCCCAACAATAGACAGACCATTATCAGTACACCCCAACAACAGACCATTGTCAGTATACCCCAACAACTGACAGACCATCGTCAGTACACCCCAGCAACAGACCATTGTCCGTATACCCCAACAACAGACAGACCATTATCACTACACCCCAACAACAGACCATTGTCAGTATACCCCAACAACAGACAGCCCCTGGGCGGCACACCCCAACAACAGAGAGCCCAGGCTACAGGAGAAAATCAGGCCACAAAGCTGCACTGTCTCAAGAATCTCCGACGAGTGTTGAAAAGGGTTTCCCAAGAGTCCCACAGTGCTGGGAATGATGTGGAGTGAATTATATGGGAAACCTCAGAGCTTCTTTAAGAGAATCAAGCACACTGTGAGATTCCACTATCCAGGGAAGAATTACAAACACAGCTGATGGCAGCAGGCCATGCCCGGTATACACAGGTCCCCCAAGCAAGTGGCTGACCTCTACTGAGCACCAAGTGGGTGGTCAGTCCTTGTGTCCCATTTGGCACTGCTAGCATCACCTGTAGTCTGCAGGAGAGAAAAAAAAGGAGGCTTGGAGTTTCAGTTGGTGCCAACTAAAAGATCTTGGGGGCAAGTCCAGAAGCCTGGGTAATCCTTGCTGTGCCCTGCCCTGCACCACACTGCCAGTGTCAGATAAGGCTTCACACTGCAGCAAGGCTCAGGTTCATCAGGTTCAAGCTCTGCCTCCTACCAGATGGCACGGGTCATTCATGAATGTACATCTCAGCCTGGGACTCCTTTCTCTCCACCAATTCATTACCTACCAAGTTCTGCCCACCTAGGCTACTGACCTTCTGGTATGGTCCAACCTTTGCTTCAGAAATCACTACATCCTCAGTTTCCATCAGCAGCTTTCCTCAAAGCAGAATCCATCAAAAGACGTGGACTGTCACAGCAGGCAGATGTAGGACAGAAAGAAACACAGAGGGTGACAAGGTGCCCTGGAGGGACAGTGTGTAAATACAATGCGCTTCTCTCTGAGTTGGGCACTGTGATGCCTAGGGGAGGTCTGCCAATAGTCAAAGGTGCAGACAATCTCTTAGGCTGTGCCAAAAAAAAAAAAAAAAAAAAAACCCTCTCAAATTGTTAGCAGACAAATAATTTACTGGCTTTTCCCTGCTGAGCAATGACCTCACAGTTTCACATAAAGTATCAAATGGCAAGAAGTCTGCCATTGGGGAGACTCCAAGAGAGTCTGTCTCCCTGTGAGAGTCATGACTTGCAGCCTGGGCTACCTGACTTCTTTGCCTCTGGTGCCAGGTCTCCAGGATAGAGAGCTGGTGAGGTCCTCAAAGTTCCCATCTCTGAGAAAGAAACACAAGGGTAGAAAGAAAGTCAAACAAGCTTAGGAGCTAAGCACATGTGGGCTGTCTTTTCAACGGTTTTGTTGTCTGATTCACTCAAAGGAAGGAGAATGAAGACAGAACAGGCCACTTGTGGCTTCCGATTGCCGAGCCTCTCCAGACATTGCCTCTCTGGCTAGGCATGCAGCTTGAGGATTTGTTCATTCACACTTAGTTGGGCTCTTCTCTCAAGGTCGCTTAACCCAGAGATGTCATAGAATGAACTCTATGTAGTCTCGTTGTTGCAGACGAGCAGACAAGACAATTCAGGAAACAAGTGGGAAAGCCATAGTCGGTGGAGAAGTAGTCAGAGAGGAACCCAATGGCGTGACCGCGGGATCTCCAGCTGCAGGTGCACAGGTTGTTTCTGCATCAACTGTAATATATGTAGCATCTGTCTACACAGCATCTGTCTACGCAGGTCTCATCCATAGTTCACTCTGATTCAGTCACTCATTCCGCAGAAAGCCAGGGTAACAGGGAAGAAGGCACACAGCCCTCAAGGCCTCGCTCACCAAGAAGCTCTGGAAGTACTGATTATAATTTCTCTCTGCCCCCAAGAAACTCAACTTTGATAGGTTCTAAACCTTGGGGTGTGGGACTTGGAACTAGAAGTGGCTGAAGGAAACCACTGCCTGCTGATTCTCACCTCAGCAAATGGCAGGACTGAGGGTTCCCTGCAGGGCTTAGTAGCGATGGGGTAGCTATGATTACCCTTGAGTTGCCTATAAGCACCCACAGGCTCAGGGGGCTTCCAGTCAGTCACCTGCAGTAAATGAGTACTGGCAAGCTTCCCTCGGGCCTACTAGTGTGATTCTAGACCCACGTGCCATCCCGATGTTTGTGACATCAAGACCCTGTTGTTTCTTGGCCTATCCACATCCCATAGTGTTGGGCCTTGCCACAGTGACTCAGTCAGCTCTCACAGCTGGGCCAGCTCTCATCCCATAGTGTCTGGGCCTCACCACAGTGACTCAACCCTCACAGCTGGGCCCACTCTTTTTGCTCAAGCTTCCAGGGTCAACACCTCCAGCTCCTAGCTTCTCCCTGCTCTGCTGCTCCACACACAAGGTTCAGGGCCGCCCTGGTAAGGCTACTCTGAGTAAACTCATAAGAAGGAACCCCAGTGCCTGCTGCGTTTCCTTCACTGGATCAAAGTAAACCAAAGACCAAATGCCGGGCTAGAGAACAGAACAAAGTTGGCCGGAGAGGTATTTCAACAGTTGAAGGGTCTTGCGTAAGACCCAAGTTCTGTTCCTAGGGCCTACCCTGGGAAGCTGGCAAACACCTGTACCTGCAGCACCAGGGGAGCCAACACTCTGGCTTCCACAGCACCCAAAGTCACTTACACTTACACATACACACACAATTTTAAATATAATTAAGGAACTTTAAAGGCACGCACAGGGTGGAATCACAAGAAATAAAGTCACCCCAAAGGCCTATAGAGCTGGTCCTGGCCCAACACCATCCTCTAGACCTGCTCAGGCAGAAACAGAACAGGACTCTGAGCCAGGAAGCATCACTGAGCCCCGTGGACCAGTTCAGATCTGGCAGATACTCTTGGAACAGATCATCTCTGGGATGTTACAGTCTACTCCGTGGCACCAAGCTGGATGCCAGCCTGAAGCTGCTGTCCACAGAATGCCTTCAACACACCTCAGAGGGGAGACTGCCCTGCGGGCTCCAATTCAGCATTGCCAAGGATGTTCCTTGCGACTGTTGACAAAGCATGACCCGCAATGCCTGAAAATGTCTTTCCAGAGACTCTCTGCTCCCCACAACATACCTGGGCAAAGGTCCAACCAGGATCTGGCCCCTTGAGCCACAGACACCAGGTGATTTTCTTCTCAGACCACTCCTGAGGGAAGGTCACAGGTGTCTCCATCACTGTACCCACTTCCATGGATTTCATGGATGCCGCCTCTGGCTCCAGATGTCACTGGGGCAGAAAGACCTGCCATCGGTATACCAACATATGCTCTGTCCACCAGCATCACCCCAAAAGCTGAATGTAAAGACAGCCTTCTCTCGCCTTGCAATGTGTATAAGCAGGATAGCAGCCAGACTAAGTGGGAGCCACTCGGAATCTCCACAGCCCAGGAAAATTCCTGTGTGGTGCTCCAATAGGCAGAAAAAAACCCATGAGAGTACTGAGTTCTCAGTATTCAGTATTACATCTTAATAAAACAGGGTTTTAGATGCAGGTGAACTTCATCAGGACCCAGACAATGCAACTGAACCCAAGCCCAGGCACCGAGTTGGAACTCGGTTGCTAGGCATCAGCTGGCTCTGATCCATCGGCACCATTGCCTTGCAGGTTTCCTAAGGCCACCTTCACTCACACACTATATAGACATACTTGCTGTGACTCCAGCATTGAAGGTACTCAGCACATGGGGAGATGGATGGATGGATGGATGGTAGATGGATGGATGGATGGATGGATGGATGGATGGTAGATGGATGATAGAGGGAGGGAGGGAGGGAGGGAGGGAGGGAGGGAGGGAGTTAGATCATAGGGAAAATGTCTCTTTTTTATTTTCATTTTCCTGCTCTTTTAGGAAGGGTCACCAGGTGAAGAAAACGCAGTAAGATGGCCACCATCTCCCTTCATCCGCTTCATTTTCCTCTCTTAGTCTAAGTTAGTGAAAATGTGTGTTACAGTGTAGACTAGAGTTGGCAGTGTGGCAACAGCTTCTGAGGTGGCATCACCCAGAGTAGAGCCGGCAGCAGAAGCAGGGACTGCAGTTGAGACCCTCAGTCTCACAGGCCCACACTCTGACACCTGTCCCACGGGAGTCAGATCTCAGCAGATTGGCAGAGGACCCAGAGCTCTGCGGTGAGAGGAGCATTGCCTCCTCTTCCTGTGCAGAGGGGATGACGTCGCCAGAATTGCAGAGAAGCAGATGGAAAACAAAGACAAAGACTAGAAGGTTCCCCCACACACACCGTGAACTGCTGCTGGCTGGGCCAATGTTTAATGTTATTGATTCTCTTTCTTAAAGGTCGTAAATTACAGGGGGAAATTATTAAGGTACTTGTTGACCTGATCTTCTCCAATAATCTATAGCCAGCCCAGGTTTGGGGAATGTTCACCCTTGGGCTGTGGTTATGAAGTCCTCTGTTCCTCACAGTCAACCCCACCCTCCTCTGTGGGCTCTGAAGATGAGTCCACAGCCTGGCTGCAGCTGTGTAGCCATACCGTGGCCATACCTGAGGTGGAGGAGCATGCCCTCTTCTGGGAGCAAAGCTGTCCTCTGCACTGGGAAATAAAAGGCCCACTCCCAGCACTAAAGGAGCACACGTGTCAAGGTGTTTGAGAGCCTGGTCATCTGCTATGTCACAGCAAGATAAAGGACAAAGCCTGTGACACCCCCCAGAGTCATTTCAAAGCCACATACAACCTAGTGGTGATGCACACCTGTAATACCAGGACTTGGCAAGCAGAGGCAAGGGATCACAAGGCCAGCCAGAGCTACATAAAGAGCTCCAGGCTAACCTGGGCTATAGGCAGACAATCGGTTTTTGTGGGGGAGGGTTGTTTTGTTTTGTTTAATTAAAAAAAAATGCCACGCTGTGGAGTAAGGCCACTTTCAGGCAGGTTGTGAAAAAAGGACAATGACATTGGATCAGCCTGGCTCACAAGGTATTCTTTTATCTGCTTAAAACCAACAGGGGAGCAAGCTGGACAGGAAGTGAAAGGGAAGCACAGCTTGGCTACCTTGTACAAAGCTCTGTGTCCCTGGATCATGTCCTAAGGTGGCCCACGGCAGATGGTGAATTTGCCACCTTTGTTTTAAGAGACTCATTACATTTCTATCTGTGATCTCAGCACTAGATAAATGATACAGGGTAATTTATTATTTATACGGTGTCCTTCATGATGAGTGTCCAGGATGTTTAGCAGCAGGAAGGAGGAAGAAGAGCAAGGACTCAGTCACAGTGGCAAAACCTTTCCCCTCACCTTAGTTGGTGTCACCCAGCATCCCCTACCCTCACCTGGGCATGTCCCAGCCCCAGGGAACCAAGCACAGATACACAAGTACCGCAGCAGAACCTGAGCCCTTGGGACTCAGCCAAGGACAGCTGTCCTCCTGCCTACCCCATCACAAGTACTTATTGCGGGTATCCCAGGCACAGAGACTCAGGTTCAAAGCCACAGGGCACCATGCATGCTGTGGGGTCTTTGAGTTTGTTGCTGTGTTGTTTATTCTGGGAGGCAGATAAGACTAATTTTACAGCAGTCGAGAATCATGCAAATATAGTTCAGGAAGAGGCATTTAGTTCTTTATTGCTCTTGCACACACACAAATAGGACCTCCAAAGCCAGCCCGGCTGAGTATTTTTAGTGCTATTGCACTATACAGTACATCACAATGTTAATTTCCACATTACTTTATCCCTTCTCCAGACCGTATTTTACAACAGAGAAAACAAACTGCTTGTAATTACACTGCATGCCAGGACAAATTAAGTAAACACGCATTTTTAATGCTTCGGGCTGTTAGGGTACAAAACAAAGGACTTCAGTTAAGGTCAATATTAGAGTTATGCAATTGCCCAGGGATACAAAAGACAAACCCTTGATTGAATGTGGGTAAATGGAAATGGCTCCGCTCAGTGCCACAGAGACAGACTCTCCAAAGCAATGCGCTGGCTGCCAAGGAGGCCGGGACGCGGTTCCTAGTTTATATTCATTTTCTTAGGGATTGATGTGCATGCCAATAATAAAACAATATTAGCGAACTAACGGGAAAAATCCATCATGTCATTAGCGGGAACCGGGGTCACCCGCAGTGAGCCTGCTTTCTTCCACACCTGCCTCTCACCTGCCATGGGGTCCACAGGACCCCGTGTGCTCATTTTCTTCCTTACCCCTCACAACCTGACAACACTGAGCACAAGGAGGCAGAGCAGAGACGGGAGAGGCATGTAGCATGGGAGGGGCGGGGAGAACACGCGTGCGCACACGTACAGAGGGTCACCTCAGTGTCGTTCCTTCCACCTGCCGTGGTTTTAGAGGGGGTTTTGTGCCAGAGTGGGAGGTGCTTGTTTTGTTTGATTTTGTTGTTTATGTTTTTGTTTCCATAGTTTTAGTCAGGCTCTCTCGCTGTCCTAGAACTCAGAAAGTTAGGCTGTCAGAGAAGGAAGCCTCAGGGACACACACACACACACACACACACACACACACACACACACACAATGTCACCACCTCCTCAGTCCTAGGATTACAGAGTATACTACCATGCTTTGGATTTTCTTAACATAAAAATTCTTTATTCAACCTAATCCAGCCAGTATTGAGTTTTCTATATTAAAAACAAGTTATTTTAAAAAATTACAGCAGAATTAGCAAGGCAGTGACTAATAAAGTCACTAAATTTAACTATAGTTTTTCAATTATTTGATAAGTATGTAATGATGAACAATATTTTCAGCCTCTTAAATGGAGTTAACTTCTACAATAAATAGAACTTTACCAAACAGTGGATTTTATGAAAAGAAGTTGAAACCATTGACATTTCTAGAAGTAACAGGAAAGCAACATGAAAAGAGGCTGGAGAGCAGTTGATTCACACGGCCCCGGAGTCTGCAGTGCCCCTGTGCTGTCTACTGGCCTTTTCCTTTACTACTGTCCCATCCTAGAGTGCAGACTCCTTCAGGAATGGAGGAAGAAGAGTACCATTTGGTGGCATCCTTGATACCCAGTCCTGCCCCATCCCCTAGATGCTGTCCTAACAAGCCACTAAAACAAGAAAAGCACTGCATACTTGGGGGAGGCCACTTGTTTGTTCCCTGCTGCCCAGAACCAAAATAATCACTCAGAAACTATATTACCTGCAATACTGTTTGGCCAACAGCCTAAGCATATTGCTTGCTGGCTCTTATATCCTAAGCTAAGACATCTCTATTAATCTATGTATCACCACGAGGTTGTGGCCTACTGGCAAAGTTTTGGTGGGCTCCAGCAAAGGTGTCTGTCCCTGGCAACAGCTACATGGCTTCTCCTTGGCTCTGCCTACTCTCTCTCTATATCTTTTCCAGTGTGGCTATTGGCCAAAAGCAGCTTTTTTTTTATTTACTAACCTAAAAGCAACACATACAGAAGTACTTCCCACCCTACTCCAACTGTCCTTGTGTGTGTGTGTGTGTGTGTGTGTGTGTGTGAGAGAGAGAGAGAGAGAGAGAGAGAGAGAGAGAGAGAGAGAGAGAGAGAGAGTAGGCTCACACCTACGTCTTGACGGTATGTAGAATGAGGCTTCAAATAATCTCAGAGGGGTATTGTCCTCCCCCCTTCCTTTATCATGCTCATAAATTCATCAGCATCCCCACCACCCATGTTTCCCAACAAACTTCTTAATGCCAGGATCTTTCAGGTGTTCTGTAGTCTTGTAATTGGCAGTAAAATTTGCTTTTGGAACCCAACATTCAGTTTTCAGATCTGGATCCAGCAGTCGTGCAGGTGGATAGATGGCTTACGTTGGTGCCCACACACTTCTTCCATCCCAAAGCAAGAATTAAGGTGTCCTGTCTTCCGTAATGAGGACCGAGCTGGGCTGTGCTGAGGCAAGACTGTGTCGACACAGTGTTTCATTTCTATTGTCTCAACAAGATGTTTCATATTTCACTGGAACAGGACTGCATTTTAACCTTGTCTTCTCATGAAGAGCTATTTGATTTCTAATTGGAGCAATGAAGACTTGAACAACAACAATTAAAAAAAAATGACTCCATTGGCCATTGCTCAAACCTGTAACCTCCAATGGAGTGGCTACTTAAGTGACAGAATTTGGTAACTGTCCACCCTGAAGAGCAGATGCCACAGCAGGATGTGAGGTAGTTTGTCTTAATTTGCTGCAAATCCCCTGGCCATGCCCAGTATCTCCATCATGAGATCGGCAGGAAAAAGGAGTCAGTACGAGAAAGCCAACTACCTCCAAAAGTAGCTATGAAACAGCAGCAATCCCAGTGGCCATCCCAGCCATGTCAGCAGGGACTGCCATGATGGCTCCTCACTGTGTGACCAGTGGAGCTTCTCATAGGCCACCACACTGTGCACATTAGTGTCCTGCGCCCTACCCGGTCTCCCAGGACCCAAACAACCACGCAGTCCAATAGGATTTAAGTCTTCTTCAAAAGCAAGGTTGACACTTACGACATATAATTATGTATTAGTGTGTCAGTGTGATTTCCTTGAAACAGTGTTCATCTTTGGGTTCTTCAAAAAACAAGATAAACAAAAAGATCCCACAAAAAAAGGCAGTAAAGGCATGACTGTTTGCATGAGTTCACACCCAGCTCCTCTAGAGAAGGCTAAGTGCTCCCCCACAAGAGCCTCCATCCTGGGCCGGTCAAGAAGATGGGCCCTGGTCCTGGTGGACTAAAAACTCCTAATCTCGGTTGCAAGGCCAACAGGAAGTACTGCTTCAATGCCAAGGGCCTGGCCCAGGGGGCAATGCAACCGAATTGCCAACTCTGCCCTCAAAATCCCCTCATCATGCCATTCATCTTGGGGATCATGTAACCACATGTGCACAAGTGTTTGTCCTGAGGCAGTCACTGCATAAGGCATTGTGAAGTACAGCCAGATCTGAGGCCATCCAAGAGCAGGTGATATGGTCAAGAGATTATAAACCTGGCAAATCACTTGACAATAAAACATCGAAAAGATATTGAGAATGCAGGATGCTCCAAGAGCAGACCCAAAGAGACAGGACAAAGTCCAGGCCAGCCAAGCATCTGGAGATGCTGACTGTGTGGAGCAAAGATGGAAGTTGTATGTAAGGTACATCTCCTGACCACACACAAGATGTGGCCTGGTGTTTTATTTCATTGCACTCTGCTTGTTGCATGACAGTTCAGATGGCTGGTCATATTCCACTTCTGCATTGGGAGCCTAAAGCATTAGCATCACTGAAGAAGGGACAGCAAGGTCCCCCCAGACCTGAGCGACCAGAGAGACCTGAGCCACGAGAGAGCAGCCATAGAGAGCCTTCTCTTTTTCAAGAGTCCCTTTCGTCTGGGTGCCAGGCCCTTGAGAAGTACAGTATCATTCGGGCATAATTGTTTGCTACATGGGAGTGGAACCCCTAGGAGCCTGGTTCTGAGTTTTCCAGCTCAGAACAGAAACAAAAAGATGGATAAGTGGGTGAAGGCACTTTACACCAAGCCTGATGACCTGAAGTCAGTCCCCAGAATCAACATGATAGAAAGAGAGAGTCTACTCCTGAAAATGTCATCTGACTTCCACACATGCACCATGGCTTGCTTCTACACACACACACACACACGTACAAGTGCAAATATACACCATGTATATACATAAAAATTTAATTTTATACATAAATAAAAATTTAATTTATACTAAAATAAACACATGTAGCATCCTAGGCACACAGCTTCAGGGACCTTCCCTAAACAAGGAACAGTCACCAGACTGAAGGGACACAATCCTTGGGTCCTCATTTGCTGAAGCAAAGCTAATACTGCCACGCAGTGCCTGCCTCGTTGTCCACTGAAGGTAGGAACAAGGCTGGCAACAGCCCCTGGCTGTCACCAGCTCTACACCCGACAGAGGCCACTGGTGTTGTGCCTGTTGAAACTACAGCTAACATCGCTGGTTTTCACTACTCCACACACAGGGTTAGCATGGAGCATGCCCAGATGTGGTCCTCCTTGGACTCTGGCCTATAGTGTCACCTTCTCCTTGTCATTTATTCTTTTTAGAACAAAACCTTGGCATTAACTGTTTCTTCCTTACGTGTAGATGGCTCCTCAAGATCTCAACTGCTCATGCAATGAGTCTTCACACAAATATTTCTTCCTTTGCTTGCAAAGAGATAAAAATATCAAATCTAAGAGCATATTTTAGAAGTAAAAATCTCATTTAATCCACCATTGGAAAGCTAATAAGTTTTCAAAGTCAAAAGTGTGACATGGCTGAAATTCCAGCACCTGAACCTGTCTCCATGAAAGAGTCTTCAAACACACTCAGCTGGCCACATTCCTGAAATTCTCAGGTTTGCTACTGATTTTTGCAGCCTGTTGTTAATTTCTGTCATATATTATGTCTCAAAGATACATCACCACTCGAGACCTGACAACAACATACTTTGTTGAGAATAAAAAGCAATCAGCTCAGACAGTGGGGTGGTGAGTGCCTATACTGCCAGCATCTTGGAGATGGAGGCAGGGTGAGCCGGAGTTCAAGACCAAGTTCAACTTGGCAGAAAACTCAAGGAACTGTCTGGATTATGCAAAACCCTGTTTTAATAGAAAAAAAGAATAAGGAAATAAAGAAGGGGCTGGAGAGATGGCTCAGTGGTTAGGAGCACTGGCTGCTCTTCTGAAAGGCCTGAGTTCTATTCCCAGCATCCACATGGTGGCTCACAATTATCTGTAACTCCTGTCCCACAGAATTTTGCACTCTCATATAGACATACATACAGGAAAAAATACTAATACATTTAAAATAAAAATAAATTTTAAAATATGTATTTTTAAAAGAAAATAAAGAAGAAAAGCAGTAAATTAAAAAATCCAGAGATATTTAGTCTTAAAATGATTGGTGATATTAAAGCATAATTCTTTATAACATTGCTAACTTTCTTTTATGTGTATGTTTTTCTGTGTTATAACATGTGTGTGCATGCATTTATGTGTCTGTATGTGTCTGTATGTGTGTGTATGAGTGCACACATAATGGACATGAGTGTTGATGTATGTGGACAACTTGGCTTCATCTTCCTCATTGTCTAAAACAGTGCCTGTGGTTCAACATTGTGTAAACTGGCTGGCCCACAGACTTCAGGGGTTCTCCGGTCTCTACCTACCATCTGTAGGAGCATTAAAATAACAGACGTGTCACCGCACCTAATTTTATGTAGGTTTGGGGGATTCAAACCCGAGTCTTCACATTTGTATGGCTAATGATTCCCGCCCTGCCCCCCAAGTCGTCTCTCATTTTCACTGCTAATTTTATGAATGGAAATGTTCTTTTTTGTTAAAGCTCCAGATTTACATAGGGAGATGGTTGAGCACCAATGCCTCGTGCAGGGAAGAGCTCTCTCGTGCAGGGAGGAGCTCTCTCATGCAGGATTTCCTTGCTGTTCCCCATAACTGAGGTGTGTGTCACAGGAAACACGTATGTGCCCACATGGCCCTATTGCCTACAGACCTCCAAGATAAAGAATTCCATTTTTAAGGACCTAGTTACTAAGTGTGAGGGTGGTAATGTGCAAATTACCCACATAAGTTTTCCTGTGCAGCTGCCCCTTCTCTGCCTGGCTCTGTATCTCCCAGCATCCCCTACAAAGTCCCCATCAGAAAGAGGAACTCGTTGTTTACAGTCTTCAGATGTTACCTTCAGTAAAAGACACTTCAAAGGGTACATGTGGGACTCTCCCCAGCCCAGCAAACACTGAGGCTCATGGCTATGATTGATGGACCTCTCCCAGATTTAATAAATACAAGCCGCTGCCCAGCTCTCCTAATGGGATCCCAGCTCACGGGTGGCCTGGCTGGGCGCAGCCTGAGAATGAGATGGACTGCAAGGACAATCCAGGCCTTCTTTTATTTCTTCCCGAAGCTCCCTTTGCAGAACATCAGATGGTCTGTTAATGTTTCCTCCTTAGATTCCATGATGGTGACTTCATCCTCCTTTGGAGGACGATCCCCATAAAGATCTGCTCCCTTCTTCTCAATATCAAGTTGCCCAAATGGATCCGATGCGCATCTTTAATTAAGTACAGAATGTAAATATGTTCGAATGTTACCTTGCCAAGCACGTTAACAGAGGGAAGGCTAGATGCTGTCAGTGCCCCCCGGAGAGCAGCCAAGGTCAAGGCCCACTCCTATCGCTCTGCACATCCCAGGCAGAGCAGTAGCCCACAGCCAGCCCTGCTCACCGTGCTCACTACGGGGAGCTCAGAAGGAAGGTAACTGGAAGCTCTTGTCTGTGTCTCTGATACAAGTGGTTTCGATGTCCAAGATTTGCAAGCCCACCACCCTGTAGGACCATCATTTTATCATATCTGTCCCTGTAGATGCATCTTCACTGAAAGACAGAAGAAAACATAACTTGGAAAGTGAGGTTTGCGTCTGTTCTTGTTATAAATCACCATCAGAGTGGAAGAGACAGGAGCATGAGGCAGCTGGTCACATTATAGCCATAGAAAGGGAGAGAGATGAACACTGGTACACGTTTTCTGCTTTTTATGCGGTCCAGGACATCAGCCCATGGAACAGCACCACCTACAGGTAGGAGGGTTCTTCCCACGCCTATCTGCTCAGTCTAGATACTACCTCACAGACATGCTGTATCCTGGAAGACTCGAGAGTCCATCAAGCTGACAATCAATATTGGTTGTCATAGAAAGAAATGCATATCTTGTCTTTAAGGAAAAGGATGCTCTATGAAGATGCAGCTGAAGAAGGGATAGAAAAGCAGCTATCGGATACTTATCCCACACAGCCAGTGAGTCTAGATTCTACACTGATATAAGGAACTCTTCCAGACAGTGGCCAGGTCACCCGGGCGGTTTACATGGCTTCAGTCAAAGAACAAACAGGATGGGCTGAGGCTCAAGTGGCTGCCCTGTGCATGCTGCTCCTGGTGGCCCGGCATGGGTCAGCCACTCTGAAGCCACTGGCTTCACTGAGGACAATGAGAAGCCTCCTCTTCCAAACCAATTGGGGTGTTTAAAACAAGTTTAGCAAGTATGGGCTCCTCTCTGTCACACAGTACTGCACCTGACACAATCAGTCATTTGTATCTGGGAGTATTTTTTGTTTAATCTGGAGCTTTCTGAAGGCATGGGTTCTGACCTGACCTAACCCTTGGAGGTATAACAGGTGATAGGCAGTTTCTTGTCTTCAAGCTTTACAGTGTGAAGGGAGCACACGGTGTCTTTCCATGCTCACTGTGGCATCTGCATTACCAAACTCCCCATAGTAACTGGGTGCAGAGAACAGATAGCCAGATGCTGCCTCTTAGTTAAAACTTCATACCATCCTCTGCCTCTAATGGGCTTGGGATTCTGCTCCTTCCCAGCTCACGAAAGCCAGCAGTGTCCAGTGTCAAGGCTAATAGAGCTCTGGGGTCCTTTCTACACAGGTCCTTCAGAGAGGAAACTCCCCACAGACCATCTGTGCCCACAGGGAGTGAAGATGAACGCCACAGGATGCGGTCTACAGAAGCAGCCACTCCTGATTTTAACTGAATCACCAGCCAAAGTCCTAGTCACTTTTTTATCAGTCTAGGATGGGCCATTCTTGAGCTTCTGATTTTCTGCCAGCAGTTCACACCTGCATCATACCCACTGGCAGTTCACATCGGCATCATACCTGCCAGCAGTTCATACGTGCATCACACCTGCCAGAAGTTCACACCTGTATCACACATGTCAGTAGTTCAAACCTATATTATACCTGCCAGCAGTTCAAGCTTATATTACATCTGCCAGCAGTTCATACCTGCATCACACCTGCCAGCAGTTCACACTTGCCTCAGACCCATAGTAGCAGCTTCATCACCCATCAGCTCATCTCAGCAGGGTCCAGGCATTGGCTCCCATAGCCTGAATGTTGCTGTAACTGTTCCGCCAATGTTAAACTATTTCCCATGCTTATAACAGGCACTGTTCAAACCAGTCCTGACCTGGACTCTAACCCTTTCCATCCCTTCCTGCTCAGCAGGTTCTGTGTGCAATCTTGCGTCCTAGACCCTTCTCTGAGGACTGATTCCAACACCAGGCTGGCCTTCCCAATTTTCTTTCACTGAAACATGACGTGGCACTTTTTTTGGTGGATGATGCTCATCATAACATCTTCCTCCTCCAACCTCACATCCCTGAAAGTCCATGTGAAGTTTGCTTACTTCAAGAATCAACAGAGCTCAGCAGGAATCCTGAGAGACCCCAGTGGACTTTAGAACCTGAAGCCAGCGGGTGAGGTGACATAATGAGTGGGCTACAACCTTAAAAAGTCACTAATAGCCTTGATTTGAGGGGACAGGGGTTATCTGGAGGAGTTCCACGGCAAGAGAAACAGCCCTACATTAACACACAACAACCGCACACACAGGTATAGATGTGCGCCTGTAGGCCAGCTAGCCATTCACATGACCATATGTCCTGTGCAGGTGACCCTGACTATGTGCTCAGGGCTCTTTGTTAGACATAGTTTTCATTATACACTTGAACGGAGGGGTCTTTCAGTTCCGTGAGAACAGTCAGACGTCACAGATCAGAGGGGGGTTCATATCTGAAGCCCCCACCCCCATGTTGGTGACATGGCTTTCCAGCACTGCCCCGTCATAGTGTTCTGATGATTGCAGGCTTTGTTGAACATCGCCTTTGGTTAAAGAGAATGGCTTTGAGCTCCTGGTATCCACAAGACAGTAAACAAATGGAAACCACAGCCCACGGCTACCGCGTGTGCCCTCAGGAGCCCACTGGTGCTGCCGCTCTTCCCGCGGGAAGGAACATCTCACTTCTGCTAGTCCCTCCCCAGCCGGAGGAAGAGCAGGCTGCATGAGCACGCACTCCTTCCCTCGCAATGAACCCCATCTACCTCTGGAAGGCCATCTCTCATTAATAGAACTATTGTAATTAAGAACTAAAAAATGCAAGAAATATAAAATTCAAAAGCCCAGTTGTGGCTACAAGGTAATTACCAGCTTCCTGATTATAACTGTGTCTTACCTATAATCCCTGTTCCCACAGTCATTAGCATCGTTATTATCATCATTGCTGGAGTCTCGAATTAGCAGCAAGCGAATTTCCACCCTGTGAAGGAGCAATTAGCCGGGCTGCCTCCCTTCCCTGGCCACTCGGCCACCAGCGAGCCCAGAAGGAACCTGCATGCCCTAATGTTGCTTGCACAAAGCAGAGAAGAGGTAAGCCTGGGGAGGGGCCCCAAGTAGCCCCCACTGCCTATGAGTCTGTGCCTCTGGGGAGCAAGTAGCTCAGGCAAGTAACCAACAAGTTACACTTTTAAAACCTCATATTCCTCTCTGAATTTTTTAATTGCTATTTGTCTGGTTCTCGGTTGTCCGGATGTGTTTTTTTGTGTCAGAGGTTGGACAAAAGGTTCCCAGTGCTACCGTTTGATCTAGTCCACTGTGCAAAAATCCTATCAGATCTCAGGGGCTCCTGTCATCCTCCTGGGGAACACATAGATACACAGTTGCAGGCTGCCCCGGGGCGCACATTCTCAGACCTGCCGCCCCTCCCAGAGGCTGCAGACCGCCTTGGGCCTGCATTCTCCATTCTCCCCTACCCCCACTTCTCTGGTCAGTGCACCCTGTCCTCTGCAGCTGACGACAATTAAATCTATGGGTGGAAGGAATTCACCCCGCGCCACTCCGCTGTAATTATAACTTTGCTGCGACTTCCAGCTCCGATGGGCTCCATCTTGTCTGCGTCTCGGTGCTGTGGCTTTTATTTACAATCTCAGAAAAATGTCTCAGAGAGGATGGGGTGTACCCATGCCAGGGGCTGGCAGCAGATATACTGCGGGATGTTAGGAGGGACAAATACTGAGAGGCAGAGACGGGAATAATGGACAATTATGTAAATTTCTTAGAAAACTTTATGGCAACCTTTGCCACAGAAGGGGACATCTGAGGCCAGCACCAAGGAGGGCACAGAGGAAACAGGAGCATCTCTGCCACTCACCCTCTGCAGAGCACTGTCACCAGGGCAGCAAGCCACCACGCCATCGCTGCTGTGACTAAGCACGGGGTGCTTCGTGCCACGTCAGTGATACTTCTGCAGCACACTCCCCAGAGACCAGTAATCACAGGAACCCAGGAAACTGACCTGACGCCGGACAACAAAGACAGAATCCATCTTAGAGCCCCTCTCTGTCACTTTAGCAGTGGCCTGGGGCACTGTACACGTCCAGGACTCACTACCAGAACTACTGGGGTTCCTACCTGAATGAGGAAGAATGTCCCAAAACAAGAGTCAGCATGGGACCCACCAAGGAGAGAGTCCCAAGAATAAGAACAACATGCAATTCTTATGCCTCCCTGCAGAAGTATAAATTGGGCCCCAGATTATAGGAGATCACTGTCCTTCCATTAAATCAATGGTTCTCAACTCCTAATGCAGTTCCTCATGTAGTGGTGATCCCAACCATAAAATTAGTTCTGTTGCTACTTCGTAACTGTAATGTTGCTACTGTGATGAGTCATAATGTAAATATTTGTGTTTTCCGATGGTCTTAGGCCACTGATCTTAGGAAAAGATTAGTTGACCCCCCCAAAGGGGTAGCAACCCACAAATTGAGAACCCCAACATTAGATGCAAGCTACACAACACTGCTAAGAAAGACCATGAGCAAGATGGTTGGTTGCCACATGCTTGCACAACAAAGTACCTGGTCAAATAGATTCTATATGTGTCATCTTGGTGCAAATAACTTGTCATTTCAGCTTTGCAAACAGTATGTTTTCTCCATATTCTTTGATATGTTCTAAATAGGCTTCATATCCTTTAACACATAAACGAGTTATGTTCTTACAGCAATTACTTGTCTACCTTCAGGGAGTAAACTCCTCTGGAAAGTTTTTTCCTATACATCAAAGTCTGTAGGTTGGTTTTTCCATCTATGTGAAAGATACCTCTGGCTCCTTTCTTAGCCTCTCTGTTATAGAAGGCATAGGGCTGTCCAGGGACAAGCCCTGTTGCAAAACACATCCATTTTAGAAGGCGCCCTGACTCTATAGCCTGCCTATGAAGGGAGCGGGCTCTTAGTTACACAGAAAGAGCCTCAGGAGTGCCGGGATAGGAAGAAGCCGTTTCTGTTTATTGGACCATAATCCACTGAGACCCATCAGAACCCTGTGACAAAGCTGAGATACAGTTCACTGAGGTGGAGTACTTATACTGAGTTCAATTCCCACTACTGTATGAAACTGGACTGGTGGGGCACCCCTGGGATCCCTGCACTAGGACGGTAGAGGCATAGTGATCAAAAGTTCAAGGTCATACAGAACTACATAAAGATATCTTTTACAAAAAGCCAGGATTGGGGGAGGGAGGGGAAGCCAGACAAAGAACAGCAGAGTGGGCTTGGGCATGGGGTAGAAAATTCGGAAGAGAAAGGAGCAGGTACCACAAGGCCTAGCCACAGCTCAGATTAGTGGTCAGCCTGGTTAAGCCACCTTCCTGGTGGCCACAGCCTTTACATCTGGAATCCAGGATTGGGGTTAAACAGAAAGGAAACAGGGAGACCCACAGCACCTTCTCCCAGGACAAAACATTCCCAAACCCCGAGCCGGACAGGTTTGTAGAATGAGAAGACTAGAGATGACTGCTTTGTTTGGGGGCCCAGAACACGAGGCACAGCGAGAGAGAAGGGTGAGAAGGGCCTGTCCGGAGCCCTGGTTGCTCCCAAACAGACCCTGATCAGATCTGAGAATTGATTCATGGGGAAGCAGACCCTGATGGCTCCTGTGCAGCGTGGAGGACTTTCCAATGACACGGTGCATTCTTCGGGGAAATGAACGCTAATTGCTGTCTAGACGTTTTATTACTGCAGCGGGACACTGGTCATCGGCCATCATGTCCCTTCCACAGGAGCTCTCATCAGGCCTGAATCCTCTGCCGCTGGAGTAGGCTACAGTAGATGAGCAGACTAGGAACCGGGCTGCAGCTGGCGGGCAGCAATGGCCACACAGCTCAGCTGGGCCTGTCTGAGTGTTCATGTCTCTCACCTGTGACGCAGAGTCTCCTCTGACGTCTTGACCAGGCTCCAACTGGGGTGTGCTTCTTTCCTGTTGGTAAGTTTTCTTTTTCTCATCATGCTACAATGATTTTTTTAAAAACTCACTTTCAGCTTGGAAGCTCTGACTGCCAGTCTTGACTGCCATGAGTAGGAAGTATGGGTTAGGAAAGCTTTATGGACAGAGTGCATGCAGGCACAGCATCTTTGGGGCACAGATGCTCATACCCTATATGCAGATGACTACACTCCACATGCAGGTGCCCACACCCCCGTGTACAGGTGCCTGTACCCCAGTATGCAGGTGCCCATACCCCTGTGTACAGATGCCTGTACCCCTGTATGCAGGTGCCCACACCCCTGTGTACAGGTGCCTGTACCCCTGTATGCAGATGCTCACACCCCTGTGTACAGATGCAGGTGTCCGCACCCTATATGCAGATATAGGGTAACTATCTGTATATAGATACAGATGCCCATCGCCTTCATCCTCTACACACCCTGGATGTCTGGTTAGCAGACAAATGGAGCACATCACCCAGACCATGAGAACTGTGCAGTTATCCAATCCCAAGACAAGTAGGGAGAGAAAAAAAAAACTATATCAGTTTCTACATGTTTCCTTCCTCTTCCAAAGAAAGGGAAGGCAGCCAGGTGTGGTAGGGCATGCCTTTCGTCCTCCCAGCACTTGGGAGGCAAAGGCAGATGGATCTGTGAGCTTGGGGCCAGCATGGTCTGCAAAGCAAGTTCCAGGACCGCTAGGGCTGTTACACAGAGAAACCCTGTCTCAACCAAACCAAAACGGGCAAAGAGAGAGGCAGAGGGATCCCAAAGACTTCAACAGAAGAGATAGGGTCTCAGTGCCTGCACATAGACCCTCCCCCAATGCTGGCCACCAACACAGACTAACCAGGAGAGGCAACTATCTAGGATGTGGAAAACGCACAAGCCAAGTGTTCCCTAGATGACGGTGGTACTCCAGGAGAGTCTCCTATCACAGGAGCAATGAAGGACACTCTATGGCTGTGACCAGGCACCCAGCTCCAATCCCCAGAAGGAAGGCTCGTACAGAGAGACCTGCAGTATGAGCAGAATTGTAACAGTATAATTATCTCACCACACCCTACGCCCCATTCCAACCCTAAGCCCCACTTCACTGGCAGCACCGAGTCTCCGTGTGCAGTGCATCTCAGCAGGGATGGCAGGCAGAGGGCTTGGCCAGCCAAATGCTGGTACACCACAGCTCGCCTTTACTGTGAAATCCATAGCTATTTACATTGCTTTTACACCCACGTCCTCGAGAACCTTAGTGCTATCATTACAGCAAGGGTCATCACAGCCCACAAAAGATGCCCCCTCCTTCTTGGTTTCCATGACATCACCAGGAATGATGTCGTCACACTGTGTGTGCTTGGAATGACAGCTGCTGAGTGGGGGCAGCTGTGTGTAGAGTCTTTATAGGCCGTGTCAGCATCCAATATTGCAGACTGGGTGGGAGCAAAGGAAACTTCAGGCCTTCCTAGGAAAGCCAAGCGAGACTCCTCAATATTTCCCTTCCTTCTGCTCCCAGCACCTATCCCAGAGCTGGGAGTGAGAATCCTTTTGCAACTTCAACCCTCATTCTGCTCTTCCAAAGAAAAATGTAGGTTCTTTGTCCAATGAGAAAAATCTCTGAGTCCAGTTGGGCATCTTGCTAATTAGTAAATACCAGTGTCACGTGTGGCCCACGAGGGCAGGCTAGGGTCCAGCTGTCCAGGCTCTGCCCGAGGACATTGAGAGAATGCTGTGAGAAAGGCTGTGGACACGCATGTTCCTGTCGCTGTGAGGAAGGCCAAGAGGAAAGCCCTTCTGATCTTCAACAGAAGGGCCAGACCTTCAGGTAAGAGGGTCCACCATGGGGTCATGGTCCAAACCTGTGGAAGGCATCATGCCTTGTGTTTGCATGTGAGGATTTTTCCCATCTTGTGTCTCTATTGACATATCAGAAGTCCATGTTTTAGGGTATTCTCCAAGTCTTGCACCATCGCCAGCCAGATCTTAAGTTCACAATATTTTCCTCACCACAAAACGGAGCCTCTGCCCATCAGTCACCATCCCCACCCTTGGGACAGCAAGCCACGTTCCATCTCCAGACCCCGGAAATCTGGACACCTCAAACACAGCATCATACAGTATGGGATGTTTTGTTGCTGGTTTATTTCCCTCCACACAAGATGCCAGTGTCCCCAGTGTTGCAGCATCAGAGAACAAAACATCTCCTCTTTATGCGACCACCCGCTGTCCCACTGTGCACACACACCGCATTTCATCTGCCCATCCATCAACTGAGGGACGCATTGGTTATTTCCAATTTGGGACTCTTATGTACATTCATACTAGCCACGCGTGCATGCTTAAGCATCCATGTGAGCATGTGTTTTCCTTTCTCCTGGGCATGCTCCTATGAGTGGAGTCATGGGATAATTTTTGTTACAATATTTTGAGAAATATGTTAAATTTCTTGCCTATTGAAGTCTTTCTCACTCATGTGTGCGTGTCTGTCTGTGTGTGTCTGTGTGTGTGATTATCTGGGAAGGCAAATCAAGCACCTGCAATTCTTACCTAGTTTGCACTTTAAAAAGCTGCAGCCACACACATTGTGTCCCACACAAAGTTTCCGAATGGGAAGGAGCACAAGTCTCAATTAACCCGCATTGACACAAGGGCCACGACAATGGCCGGGACCACGGGTGTTGTTTTACTTCTTAATCCACGGAGGTCCCAAGAATGGGCCCCAGTTTGAAATGACCTAAGAGGCACTTGTCCCAGAGGCTAACTTGAAGCATCTCAATGACATGAAGGGCCTTTTATCTTGGAGCTTTGTTCCTGTCTTTTATACATAATCTGTCCCTAACAAGGTACCTGCCCCCAGCTAATTCTTTTCTTCTGAAACAAGCAATGGAAGGAATTGGAGTTCTGCGATTCTTGTTTGTGGGCCAAGAATAAAGATGATTTCTCGACAAGCAAAGAAAGAAAGGAACTGAGCTTGCTCTCCCCCCACCCTCCTTGCCATTCGTCAGCACGTCTAGCTTAAGTATGAGAGGGAACAGCGATTTTCAGCTGTCGTTCACCCAAAGCTTCCCTGCTTCTAGCGACCAGGGCCAAGCTTCGGAATCCTCACCAATTAATTGGTGGCCCAGCGACATGAGCAGGGAGTCTGGGTAGTAGTCTCCGTGTAGTGAGGCTCTGCTTGGCCACCAAAGGTCAGGCAAGTGACTTAATAAATAGGGGTCACAAGTACCTGTTCTGGGAATCAGTGGCAGAGACTTAAACATGCATTGACGCCACCCAGAAACACCCTGGAGGAATGGAAGCAGCACCTCTCTGGCTTTCTGACTAAGGGAATGAGGTGCAGCACCCTGAAAGGTGCATTTACAATGGGGGTGATTTACACCCCAAATTGGTGACAAGCTGGGTCCTCCAGTGACATGGATTCATGGTCTCTGCTGGTCCTGTACATTCAAACCCTCCAGGACACTGAAAATTGCCCTCCACCCTGGCTCTTCTCAGGAAGGAACTAGGACCCAACAGAAGCCAGAGGCTTCCCCAGGCCCCGCTGATAAGGAAAAGCACACATCCCTGTTACCTTGCCACTTGAGTCATTTATTATGGCTTCCCATGACACACCACTCTGTATCGGGCTCCTCGCAGTCATCAGCAATAGATGAGATGCCCAACTGAGCCATGTGTCATCAGACGCACTCCTCCATGACCTGACTATGTAATGCCAGTAAGGGTTCCAACAACAAAGCCAGTCCATGCTCAGGGAGCGCCTGCCCCATGCCAGCGTTCACCCCCTCCACCTCTGAACACTTCCACGGCAGGCCCACCCACAAGGATGCTATTCAATCAATCGATAGACATTGTAGAGAATCTAGGGTGTCCTAGGGGTCAAGGAGAGAGAGCTGGGCAAAAGGGAATGGTAGCAGGCCAGCACTGGAGCCAGGAGGAAAGAGGCCGGAGCTGCCAGACAGAGTGGCCAGCGAAGGCAAGGTGTGCCACCCATTTTATAATGCAAGAGGCTCTACACACCCTCTGCAACGGGCAAACAGAAATGCAGGGCTTTACCTGTCCTCCCTCCCTCCACAAATGTCCCTTCGGGTTCAAACCCTGACTTCCCCTTTTGCCTCAAGACAGCCAGTCTCACTAAGCAGTTAACCTTTCCGAATATGTCCTTATAGTTATGCCTGTTTCTGTGTTGTTGTCTTATTGTTTCATGTGCATGCTCATAAAACTTGCATCCTCAAAGGATTTTTTAATAAATTTTTTATTAATTCCTTGAGAACAATGTATTTGGATCATGTTCACCTCCAGTTCCTCTCGGTAACTCTGATCCACCCACATCCATATGCCCACAGCTTGGTGTCCATTTTGTTCTTAATTCAACAACATGTCAACTTGAATTTTGTTGCCCATATACTTCTGGGTATAGACCATTTTTGGAGCCTGGGTGCCCAGCAACCACATCCTATAAGGATACTGATTCTCACTCCCCAGCAGCCAGGAGCCCTTTTTAGCTCCTCAGTTAGGGGCAGGATCTAGGAAACCCTTCCCACTCCATGCTAGAACATTGGTTGACTTGATCTTGTACAGGTGTTGTAAGGGCAACCACAGCCGCATTGAGTCCATGAGCAGAGCCTTCTGTCATGGCCAGAAGACACGGTTTTGCTCCTGCCCTCCTGACCTCTGACTCTTGCAATCTATTGACCCTTCTTCCTCAGTTTCAAAAGTTGTGAAGGACTTTATCTCCCTCTGAAATCCCCAAAACGTCTTACATACCACACATCAGTCACTCACAAAATATCCAGTTAATCACAATCTCTCAAGGAGAAAGGCAACAGATGAAAACAAGCCCCTCTGTAAACCAATAAGCTAGCTCACATAAAAAGAGGTCTTTACAGGGGACCTCCAGTTCTTGGACCTCTACAGGGCCAGGACTGTCATCACAGGTTTGCCCCAGCACCTTTCCTATTACTAACACAGGCCAATTTTAAATTGTTTACACTGCTATTTAATAAAGAAAAAAAAAGGAAGTAGATGCCTTAGGGACTAAAATGTGAAGTGTGAGTTCAAATCCCAGAACATTCATAAATGCTTGGTACAATAGCTTGCATCTGTAATTCCAGTGCTCCTACAGGGAGGTGGGGTGAAGGTGAAAATTCTCCAGAATCCTGGGGCAGGCAAGATAGCCTGACACACACAAAGCAATGAGCAACAAGGAGACCCTGTCTCAAAGAAGGTGGAAGGCAAGGCTAGACACCTGAGGTCCCTTGACCTCTGCAGGCACTTTGACATGCACGTACATGCACACACGGGCACTGAGGACAAAAGCAGGCACAATCAAGTCTTCCCTTTCCTTTTCTCAAGACATAACATGAATGATCTCAAAAGTTCAGTTCACTGGGAAGCTGAGGCAGGAAGACAATGAGTTGAAGACATGGCTACATAGTGAGATCCTGTCTCGAAGGAAGCCAGCAAAGAGAAAAGTATAGTCAACTTGGAAGTGTTACTAACATCTCTTTTATACTCTAGGTATAGTGCCAAGAGCGCAGAGGGCTCGGACATTTCTGGAGTGGATGTGTATGTAAGGCAGCTAGCTAAACAAGCAAGCATGCAGCATGCCAATGTGGGTAAATACAAACCCGCCGGAATGAAGTGGAGGGGCAGCAATGCAACCATACACGGAGTGAGCGTGACTGGAGAAGCTGATGTCGGGTGAGTGTGATCTCTGCCCTCCACACCGCACTGGAAGGACATACAGGAATGCAGGAAACAGAAGAGGAAGCCCTACCCATGTGAGCCAGGGTGTGGCAGGTTATGATAAACACAGCATGCTCAGCCCTGGGCCCATCAGGAGGCTTGATGATGCCAGATTTCCTCTGTCGCTATCTCTGAGTGAATTAGCAATGGGAGCCCCCTATAGACTCAACATCCACACTCTAGCTCCCAGCTCTCAAGGGGGTAGTGTTGGGAGCTATTGAGGTCATTATGGGTGGGGCCCTCCTAATTGGGATTAGCGTCCTTGTAGAAGACGCCCCAGAAAGTTGCCTATCTTTTCACATGAGCACACAAGGAGACATCATCTAAGAAACAGAACATAACCCTCACCAGCCACCAGAATTTTCAGCCCCCAGAACTGCAAGAAATAAGAATCTATTGTTTAAAGCACCCATATGTGATAGTTTGCCATAGCAACTGGAACCAACTTGGACAGTTCTTGGACACCGTAGGGAATTAAGAGGCTGGCTGCTGTGGAATAATCCTTCTGTACACTGAGGATGTACGTCACTCTTATTGGTCAACAAAGAGCTGACTAGGTGGAAGCTAGGCAGGAAGTATAGGTGGAACTGCCAGACTGAGGAGGTTGGGAGGAAGAAGGGTGAAACAGCAAGGAGACACAGAAGGAGAAAAACATGCTAGAAGACAGCTAAAGCCACGGGCCATGTGGCAATGCAGCAATTAATAGAAATGGGTTAATTTAAGTTATAAGAGCTGTTTAATAATAAGCCTAAGCTATCAACTGAGTGTTTATAATTTATATTAAGTTTCTGAGTGATTATTAGGGAGTGACTGAGGGACAGAAATTTCTGCCTACCGCTAACAGTGACTGCCTGCAAGTCCCTTGGTCAACTGTTTGAATTAGAACTTGTGAGAGAATGAGATGGTGCCCAGCTGGAGCCAGGAGCTCAAAGTTGGGAGAGAGAAGTCAGGTCTGCCCATGAGTGTGAATTCATGATTATCTGTGTGCAAATTCATTTCTGTCTGTGAGTATGTCAAGTCCATCCTTTGAGTTGTAAGTTTTAGTGTTTGAGTTGAGTCTACATGTATATACTGTGTGTTTTGAAGTCTATTGAGTGTGAGTTCATATCTGCTTTACGTGTGTTTGTGTGTGTTCTCATGCTGTGTATTCACACTTATCTGTGAGTGTAAGTTCAAGTCTATATCTATTCAAATCTATTGCAGTGTGAGGTTTGTCTTAAATATGTTTGTGTCTGAGCGTAGTTCATGTCCTGTGGTATATTCACACCTCTATGAGGTCATGTGTGAATGTATTCAAGCAAGGTGAGTATAAGTTCCATCTGAGTCCATTCACAAACTGTGTGCATTCGTGCCCATCTGTGGTTTGAGGTCACGTGTGCGAGTCAGTCCCATATCCTTGTGTACATGGGACTTCTGTCCCCTGGTTCAGACTTGCCAGCCTGCTCTATTTACAGTATCTTCCCAGTAGAGCCAAGGTTTCTAAATAAGAGGACACGCAGCAGGAGCCTCTGGGCTTGGCTGGCACTGGCCTGAGCTGCAAAAGGCACTCTCTGAGAGAAAACAAAATGGAGCCTGGCTACCACGGCCAGATCTGGTTGCTTCTGTTGGGGTGGGTGTCTGGGTAGGATGGAACTGCTGGACTCTTTGGTGTTCCACCCACTCATCATCCCCGGGGTTCCTGGGGTTCTTTTCTCTGAGAAAATGTAGGCAATTATCAAAAATAATTCTCAGCCTATGCTCATAGCTTTTAAAGTGGCAGACATACACACGCCAGGAGAGGTGGGCGGTGGGGGGGGGGTGCAGGCAAGCGGTTTCACACAGAAAAAAAAAAAACAACTGTTTTAACTCCACCGCCAACATCACTCATCCCAGCTAACCACCTTCTGTCAGCAAACCCTCAGCACAGAAATCAGAGGTGATCACAGGGTCAAATGGACCTGCCCCACCCACCTGTGGCCCCCGGAGCACTCGTGACATGCAGCCACATCTAACTTCTTTCCACAGAACTAAAACCGCTCTGTAACATGCGTGAGTCATCATTGCTGAGTCCTCAGCCTCTGACTAAGTGTCCAAGTCAGCCGAACTCTTCCCGTGTAGGAGTGGACACATGCACCCTGTTGTGTGCACATGAAAAGGCAGTGGGCCACTGGGTTCGAGTTCTTATCAAGGTGGAATACTTGCCTGTCTTAGCTGATGCAGCAGATGGTAGCAGGGCCTCGGCAGAGCCACATCAAGCCAGTAACCCTCTCTCGTCCCCTCACTCCCCACACATGTCACATTGTGGGTGCTGCATCTCGGGACCCCTGACTCATTCTTGATACCCCCATGGCTGGGAACAAGCAACTAGACAAGTGTCACAATGATGGTATCTTCAGAGAGGGTCATCGGGCTAAGCATTGTGGAAACACAGAAATGGGGCAGCCACCCACCAGATGGACAGGAAGGGGGCCAAAAAGTCAGGAGCCGTCTTCTAAGGTGCCCTCAAAAGGCAGGGGCCGACGTGAGCTGGAAAGGTACTCAGTAGGTCAAACATGGGAAGGAAATACTGTCCTCATAAGCCATCTGTCCAGATGTGGGAATGGCTGCCAGCACCAGTCTTTGGCAAGATCTGGCAGTGCCTGCTGGCGATGCTGTGGGCACCAGCAGGTGTACAGAGGGTATATATGAGAGTATATGTCAGTGGGGGTATGGGCATAGGAATGCCTGTGTCTGTGCGAATGTGTTGTGGTATGTGAATGTGTGTGTGTATGATGTTGTGTAAATGTGTTATGGTGTATGAGCGTGACTGTGTCACGGCATGTGAGCGTGGCCATGTCACAGCATGTGAGTGTGACTATGTCAGGGCGTGTGAGTGTGACTGTGTCACAGTGTGTGAGTGTGACTGTGTCACAGCATGTGAGTGTGACTATGTCAGGGCGTGTGAGTGTTGACTATGTCACAGCATGTGAGTGTGACTATGTCACAGCATGTGAGTGTGACTGTGTCACAGCATGTGAGTGTGACTGTGTCACAGCATGTGAGTGTGACCATGTCAGGGCATGTGAGAGTGACTATGTTACACTGTGTGAGTGTGACTATGTCACAGCATGTGAGTATGACCATGTCAGGGTGTGTAAGTGTGACTATGTCATGGTATGTGAGTGTGACCATGTCAGGGTGTGTGAGTGTGACTATGTCACAGTGTGTATGTGTGTATAGAAAGTATGTATGCGTAGTATCATGTGAATGATCACAGTGTAAATGTGTATATGTATGCATTGCATACGGAGGGACTGGGTGTGGTGTATAAATGGTGTGTGCATGTGTGTGTGTGTGTGATATGTTTCTCTGTGTGTGTTTACAGAGAGAGAGTTTGACACAAAGAGGCAGCATATGTCTACTGACCCTCGAAGGCCTCTCAGGGTCAACTTTCAGCCTCAGGGATGCCTCCAAGGTTAGTAGCTCAAGAACTCTCCAAAAAGGGCAAATCGGTGCCTTAAGTATGGAGCTTTCTTATGCTTCCTACCTACTCCTCCTCACTTAGAGAAAATTCACAATTGTAGAAAATGTGCAAACCGAGGAGTCAGTGTTTCTGTCTGGGAGGGGTAAGGAGCTGGGAGGCAGTGGTGTGGTCTCTATGTGCACTGCTCCAAGATTCTGGACGCCAACGCTCTTTTCATCTACCAATGAGCTTCCTCGATCTGCTCAGGATGGGTGTCTATTCCAGTCCTTTGCTGGCTTTTAAAATCAGATTTCTTCCTTTCGGTTTTCGGCTCGGAGGAGGCAACGGTGCAACTTTCTTCGGTCGTCCCGAATCCGGGTTCATCCAACACCAGCCGCCTCCACCATGCCGCCCAAGTTCGACCCCAACGAGATCAAAGTCGTGTACCTGAGGTGCACCGGAGGTGAGGTCGGCGCCACATCCGCCTTGGCCCCTAAGATCGGCCCCCTGGGTCTGTCTCCGAAAAAAGTTGGTGATGATATTGCCAAGGCAACCGGTGACTGGAAAGGCCTGAGGATTACAGTGAAACTGACCATCCAGAACAGACAGGCCCAGATTGAGGTGGTGCCCTCTGCCTCTGCCCTGATCATCAAAGCCCTCAAGGAGCCACCAAGAGACAGGAAGAAGCAGAAGAACATTAAACACAGCGGAAATATCACTTTCGACGAGATAGTCAACATTGCCCGGCAGATGCGACATAGGTCTTTAGCCAGAGAACTTTCTGGAACTATTAAAGAGATCCTGGGTACTGCACAGTCTGTGGGCTGCAATGTGGATGGGCGCCACCCTCATGACATCATTGATGACATCAACAGTGGTGCTGTGGAATGTCCAGCTAGCTAAGAAGCAACAAGAGAAAATATTTCAATAAAAGACCATCTGATAAAAAATAAATAAATAAATAAAATCAGATTTCTTAGGCTTTGGTTGTTAAATTTAGTTCTCTATATATTCTATGCTTGCTTGCATATCCCTCATTAAATATGTGATTTGTAGATTCTTCCTCCTAAGGGACAAAGACAAGCCTTCAGAATTCTGCTTCTCTCGGTTTGCGAGCTCTTCTCTCTCTGTAGGATGGCCTTGGCACCGTGTTGAAAATCACTTGAGCACGTATGTAAAGGTTATTTCTGGGTGTGCCATCATATCTTGGTGGCTGTCTCCATGTCAGTGCGGCATTATTTTAATGTCTGTGGTGATAAGAGAATCCATGTGCATCTGCTTAAGGCGTATCAAGGATTAATTAAGCCACGAATGGGAGAAATACACTCGTGAATACAGGCTATAGCAAATCCAGGTGCAGAGCCTTTGGCAAGCTAGGGACTGACCACACACGGCTTCACACCACCCAAGAGGCCACATCGGCAGAGGAGAAGCACTGCCTCCATCAGGCCAGACAGCCCAAGGTCATGGTCAGAGCGAATATTCACTACCCCAGTTTTACAGGAGACTCTGAAGTTAGTCAGAATGACTCTTTCAACTTTGTCCTTCCCAACATCGTTGCCTACTCCATATTCCTTGAGATTCCGTATTGACCATAAGGTGGATTTCTCTATTTCTATAAAAGGCACCACTCCAATTTTAATAGGAATGTTACCTAGACTGAGTTTAACTGGAGTAGTGTTGACTTGTACAGTGTTGTCTTCCAGTCTATTGACGTGGGATGTCTTTCTGTTTGCTTCTGGCTCCTTAGATATTTTCAGCAATATTTTGTCAAGTTCCCCTTGTAAGTCTTTTCCTTCTTTGGCTAAGTTCGCTCCTAGGCATTCTATTCTTAGTGATACTCCTGGAAGTAGAGTTGTTTCCTCAGTTCCTTTTCAGGTTGCTCATTGTCAGTGTAGAGCAAGGCAACTAATGAGGTGGGCTGTAGCTCAGGGGTAGAGCACTTGCCCAGCATGTGTGAAGCCCTGGGATCAATCCCCAGTGTAATCAAAGAAAGAAAGCAACTGAGATCTTAATGCATTGACATGATAGCCTGCTGCTCCTCTGTGCTTACTGTTGATAGTTTTAACATCTTTGTGAAATTGGAGATCACATATAAGATCTTAGTGTTTACAAACAGAAGTTTACGTCTCCCTTTCCAAGTCAGTTATCTTTTCTCTTCTTTGTGGTCTAATTGGTCCAGCTAGAGCATTCAGCAAGAACACGGCTAAAACCAAATATTGTCCAATTGTCATGGCAGACTGAAGAGGCCTCTTTGACTTATTCCTTGTTCCAGGAATTTAGCTCTTCAGCACTGAGTTCAGTCTTCACTGTGTTCAGATTTTATGTAGAGGGAGTTTACTCTAAAAACAGATTTTTTTAACTGTTTTAATTATAAAACTGTGCTCCATCTTCTCAAATTATTCATCTTATTTTCTTTCTTCATGCCGTTAATAGGGCTAGAGTGCATAAATCAATATTTATATATTTAACCATCCTTGCATGCCAGAGATAAATTCTTTTATACACTGAAATTTGGTTGTTAATGTTGCTAATATTTTATTGAAGACTTCTGGGACAACTTCAATACAAAACTGATGAATAGTTTTCTTTGCTGGTCGCATCCATCTCTGATGCTGCTATCAGGACAAAACTGGGCTCAGAGGATGAATTACTAGGCATTGCCTCCTCTCCAGCTCTTTTATTATATTTGAGAGGGATTTCTGATAGTTCCTTCAATGTCTGATAAAAATCACCAGTGAAACCACCATTTTCAAGGCTCTCCCCACCCACCCCAGAAGTTTTTGATGACGGACTCAGTCTCCTTCCTAGATACAGCTGCACTCAGATTTTCTCTGTTGCGCCATCATTCCACCTTGCTAGATGTTTGCATTTGTAGGAATTGGTCCACTTCAAGCAGGTTATCTTGTGTTGCCATCCGATGTTTAGAGAACTCTTGGACAAGACTGTATTTCTATATCATCAGTAGCCGTGGATCAACATTAATTCTCATCCTTCTCATTTCTTGATCCATAGTTCAGTTTGTTTTCTTAAGTCTTTTTGAAAATCCATTATTTGCAGGAAAATAGATGGAGCTAGGAAACATTATTTTGAGTGAGGTAACCCAGACACAGAAAGATAATTATCACATGTACTCACTCATAGGTGGTTTTTAGACATAAAGCAAAGAAAACCAGCCTACAAACCACAATCCTAGAGAACTTAGACAACAATGAGGACACTAAGAAAGACTTACATAGATCTAATCTATATGGGAAGTAGAAAAGGACAAGATCTCCTAAGTAAACCGGGAGCATGAGGACCTTGGGAGAAGGTTGAAGGCAGGAGGGGAGAGGCAGGGAGGGGAGCAGAGAAAAATTTAGAGCTCAATAAAAATCAGCAGCAAGAACAACAACAACAAAAGAAAATCTATTATTTTGATGTGGGTGACTTTCTCTATTGTTTTTCTGTTTAAGTCATTATTATGTTTCCACTTCTAGCTTTGAGTTTGGCCCATTCTTTGCCCGCTCTTTAAGTTGAAAATCTAGGTTACTAATTTGAGTTCTCACCTGTTTCTAAGTACAGACGTTTGTAGTTATAAAGCCCTTCAGCGTGGCTTTTTCTGCATCTCGTGAGTTTTAGCATGCTGTATTTTTTCTTTCACTCATCTCTAAGTATTTTCTACTTCTTTCTGAGATGCCCCTTTGATTGATTAAGCGTTTGTCATCTAATTTCCACACATTCCGGTTTTACTTCTGATTTCCAACTTCATTGTATTTGGTCAGAAAAAATATCCTATAAGACACCCTTCTTTCTTAGTCTCGTGAGACTCACTTTGTGGCTATTTGTCATCTATGTGACTACTCGCTTTCTTACCCATTTATTTTCTATAACACCAGTGTGTTTGGTTGATTTTGTAGTGGAGTATTTTTAGTTCCTTCTTATCCCCTTTGTAGATATTCTAGAGTTGCTTATTTGGGGGATACAATTGGAATCACATTTATATCTAAATTGATAATACTTTATGTTTATGCCAGCTAAACTTCAATGACATATCAGAACTCTTACCATTTGTCAGCTAGACAATCTCTTTAATTTACTGATATCTCATGGTATACTTTTATACAAGCATGGATAAAAGCATAAATACACATAAATTATGTATGTGAATATGAATCGCTTGTCAGATATGTGGTTTGGAAATATTTCATCTAGGGACTTCAATTTCACTGTGTGGATTGTTTCCTTCACTGAGGAGAAGTTTAAAGAACATGATAGCTCCTAAATTATGTAGAAAAGGAAATGGAGAATGACCAGTCACAGTTCCCGGACATGCCCAGTGTCTCAGTTTCTTTCCCCGCAACTGTGCAACCTAAGAGAAGAGTTGATCATCTGTCTGGGGTTTGGGGGCTTGCAGCTCCAGGCTGCCTACAGTCCACCATGCAGAGAAGTCCCGACAGCGGGACCTGAAGCAGCTGGTGACACTGACTCCATAGTTCAGTGGGAGCTGGAAGCAGCTGGCGATAGTGAATCCACAGTGAAGAAAGAAACAGAGAGGAATGCCTGTGCTCAGCTCCCTTCCTCCATCTTCTATGGTCTAGGATACCCACTCCCAGGTATCACTGCAGTGGGCCAATCTCCCCATCTCAACTAACACAATCAAGATAACCAGTCATTCCCAGAGACCCATCTCCCTGGTAATTCTAGATTCTGCCAAGCTGATGTTAGTTAACAATAACCATGGTACTTAGGCTCACCTTGTTTAAAATTCGCCTTTGAGTCTCATGTATACCCGGGGAGTACCTGTGTGCTAACCTGGCCTGGCTCAGTTCATTTCTTGGTTTTACAGTTGTTACTGTTGCCCATTGAGTGCTGAGGATGGACTGCAAGGCCTACCCCGCCAAGGCTGGCATTACCCCACTGAGCTGCATTCCAGCCCTGTCTTGCATTTCTGCACATTTATCATAGGCGGACCCCATGCTTTCTGAAAGTAGAATGGGGTCTTTCATCTTTGTAGGGTACCAGAACAGCCACTGGCCATGAAAGCCTTGGTCAGCACTTAGAGCAGACAACAGACTGAGCCAGCTGTCCTAATGGTCTCCCCATCACAGAGCTGGGGTTCAGTTGCTACAATCTGGAAACTCTGGTCATACATACACGAAGTCCTGACTTTTCCTAAAAGCCCTTTCCTTAGCCTACTCTTCAAACCTGTAGCATGATGACTCTGCATTAAAATCAATGGTCTGAGAAGATCTACTTCAAAAACAGAACATTTTGCTCAGGAAGTAAGAAAGGCCACAGCAAAGATTCTAAGCTGGCTCAGGCCAACAAGAATACTCCTTTCACAGTGCTTTAAGAGAGAAAGGATGGGCAACTCCTGTCTCCTGGACGTCCACTGTGTGATCCTTATGGCGAGCACCCACCTAGTCCTAATCACATGCAACTCTTTTGACATTTATTCAGAATAAAATAATCATCACCCCTGGGACTAACTGCAGAGAAGCTAGAGATCACAGGAGGGAGGCAAACCATAATTTTCCTTTCTTTCATTACTGCCAAGGCAGTGCTGGAGGTGTGATCTCTCTTGTCAGCAGACAAGTTTTCAGAAAGAGTGGAGATGCCTGCTTTGCTCCAACCCCAGCCATTACCAGCCATGGCCAGGAGATGGACTACATCGCCCTTTCTCCCAGCTCATCTGAACATCCCTCCAACTCACCACACAGTGAGAGTAACAGCTCTGATCATAGATGTGTGGTCTCAGGGAGAAAAAAAAAAAGCCAAGTGACAAAGCATTGCATGCAGACACAGATATGTGAACACAAACTCACTGCCAAGAAGTCAAGAGATCTGTGGAGCAAAACTAAAGTTGTTCTCTGCAGTCCCTGGAACCTTGAGTTCTTGTCTCTGCTCCTGAAAAGGAGTTTGGAATACACCTGTTAGAGTCTGAATATACCTCAGACCCTTTAGCTCATGCCATATGGCTCTCCACAGGCCTGTTTTCTGCTATACAGGTCTTCCTAGGAGTGATTGGTCAAGACCAAAAATGAAAAACACTTCCACGGGCAACTGAAGAAGTGTTTACCTTTCAGCCAAAATGTTGGGTGACTGTAAAAATGTCATGTGATACAGGAAAGGCTCATGGTAGGGCTAGGAGATCAGAGGTGTGTTACTGCCCTCCGCCACAGCCCAGAGCAGCCTAGGGTTGGGTAAGTTAGTAAACTGGCTGTACAAGACAAAGATGCCAGGAAAAGGTAAGTTAGTTCTAAGAAGTCAGATACAAACCAAGGCACCAAATTGCTGTCCTCTTTTTTAATATTTGCTGCCTTTGAAGCTACAGCTACTCTAGTCATGAACTGCAACTCCACTGCTAGCCACAGTGGCAAGGCCACAAGAGCCACAGCCTGAGGAAATTCTGCTCCCTCAGGCACCAACTCTTTCAAAGCTACTAAGAGAATTTATCTGAATCTCTGTCTCACTAAAGAACTCAGGATTCAAGGTTGAGGTAGAAATCCTGCTTCCCAGAGAGGCTGAGTAGCAAGCAGCTCACCTATCTCACCTCCTTGCATCTCTCAAAGAAAAAGGGGGAAATGCTGTAGGATAATGGTCTTGTACACTGTAAAAATTTGTAACTCACATTGGTTTAATAAAACACTGAATGGACGGAGCAACCAGAGTAGGAGGATTCTGGAAAGAGGAAAGGCAGAGACATAGTCACCAGACAGATGCAAGATGAGAATGCCTCATTGGGAAAAAATACCAAGTCACATGGATAAACATAATAAGAACTATATTAAGGGTTAATTTAAGTGTTAATAGCTAGTAAATAATAAGTCTGAGCTAATAGGCCAACGAGTTTATAAATGCTATAAGCCTCTGTGTGTTCTTTGGGACTGAACAGCTGTAGTACTGGACATGACAGAAACTTCTGTCTATACCAAATCCTTCTCGTGTGTGTGTGTGTGTGTGTGTGTGAGAGAGAGAGAGAGAGAGAGAGAGAGAGAGAGAGAGAGAGAGAGAGAGGAGTCGGGGTTGACAAGATGGCTCTAGGGATAAAGTGCTTGTCACACAATTCTGACAACCTAAGTTTGATATCTAGAACCCACACAATAATGGAAGGATGGAGCCTAATCCACAAAGTTATTCTCTAATCTCCACGTACATGCTATGGCACATGCACCACATATACACACACATACACACACACACACACCACCTTAACCACCACCACCATACAATATACAAATATGCTGATACACAAAATAATAATTAATACAATTTTTAAAGTTAATAATTCAGGACAGGGGGATGGCTTATTGGACTAAGAGACCAAACCGACAACTTGGTAGAAAGAGAGAACAAACTATGAAATGCTGTCTTCTGACCTCCATGTACACTCATTAGCATACATGCACAGGCACAGCGCGCACACACACACACACACACACACACACACACACATGTTCGTGCAAAATAAATAATTTTTAAAAGTAACCACTCACTAATTTTTTAAAGGTAACTATTGTCCCATAGCCACACTGATGAATATCTTGAATATCACCATAGAACCTTCATCTGGCGATGAATGGAGATAGAGACAGAGACCCACACTGGAGCACTGGACTGAGCTCCCAGGGTCCAGATGAAGAGCAGAAGGAGGGAGAATATGAGCAAGGAAGTCAGGACCACGAGGCGTGTGTCCACCCACGGAGATGGTGTGACTGATCTAATGGGAGCTCACCAAGGCCAGCTGGACTGGGACTGAACAAGCATGTGATCAAACTGGACTCTCTGAATGTGGCTGACAATGGGAACTGACTGAGAAGCCAATGATAATGGCACTGGGATTTGATTCTACTGCATGTACTGGCTTTTTGGGAGTCTAGTCTGTTTGGGTGCACCCCTTCCTAGACCTGGATGGAGGGTGGAGGACCTTGGACTTCCCACAGGACGGGGAACCCTGATCTCTTAGGACTGGAGAGGGAGGGGGAGGGGAGATGGGGATGGGGATGGAAATGGGAGGAGGGAGGAAGGGGAAATTTTAGATAGATAGATAGATAGATAGATAGATAGATAGATAGATAGATAGATAGATAGATAGATAAGAAGAGAGGAAAATGGTGCAGGACAGTTCTATATTCTGTCAATTGTATTTTAAATAAATGCTGATTGGCCGGTAGCCAGACAGGAAGTAGAGGTGGCGCATTGAGAACAAGAGTATTCTGGAAAGAAGGAAGCTCTTTCGGCAGCCCTGCCCAGACCACGGAAGAGCAAGATGTGACCTACTCTGCCGAAAAAGGTACCAAGCCATGTGGCTAACACCTAATAGAGACATTTTCGCAATTGAGGGTCCCTCGCCCAGATTACTTCAGTCATGTCAAGCTGACAGAAGCTAACCAGGGCAGCATGCAAATCAGTGTTTTTGAACTGCTTCTCCTCAACAACCATGGAAGGTCTTTGGAGAGACCTTTCCTAGTATGGGTGCAGGGCAGAGGTTCTGTGAGCGAGCACGAAGGAGTTCAACTGAGAGGAGTGGGGCTTTCCTACCAGAGCAGGTGTCCCCACACCTGCTTGAAACCCTTCTCAGGTGGGAGCAGGCCATGTCCACAGCAGGGAACTATGAAGATTATCTGGACCAATAAATCGCCACTTGGGCCTGCAGAGTCCATAGGAAGCAGGGAGGGGATAGCTCAGTGGGAACAAGGAGCCAGAAGGATGGTGGATCAGGCAAGCTACGGAGAACAAGGCAGACAGGAACACCACACTGTGGCAGTGAGGGCAGGAAGAGACCAGGCCTGGGAAGAGAATGAGAAGACCTTGTTCTTCCTCCGACATGCAGCAAGGGTTAGGCTGGTCTTCCTTAGATTTTCATCAGAATTGGTGAGGTTAAGAACCTTGGTCACCTATGCTGCCTGGCTCTGGGGACCCTCTTACCTTCCCAAGTCTGTGAAATGAGAGTAGGTGTCTGCCCTTAGAACTGAGAATTGGCAAAAGAGAAAAGATACTTGGGAACACTCAGTGGGGCTCAATTTATAGGAGCTCTGGGGGCTGCTGGGAAGGACGTGCCATCACACGTGGACAGGCATCTGGAGTGTCAAGGGTTGGCAGCAGTGGAGGTGATTTAGCGGTGAAACACTGTCCCTGCGGAGCAGCGGGGACAGAGAGGCGTGGCAAAGTGGACCGACTACAGAGAGCAAAAAGATGAAGCAAAGAAAGCGCCAAGATGCTCCTGCTCACGCAACACCTGGCCCAGGAGAACAGCCTGGCTCCTGAGAAAGCCGTGGAGAAGCTTCTCAGCTAGAAGCCCGGATTCTGACGAGAGCGCTTCAAACTCAGATGAACATGCCACAAAAGGCCCATTAAAGGCCTAGGTGGAGGCAGCTCAGAAGGAAGACAGTGGTGCTCGCTGGAGACCAGGACTGGCGGGGACTTCTGATCCCACAACAGCGTTGGTCACCTTGGTGATTGATTTCTTGCACGTCACTCAATCTGGATACCCAGTCTGTGGCTGAGTTTGCTGGAACACAGTAGGCGTGGCCTCGGTGGATGAGCTGCACCCCATAAGGATAGTATTCAGCCACAATTCACAGGAAGTAATCTGTGCCCTGGAGGCTCTGACATCTGCCCCGAGCTTTCCATGGCTGCAGCTGTATGCTGACCAACTTGGAATAGTTGGTTAAGATTTCACTAAAAACAGATCCCTGAGCCAATATCAACCTCAATATCCCTTATGAATGTACATACAAAAATTTGCAATCAAAGAATTGCAAACTGAATCCAAGAAAATATCAAAAAGGTTATCCACCATGATCAAGTTAAGCTCATCTCAGAGATGCAGGATGATTCAACATACATAAAAATCAATGAACTTAATCCACCATATAAACTGACTGAAGGACAAAAGCCACATGATCATCTTATTAGGCACACAAAAGACCTTTGACAAAATCCAACACCCCTACATGATAAAAGTCCTGAAGATAATAGAGATAAAAATGATATCCCACAACATAATAAAGGCAATGTACAGCAAGCACATAGCCAAAATCAACCTAAACAGAAAGAAACTCAAAGAATTTTCACTAAAATTAGAACAAGACAAGGATACCTTCTCTCTACACACCTATTCAATAGAGTACATTAATCTTAGCTGAAGCAATAAGAACAAGACCAAGGGGATACACATAGGAAGGGGAGAAATTAAACTATATTTATTTGCAGATGATATAATTTTATATATAAAAGACCCTAAAGTCTCCTCCAGGAAATTTCTATTGCTGATAAACACTTTCAGCAAAGCAGCAAGTACAAAATACTAAAAAAAAAAAAAAAAAGTAGCCTCCTATATACAAATAACAAATGAATTGAGAAAGAAAACAGGGAAGCAATGCCTTTTGTAATCACCTCAAAAAATGAAATAAAACAGAGTAACTCAAACCTGCAAGTAAAAGATTTGTATAATTAAAGCTTCAAGACACTGAGGAAAGAAATTGAAGAAGATATCAAACGATGGAAAGATCTCTCATGCTCATGGATTTGGTAGAATTCACATTGTGAAAATGGCCATCCTACCAAAAGCAATCTACAAATTCAATGCAACCCCCATCAAAATTCTGACACAATTCTTCACAGAACTTGAAAGGATAATTTCCAGCTTCATATGGAAACACAAACAATTCAGAATAGCTAAAACACTCCTAAATGATAAAAGAACTGCTGGAAGTATCAGCAGCCCAGATTTCAAGTTGTATTGCAGAGTTCTAGTCATAAAAACAACATGAGACTCACATAAAAACAGACACGGTGATCAATGGAATTGAATTGAAAATCCAGACGTAAATTTGCACCCCTATGAAAGCCTGATTTTTTTTTAAACAAAGAATCCAGAAATTCACACTCGATAAAAGACAGCATCTTCGCTGCATGTAGAAAAATGAAAATAGATCCAAATGTATTATCCTGCTCAAAAGTCAAATCCAAATGGATCAAGGAGAAGATACCCTCCATCTGATAGAAGAGAAAGTGGAGAATAACCTTGAACTCATTACAATCACCCTTAGGAGAAAGGCAATATGCCTCTGTCTTAGGGAGCTATGTACAAAAAAGAGGACATTCCATTTTTTGAGGGTGTTATCACATTGTCCCTGCTAGTATAGCAAGACTCTGTGTGTGACATATGTAAAACAGAACAAAATACAAATTTAAAAAGTACTGTTATCCAGCCCAAATTTCTACAAGCAATCGGAGAAACCTTCCAGCCATGGGAAGTGTGTTCTTTAATGTTCCCTATAAACTTAGCCCAAATGGATGCTGGGGAGGATGAACCTAGAACCAGAGCTTGAGGCCTTGCCCCACTTAGCAGAATTTGGAAGGGGGGCTCTAAAAGGCTCCTGGGACCTCTTTCTGCCATCACAAGAGAATTCCACATGGTGGCAGGAAGTGTTACCTTCTTGTTTCATTCCTATTCCACTTCTTGACGTGGGACACTGGATCTTGGTCACAAGGGTCCATGTCTGGTCATGACAGAGAGCATGAAGGTCACTAGTGTGGATGGCCCCACTGAACATCTTGGGAGGGGCTGAGCATAGTTTTATAGGAGAGGAAAGTAAATAACCTGTCAAAATAAAATAAATCACAACATATAAAACAGGCAACGCACGAGCAAATAACATCCCTAGGACGTGAGCCATTTGTACAGATAAAATTCACTAATACTTCTATGTGAATGGGCAAACATCATGAGCAAATGATTTTGGAAAGAAAATATAATAACTAAAAGGCTGTTGGATTTGGGGTATGAGGTTTAGGGAAGTGTTTAGGATCCAAATGTGGAGACCGGAGCTTAATCCCCAGGACCGAGAAAAGAAGTCAAGCATGCCCATGCATACTTGTAATCCCAGTGCTGAGAGAGATTCCCAGGACATACTGCCGGCAGCCTTGCCTACTTAGTGTACCCCAAGCCAATGAGAGACACTGTCTCAAAGAGTGACACCTGAGGAATGGCTTCTGAGGCTGACCTCTAGCCTACACACAGAGGCACAGGCACACACATGTGCATGCACGTGCACAGAGAGAGAGAATAATAAATTACCTAAAAACAAAATGACATTTCTGCTATGGAAGCAGCCCTTCCAGCAGGAAGAGGCGATCACTTGGGCTGCTGTTCACTGAGACTCCAAGACCTAGTTCCTGGGGTGACCCCTCATATGCACCAAGATTAATGCTGGATGAGGGATCCTTGGAGAGCAGCTAGCATCTTGCCAAGGTCCTTGGTGATGTCACTCCCGTTTCTGCAGCTATATCTCCCAGCACTTAGGGAGCTTGACTTCTGAGTATCCGCTGGCAGGTCTCACACCAATGTCCCCAGAGTCCCCACAGGCCTGTCCTCTGTGGGCTTCAGACAGAAGGACCTACTTATATGTGAGTGTACAATTCAGTCACCTCCACCTGCCTAAGTTTCCAGCAGCCAGCCTTCTACCGTGAGCTCTGAGCATGCCTGTGAGGTCCATCCTTTCTCCTTCAGGGAACCAAATTCACCAGAGGAAGCTTGCAGACCCAGCAACACTATTAGTCCCCTCCCTTTCCTCAAATGGCCCCAAGTATGTTTACGATAACCCACTGAGTGTTTTTCTCGAAGCTAGCTGCAGTTGTGTTGGCCACACCCCCAACTTTAAACAAACTAGTTTAACAAGTTACCCAGAGTGCGTCTTTTTTCCTGTCTTCACTCTGGGCGTGACTCACACAAGGAAGCATTCAGAAGGCTGAGCCCACTGTTGGTTTGATGGAGACCTGCAAGTACCTACTGTGTGCTACCACTGTGTTGGAGACTGGACTGGGACTTTAATTGGTTGTGTTGTTCTTGTTTGGGTTTAGTTTGGGGAAGGGTGCTGTCGTATTTTTGCTTTTGTTTTGCCTGTCTCACCTCAAACTCAGTATGTAGTTGAGATTGACTTTGAACTCTGACCCTCCTGCCTTTGCCTCTTGACTGCGGGATTACAGGCTTGCACCACCACACCTAGCTCATGACTGCTGAGAGGTGAGCTCTGGGCTTTGTGCATGCTGGAGAAGCACTCTATCAACTACACTACACCCCAGACCAGAGCGCTGACTTCTAGGGTAGCTTGGAGTGAAGCACTCAGAGACCAGAAAATATGTCAGCCAGAAGCTCGCAGGGACTGCTGTAACTTTCCAAAGAAGGGGTTGAGATGCTGGGAGCAAGGACAGGTGGCTTTCTGAGGCCAGACTGAGGGCATGCTGTCACACCAGGTGGGACCCAGTGGGACCCCTCTATCTTGGGGGAACCTGGGTTAATAAGTGACGCCATGGCTTTTGGTCTCTGTGAGTGCAGTGCTGTTGCCCACAGGACATGCCTCCTCCTCCGCCCCACATCTGAAAGACTTCAAGAGACAATTGAGGAAAATAAAAACAGAATGGCCAGCTACGAAAAGCAAATTGGAGGGTATAGACAAATTTAATTATTCTAATAAGATGTCTCCAAGAGTTCTGTTCGCCATTGGGCTAAAACCTGACCATTAATTAAGTTATTCCACTAAAAAGGAAAAAGAAGAAATCACCTATAACTTTTTTTAAGTGCCACTTTGTAACCTTTAGTCCCTTCGTTCCTACTTTGGCTACAAGGGTATAAACCTGTAATTAACAACTTCGTTATTGCCTCTGCAGCAGTAATTGCCATGTAGAGCCTCGAGGCAGGAGAATGAAAAGTCGTTTCTCCTGGCCCTACTAGCTCTCCGCCCCGCTCTAACTAGGCCTCTGGTTGCTATTCGGTCTCGCCAAGATTTCTCCTTTCAGAAGAACCTCGTGCTAACAGGGCAGTCCCCACACAGTGACCTCTTCCAGAGGCAATCAATACGAATGCCGTAATAATTCCCTCGCTTGCACAACAGCCTGTGAAAAGAAGGGGGGAAAGCTTGCAGCCTGGTCTGAGATTAGATTATCAATTATCATGAAACTGTCTGGACTTCAAAGGGCAGCCCAGCTGGGAAAGTGCAGCTTATCTGGACCAAACGAGGCTGTAATTATCTCCCGTGTCACACAGATGCAGAGCAGCGAGGCCGCTAACTCCCGTCTGGGAAGAGAAAAACAGAAGAGCAAAGTTTTCCCTGGGCTGGGAGTCACTGATGTTGGATCAGAGGTAGAGGCTAAGCGGGGTCTTGGAGCTGGGAGCCCCAACCGCCCACCCCCATCTCCCGGGCTCCAACTTCCTGTGAGCATTTCGTCACAGGAGACAGATCTGTGCAGGAGCGGGTCCTCAGTCCCTGGAAGTAACTTTCACCCAAGCCAACAGAGGGTTAATCATGTCATACAGAATGACACATCTTCAGCATCTGAAGCTGCAAAGAAGCCTCCGCCATCCGCAGAAGGGTCACCCTGTGCATGCGCTAAACGGTGGTAACAGAGACTGACATCACTTCCTGGTCAGCCTGGAAGGCAAGTTGGGGCTTTTCCAGTGGAACTAGTGAGACTTCAATTTGACCTACAGTCTCTTGGAGCTAACCAGACCAATGGAAAAATTAATGTCATGTTTATCGATAGAGAGTAATGTCCTCTGGCTAAAAAGATTCTGAATTTAGAAAAAAAAAAAAACAATTAAATTCTCATATGGTCACAAGACTGAATTAATGAGCCTCTGGTCATAGTAGTGTGCTTCTGTAATCCCAACACAGGAGCGGTAAAGGCAAGAGGATCAAAAGTTCAAGGTCATCCTTAAATAGTGGGTTTGAGGGTAGCCTTTCTCAGAACACAATAAAAATTAAAAATCAAGTTAACATACATGCAACTCCGAGGTTGTGTACCACTGGCCTGAACAGGGTTCCTTCTGCATGCAACCCTCCCACGTCTCCCTCTTCAATTAAATCGCCCTTCCCCGACCCTGCATCTCTTAAATCCCACCCCTGAGAGTGAACTCTGTAGCCAATAGCTACCCCAGCTCCCAGAGCGAGATCCACGCAGGGTAACTCCTGGAGAGACGCAGAGAGCAGATCTGGGCTCCTGGCACCTTCCTTTCTTGCTTTCTGCTTGGGAACAGAAGGGCCAGCTGTCACCTGCACGGGCTCTCCATTTTAATTGCGACTGACATAATCCCCCTAATATCTCTTTCCACACCACCGTTGCCTGCACGCTTTTACTTCATCCCTAGTGTCCGGCTTTTAAATTTGCATATCATGCCAACGGAACTTGAGTAAATGAAATGTATTACAATCATTTTTCTTTCACATTTCATTTTTGGAGATCAAAGGAGGAGTTTTTTTGTTTTTTGTTTTTTTTTTTCTTAATGTAAAAATAGCATTGGATTACGGGGAGGGCACTAAGATGGCTCAATCAATCTTCATTTTAAGACCATCTCTGGTCCAGCATACAGAGGCCACTGGATTCCTGCTTTGTCCTGGTCCTTTTCAATCTTCTTTTGAGACTTTTTTACAATTTGTTTTTATACAGCTCTTGCCATTTTAATTCTTTTCCTAAAGATACAGTTCTATAGTGCCGTTTTCTACGTCCTGGCAAATGCCCATACCATCTCTCAGGGTTGGGACAGGGCATGTCTGTAGAAAGTGCCAACTGCCTCCCGCTTCTGTGAAAAACAGCAGCACTAAGGCTGTATGGTGGAGTCAGCCACTGGCCCAGAACCTCACATTCATCTTGGCCCCAGCCAGTCACAGGCTGTTTCCAAAGGCGGGAGTCAGGGGGAAGTGCCCAGTGAAACTCTGGGATACCCAAGCTGTAGAAGGTGGCCCTGGCGCTGCCTCTCCAGCTGGGCCTTGTGGCTACATTGTCTCCAGAGTTTCCAAGTGGGGCAATGTCTCCTTGTTCCCGGTCTCTATGTAATGTATCTGATTTCCTCCCGGGACTGAGAGAGCATCCAGAGCAGCTGAGATGGAGCCAAATTGGCTTATTTTACTTCCTGTTGCCATAGTTAATGGAGGTTGGGGCTGGTGGAGGGGGGGGGGGGGACAAAAGCCAAGAACCCAGGTGTTCTATCAACAAAAGACAAATTCTAACAAGTCCTGGAATTCATAGAGGACTGTGAGAGCTGAAGCCAAAGACGTGGCACTTAGCCTTCCTTGAGTTTTAAATTAACTCGAGGACAATGGGTCATAAATTGACAAGATGGGAACCCGGACTTCGCAAAAGGAAAACGGGGACATCCGAGTCTGGGTAGCCCTGCCTCCTACGGGGTCTGTGTTATCTTCATGGTTTGGGGAATAACATTGGTCATTTTTAAGTATCTGTAATTCTGATTTTCTCAAGAGGCTGCCACCCACCCAGAGGAAGCTTAACACTAGATTCTTGCTCTGAGCACCTAACAGTGCTGTTCCTATGCCAGAGGGCCACCCCCTGCTCAAAGTCCTCTGTGGGTGGTGGGTATGTCATAAAACGCCACTTAATGGCTACTAACTGCCATACTAATTAGCATTTTTAAGTGGGAAAATTCAGACAAGTGCATCTCTCCTTCTCTCCTTTAAAAACAAGGACACCAGCACACACCACAAAAGTCTCCAGCCTGTCAGGGTCCGAACCCATGACTCAAACCACTTAGCCATTCCTAAAACATTAAAGCCCAGCCTCTCTTTTGCAAGGATGTCAAATTGCTAGTCCAGACATGCGAAGGGAGGAAATGAGTGCCAAGCTGAAAACGCTTGGCTTTTATGTGCTTCTTTGAGATAAAATGAAACGGTACGTAATCAGGAATTATGTCATGATGCAGCCCTGTGATTTCCTGGAAAACGTGCGGCTAATCAGTTATTCATTTAGGAATTAACTAGAGCATCAATTGTCAGATTAAACTCCTTCAAAATTCTCAAAGTCCTTTTCTTGGCCTTAACCCCCTAAGTATACTGAGTCCTTTGTGTATACTTAAGCAGGAAAGGGGAGAAGGCTTTCTCATGTGCCAAACGGAAAAGGAAAACAAAAGTATCCTTTGCTTCAGTTGTTAACACACTTGGGGGCTTGCCACAGAGCCTGGACACCCCCAGCTGGAGACAAACCCCCCATATGTGTGTCCAGCAGGCCAGACCTGAGTGCTACACACACTGAAGGGACCTGCTGCCAGGGGCCCACCTCGGGCTCCGGGCTGCCTCTTTTCTGGTGTGGAACCAGAATGGCAGACCTCTGGTTCTGCTTGACACCTGCACACTCACACACACACACACACACACACACACACACACACACACACATGCTCCGGCCCAAAGACATTTCTCCTGTGTTCCTCCAGCTCCATGGCAGCAAGGCTCAGATCAACACCATCTCCTAATCGAGAAAATGAAGATCATGCTGCTTAATTTTGTCAGAGTTCAGAATTGTCAGTGCCGCACACCCATATACCAGAGCACACGGGCATTTTGTGTCGCTCGACGTGTTTTGCCTTGTTTAAGTGCAGATCGTCCTTCCTGCTGGCGTGTGGTTGTCAGTGGGGTGTCCAGTACCAGCTCTACGTTCATGCTGGGTAAGGCAGCCAGAAGCCAGCATGCCCTATGTGACAACCTGGAAGCCACCAGCAGAAAAACAGAGACAAAGAAGTTCAACTTAAACAATGTGTGAAGGACTGTGGCTCAGGGCAGATTGGTCATTCAATGGGAGCAAGGGAGCAAGGTCCTTTCCACCAAAAAAAAAAAAAAAAAGTGTTTGAATCAGCTAAAAAGTCTTCAGACTCAGTGAGGCAGCTCTCTGGAGGTGAGGCCCCCATCCCTGGTCTCACTTGCCTCCCTTTCTCTCCTCACCACACATGCTTCTAAAATCCCAGGACATTCATGAAGTCCCATCCACCTCAGGGGGGGACACTTGCCGTCATCAGTGACAGTCACAGAACAGCAGGCAGTACAGGCAAACCCCAAAATAAGAACAGTTCAGTTCAATGATTTTGAGCCATGTCTGTTTCTTTTGACCAAACAGACAGCGGGCACAGGAGTTTCCTGAAGACATGTACTTAGATGTGGGTACCCAGCGCTTGTTCACTTGTCAGCCTCTCTCTAATTAGACCTCGGGTGCCTAGCACTGTCCAATAAATTACCAACAGATGCGATGGCTAACAATGAGCAGGTAGATAACAGTTAATGCTATATTCTAATACTCGTTATCTCACAACCCAATGAGAGCAGAACTGTCATCCTCTTTTTTTTCTTATTAGAAAGCTGAGAACAGAGAGATTAGTGGTCTTACTCCAGGTCACACAGCATTGGTCTGCGTGCGGATGATGCTCTGGGGACCATGTGTTCTAGGCACTAAAAATCCCTCACCCAGTGGAAGTCAGCCATTCACTTACTAACACTCTGCCTCAGTGTGTGTGTGTGTGTGTGTGTGTGTGGCCTGTGTGATGTGGAGGTGGCTTAGAGCTACAAAATTTGTCTTCAAACAATTTCCATTTTCCAGTTATGTGGACTACAGCCGCTTGACCTCATGGGTACAATGAGGATCAAGAGCCCTTCCCCATAGAGCAATGAGAGTGGCCAAAATGGCACCTCCGTGGAGCTGCTGAGGTTATCACATGACCCTCTCAGAACAAAACTCTCCTGGGAGAAACTCAGCCCACAGGATGCCTAGTAAAGTCTAGAAGACTCTTATTCATCCAACATACAACGAAGGTTCTAGAAGAGTGTGCTAGGCACAGAAACAACCCCCAGGCCAGCACCCTTCTCACAGAAGGCATCGCCCAACCTCAGAGGACATAAGTTCAACCGCCAGGGAAATCCAGACTTCTTAAAATGAAGTCCCTGAGTTCAGCTGCAGGGACTTTTTTTAACAGCCTTCTCAGAAACTCAGACTATCTCTGCCCAGCAGAGGGCGCACTGATTTGCAAGCATCTGGTGCAGCCAAATTTCAGAAGTAGAAAAAGACTGAGTCCTCTAGACATGGGAAGGCTTTGGACGCACATACTCACACACACACTCACACACACACTCACACACACACTCACACACATACACACACTTACACACTCAGACTCACGCACACTCACACACATATAAACACACTCATACACATATACACACATTCATACACACACTCACACACACATGCTCACACACACTCTCTCACACACACACTCACACACGTGTACCAGGCTCAAAAGTTTAACAGTAGGAACGGTGAAATTGGAGACCCCTTCTGTGAGGCCGTTAAGTTCTGCCCCCAGTCTCACACTTTGATGCTCTCACTAAAGAGTCTCTAGTGCTGTGGGGTCTCTGTTGGTAGTGCTCTTGTCTAGCACCCACAGACCCCAGGTTTGGTCCTCCCTATGGAGAGCACATTAAGTCAGGAGTGGCATAGGCCTGGAAGACCCTAGCCCTCCAGAGACAGAAGCAGGAGAATCTCAAGTTCAAAGTCATCCTTGACTGCTAGTGAGTTCCAGGCTAGCCTGTGCTACATGAGAGCCTGTCTCAAGGAGAAAACAAAGGCATTTTAGACCTGCCGCAGCTTGACTGCTGCCACCAACCCTAACATGTGTACCTGCATCACTAACTCCCCTTAGCTGAAGCAAAGAGGGGAGGGACCCTTGGGAGACCCCTAGGGAGAAAGCCAAGCACCCACTGGCTCTCCTTCCACTTGGTACCAACTTATAACCACAAAGGCCCCACTGCAGCAATGACTGAGCTCTTAGCCCCCTGGGCTCTAGACTTCTCTCCCTTGTGTTAGCCATACTATTATGTTAACCCTGACATACGAGGGATCATTAGCGAAAACAGCGTCATAAAGAATGAAGCCGGGTGCAACCACTGCGACACAAAAGCCTGGCTGATTAAGGCCCAGCCACCAACGGGAGCCCCTCCCCCCAGGGCCTGGCTTTCTGCTGGATGGAGATCAGTTCCCACTTACCAGGCAGGGACCCAGAGCTCCCAGGTCCCAACAGGAGGCTGCCATTTCAAGTTGTGCTGTGCTTGGTTTTGTTCCTAAAGTCTACACTACTATGACGTGCCAAAAAGAATTAATGCACAAAGGAAAATGACTGGAGTACGGCTGTATAAACCGATGACCTCAGTTGGATTTAACAAGTTGTAATGAGCACTATCCCTATCAGGACTAAGTCTTCCAGGCTGCAAGGATATGACAGCAGTCTTACTTTTATTTTATTTTTTTTTTCCTACCCTGAGTGGTCGATTTCCTGAAAGGTACTGGGGGAGGGGCAGAGTGAGCAAACAGAGTAGGGGCCATAAAAGAAGAGACAAGATCTTGGGGGGAGTTCTGAGGCTGATGAGTCACCTCCAGGGGAATAGCAGGAAGTTCCAAAGGGGCTGAAATCGGGCCTGGAAGCAGATGAGCTTCCTCAAGTGAGGGAAGAAGAGAGCGGCCTGGGACAGAGACAAACGGCCCCCCACACCAGACCACTCCAACAACCCCTGGAGCTAAGATAAGGCCACTTATCAGGGCAAGAGACCCTGCAATCGGATCAGATAGGGAGATGCAGTTGGTGGGGACAAGAAACAAGAGGCTAAAAAATCTAGATGAATGAAAAGCCAAAAGGGCATTTGTGTGGTGGAATCTTCCAGAAAGGCCCTGCAGTCTTTACTGACAGGCTTCTGGGAGCCAGTTTCCTCAGACTTTGAAAGAAAGCCCTGTTTGATTCTGATTTTCAGTTACAACATGGATGCCCACAGCCCACCGGTGGAGCTGATGCGCGGGCAGCACACACCAAATCTGTCTTCTACTGTGTTCAGGGAGTGAGAAGCATAGAAAGATATTTTCTCAGCACCCGCTGACACTAACTGTCACCCAGTGTGCACACTTCTGTGGAGGATGACACGGAGCCCCTCTAAGAGATGTGCACATACGCCCTGTTGCTGCCCAGCTCCAGTCAGAACTACACAGCCATGCTGCCATTAGCAACAGCGTCCAGGAGCCAAAGGGCTTGGTCCTAGATGCTATCCACTCTGAGTCCTTCATAAGCCCAGAAGTTTGCCCCTTCCCCTAGTAAAGCGAGAGAACTCAGTCAGGAGGTTGATTTACAAATGTAAATCATTTGCTTGTGTTTCCAAACTGGGAAATGTTCTAGGGTTTTCTCAAGCCTTTTATACTATATTTTGTAAGGTTTCCTTGTTCTCATTCAAGGCACCAAAATACAACAGAGTCTTATTTTAATTGAAATGCATATATTTGGTGTGGGGGGAGGGTTAAGAGATGAGGTTTCTCTGTATAGCGACCCTGGCTGTCCTATATGAGCCATCTCTACAAAAGAAGAACTATGCTGTTATGAGAGACTTGATACTGTGCTCACCAAAGGCTGAGCCCTGGGCAGAAAGGCAATCCTTAGGAGAGAGATATAGTTGGTGAAGCCCACTAAGGAAGAAACCCCTGGATCATTTCACTAAAATCCACTCCCTTTTATTATCCAGGTCTGATGATTTCTAACATTTAATTTATTCACATTTTTACTGTAGGTTTTAAATTTGTATTAGTTCTCTGAGGACCATATTCACCACCTGTTCTCCCGGTTCTGCCATCTCCCTTCCCCATCCACCAGACTTTGTGCCTTTTTTTATCCCAACACGGGCCACCCATGTATATGCCTGGATATGTGGTCCTCCACTGAGGTGTGCTCAGCCTACCAAAAAATACAGGCATGGAGAGAACCTGGCTCTCCCATTCCCAGCAGCCAAACATGGCAGTCACGCCACAGGAAAGGCTGGGATTTCATCCCCTCCCTCCCCCAGCTACGTTTGATCTGGCTTAGGCCTGCATGGGTCCTGCGTGTGCTGTCGCAGCCACTGGGAATCCGTATGGTCCCTGCCCTGCTGTGTCCAGAAGACACTGTTGCCTTATAGTCCTCCTCCATCTCTGACTCTTAACCCTTCTCACCTCCTTTTCTGCACCGGCCCTCTCAACCTTTGGAGGAAGAGTGTGTTCCATTTCAGGCTGGGCATTCTTCAGTCCCTTGTGTTTCTGGACCTTGTCCAGTTGTGGGGTCTCCATGCTAATTAGCATCTACTGCAAACGGAAGCTCCTCCGAGGACAGGTGTGAGATGCATTAATCTGCAGGTATAGTAAGTCATCAGCGGTGGATTTACTACTACATCCATACAGTGGAGTGGAGGGATAGGGCTAGGTTCTTCCCTAGAACCCATGACCTTTCTAGCCACAGGCTCTCACCTTTGGGTGGATCTGCACATCAGTGTGTAGGTTTGTGTGAGTGCAGTACCATCCACTAGGCCAGAAGAAAGTGTTAGGTCCCCTGGAGCTGTGGACCTAACCTAACAGTTGTGATCTGTCTAATGTAGGTGCTGGAAACTGAGCTCAGATCCTCTGAGAGCAGCAAGTGCTCTTTAACTGCTGTGCCATCTCTCCAGATCCTGATGTCTGTGTTTGGTTTGTTTGTTTCCAGTCTCACTGCTTGATATAACATGTGACATAGAACAGGAGCGATGTCCCTAAAATTAAAGCCACCAACAACCATGTCCCGCTTATAGTATCCTGAAGGCAGCAGATTAGAGGAATAGGGGAAACTTTACATACTTAAAAACATTAGATTGATGGTGTGTTCCCTCATGCATGTGCAGGTATTCACACATACGGCTTGCTTTACTTTACATCTTAATTTTAGTTTTTTTTTTTTTTGATCTTACAACTATGACTCATGTGAAACAGCTAGCTCCACTTCTTCGAGAAGAGTGAGGAAATCTCTAAAATAATACCCAAATTAGGATCATCCACAACAAACTCACCTGATAAGAATCATAAATTATAATTTTCTAAACACATCAATCATAAAAGCCCTGATGTCTATCAACTCACAAATAAGTGAAATGATACGGGCATTTCTATAAGATGGAATATTATTTGGCAAACAAAAAACCCACTAACACAGGCTATGCTACTGATGAGACTTAAATTACATGACTGTAAAAGTAAAGAGCCATCGTGAGAACCCTCATGCCAGCCGACTCTGTTTAGGTGACGTCTCCAGAGGGGAAAGTCTACAGACATGGAGGACGGATGTGTGGTTCCTGGTTGTTAGAAAGCTCATGGGAAATGGGGAGTGAGTGCCACGGGTGTGGGGTTTCTCTATAGGGCGGCCACAGTGGCAGACTGCACAAATCTGCGATTATCCTGAAGTCCTTGAGTCATATACTTTCCTTGAGCAGACCGTGTGGTACATGAATTTTACCTCAGTGAAATAGCCCTGCGAAAGCAGCCTCCCAGCCCTCTCTGTCCCAGCCCCATCGGTGTGAATGTTATCAGTTGGTCTAGAATTTAAGTACCTTGTCTGGAATGTTTGATATAGAAACTTCTCTCATGCATTATACATTTGGCTTAAACAATAGTAGCCAGTGCCTGGGAAGAGGGCAGCTTACTCCATCACCCAGGGGTGAGAACTCTGCAAATTACCAATGGGACGGTTCATTGAAGCAGGTAATGGATTGCTCCGTGCCAACAAGGAATCTATGTGGAATGAGTGTGAGTGTTCATACAGTCTGCTTGCTAATTATGGCTAGTTTGAACAGTATTTTAAGAGCTCTTAAGAACCCTGAAAGTCAGGGGCTTAATCAATGGCAGGACACAGGTAGACACACAAAGGCTCTCAGCACTAGCAACAACCAAGGTGAAATCTAATATCTACACTACCTATGCTGTGTTCCCACTGGACAGCCACATTACAGCAAGAGTCATAGAGGATGTTTCCAAGTGGGCTCTGTGTGTGCGTCTGTGCTGTGTGCACACATGTGTGTTCTTGCATGGCATAGGTGGGTGTGTCAAGACTCTGTGCCCTTCTCATCAGGTTCAACTAGCTAAAATAAACCTAGAAGAAAAAAACATGGGTTATGAACTCTGTCTGTGGGCGCAAAACTTGACAATTTGTATTTAGCAGGAAAAAAAAAAACAATCTATGGATTTGTTTCCCAGGATCCCACCCTGGTTTTGCAGGGTCTTCCCCTCTGCAGTATTTTCTTGGAAAAGCACCTTGTGGCCCTAGAGGCTGCCCTACCTTCTGTGACAGGGGAGAATTGAGTGTGCTAGCTGAACTTCCTCAGGACCCATGCTTTCTCTAGTTGGGAATCTGAGGACAGCAGATGCTCCTGGCATGAGGCTTATTAAGCACCTGAAAGAGACTGGGAAAACCTGCAGATGGACACATCTGGAAGGCTAAGGCACATCTGCAGATGGACACATCTGGAAGGCTAAGGCACATCTGCAGAAAGGCACACCTGCAAGGCTAAGGCACATCTGCAGAAGGGCACACCTGCGAGGCTAGGGCACATCTGCAGAAGGGCACATCTGGAAGGCTAAGGCACATCTGCAGAAGGGCACACCTGCGAGGCTAAGGCACATCTGCAGAAGGGCACACCTGCAAGGCAAAGGCAAAACTGCAGAAGGGCACACCTGCGAGGCTAAGGCACATCTGCAGAAGGGCACACCTGCAAGGCTAAGGCACATCTGCAGAAGGGCACACCTGCGAGGCTAAGGCACATCTGCAGAAGGGCACACATGCAGGGACTCTGCAGACCATCTCATAGTTCTAAGAAACTGTAGTCTCCAGAGAAGAAGTTGTCTTCTGGGACCCCCTGAGGCCTCCGTTTTTCTGTCAGAACCCCAAGGGTAATGTGGAGCCCAAGAGCTACATGGATACATACAAGAGGCAGGATGACCTCAAATCCACGTATCCTTCATTCCTACAGATTCCCTGAAGTCTGATCCAACATGCTTGAGCCCGGAGCACTGAAAATGGAATTCACCCTTGAGAATAAAAGGCACAGCAGAACTCTTCCACACTGAGCCTCTGCCTCAGAGAGGCACATCACAGCTACTTCAAAATAGTTTCCTAGAGTTGGGGTCACAAGAGCTTCTGTGGCAGAAGAACCAAAGTGTCAACACTAACTAAGCTTCCAAGCTACAAACCAGCAGTGTTACTTGCTTTTCTTATTGCTATGACCAAATATCTGACAAGAAACCAGCCAAGGCGGAAAGGGTAATTTTGTCCCTTGGTTCATAGGACAGAGCCTGCTGTGGCCTGGCAGTCACAGCACAGGAATGACTCTAAACTGTAGTGGCAGGAACCTGCTCACATCTTGGTGGATCACAAAGCACAGAGAGAGCTGAATGCTGGTGCACACTAACTTTCTCCTTTTTATCCATCCCAGGACCTCAACCCATGGGAAAGTGCTACCCACAGTCAAGGTGATTGCTCCCTCCTCAGCTAACTCTCTCTAGAGACACCCTCACAGACACACCTGTGGACATCTCCTAGGTGATATCCAATCCAGGCAACTAAGAGGACCCATCACACCTTACAATACCAATCGGGGAATCACCTTAAATCTCCTTTGCACGAGGCCCATAAACAGAAGCAAGTGGGCCTTTCACCTTCTTCAACTCTGAGGGGAATAGAAGAGTTAGGCTTTTTTCTCTGTGTGAGTCAGACTCCCTGCACAGGGCCCGGTCTCCTTTGGATGCCCTCCTTCAGGCACCAGGACTGGAGCTCACAGACAAGATCGGGGACAGCTTGAGGGTGGTTCCTCTGTACACAGCTTGGCCTCTGCCCATGTCTATGGAGCTCATGAACTAGAAGCATGGGTGTGGATAGTGTGAATCAAGCTCCCCCAGAAGAGGAACACCCGAAGCAGAGCATCAGAGGCCTCCCCTGAGCCCTTGGCCATCCACTAATGGGTGCAATGTCAACTGTCCCTAAAATCCACAAGTCCAGCCTGTGCTGAGAAAGCAAACATCACAAGCAACAGACAGAACCAACTACAGACTGATGAGGAGATCCCGCAGTCCATACAGTGCCTGCCACACAAGAAGGAGGAAATAAGTTCACACACCCCCACACACACACCCCCACCTACGTAAGAGTCTGTGTGTGGCAGCATGCATCCAGTCCCAGAACTGGGGAGACAAAGATAAGGCAATACTGATAGCCAGTCTAGGCAAACTGGTGAGTTCCAGGGTCAGTGAGAAACCACGTCTCCGAAAATGAGGGGGAGAGTGTCTGCGTCAGGGTTTCTGCTGCTGCAAATGAAACACCATGGCCAAAGCAACTTGGGGATTAAGGGTTTATTTGGCTTACACTTCCACATCGCTGTTCATCACTAAAGGAAGTCAGGACAGGAACCTGGAGACAGGAGCTGATGCAGAGGCCATGGAGGGGAGCTACATATCTACTTGCTTCCCCTGGCTTGTTCAGCCTGCTTTCTTACAGAACCCAGGACCACCAGCCCAGGGATGGCACCACCCACCATGGGCTGGGCTCTCCCCCATTGGTCACTAACTGAGAAAATGCCTTACCGCTGGATCTCGCGGAGGCATCTCCTCACCTGAGGAAATGTATGTCAAGTTGACATACAAAACCAGCCAGTACAGAGAATATGTTTGAAAGATACTTCATGTTGACCTCTGGCCTCCATACATACTCACAAACCCATGCCTAAACACAAAGAACCCAGTTTCCAGGAGAAACAACATGGTGTGCTGGCCGGTCTTATGCCAATTTAATACACAAACTAGAGTTATCTTAAAGAAGGGGACCACAGTTGAGAAAAACACCTTCATAAGATCCGGCTGTAAAGCATTTGCTTAATTGGTGAATGATGGGGGAAGGTCTGGCCCATTGTGGGTGGAGCCATCCCTGGGCTGGTGGTCCTGGTTCTATAAGAAAGCAGGCTGAGCAAACCATGAGAAGCAAGCCAGTAAGCAGCTCTCCTCCATGGCCTCTGCATCAGCTCTGTCTCCAGGTTTCTGCCCTGTTTGAGTTCCTGCCCTGACTTCCTTCAGGGATGAACAGTGATGTAGAAGTGTGAGCCATAAACCCTTCCCTCCCCAAGTTGCTTTCTGGTCATGGTGTTTTGTCGCAGCAACAGAAACCCTCAGACACACAGGAATCACACCATGGATGCCATGGGTGGAAGACCGTTCCCACGGGCTTTGCCTCTCCCAGCCTGAGGCAGGCGCTTACCCTGCTCCTCACCAACACTGTAATGCCTATGTTGTCTGTGCAGTCCTCTTTCCCGCCCTCCCCAGAGGCCAGCATGCTAGCATGCCTCAGACACAGAAGCCCTGACAGGGCCCGAGAGATGCCTCTTCCCTTTGGTCTGCTCTGATTACTGACTAGTGTGCTGCCAGTAGCAGGGTCAGGATAATAGGAAACTGTCTGCTAGTCAATGCCACTTTCACCATCTCTAAGTTGGTAAGAGGTGCATGGGTATCACCATCCATCAGTCTTAGAGTCAGGCTTCCTCAACAAAAAGTGTTGGCTCTCAAAGTCTGCCCAGACACCCGAGGACCCCAGATGCTTGAGAGCTGGGCTCGCCAGGAACTCCTGAACTCCACGGTAGCCACGGCAAACCAGCCACACTGGGACAGCCCAGTCCAAGTCTTCCTGGTTTGCTGGTCTCCCTGCACACTCACACTGTCCTTGCCTTCTGAAGAGGCTTCTGTTGGAGAAACCTTTGCCACGTGAGCATCCTATGCCATTCCTGTGTACAGACAGGTTTCAGGGACCCATGCACTGTCCTAACAGGTCACTTCCCTGGTACCTGCAGCCCGACCTTTTATCTGATGGCACAATCACTCACTGGACACAGCGCCAGAGAAGCTGTCGTTCATTGTCCTGGGCCACTCACATTGGCTTTCAAGCCTTCCTACTTCTGGCTTAGAAAGCCCCATTCCAAATACATCAGTTTGTCTCAAGAGTTAAGTGTTCTGGTGCAAATGTTCCCCCTCGCTTTTCTGTAATACACCAGCAAGCACGGAGATAAAGCTACTACTAGCAGCTGGCCTGGGTTCCTCTCCAAGCACATCTTTGTGAACACCCTTCATGGCTTGCAGAATATTTTCTATGCGCCACATTTGGCTCCACAGACACTGTTATGAGTATTGTATAGTATGGTTAAAAATGTTTCGCTTTCATCTCTGAGTCTTTAATTTTATGTTTGAGCTCTGCATAAAAATAGCTCGTAATTGCTTTTTGACAGTAATAAGGCTAAGATTGTGACTCAAATATCTGAGATATTATCTCTTTTGTAATTGTATTCAATGAAAACATAGCTCAATATGGAGCGTGAAAAAAAAAAACCTCAGCTTGTGTAATTTGTACATTCTACCAGTGCTGTGAAAGTTACAGCAAGATTCACGCACCATGAGGATTGAGAAGTAGTGCACTGGCTTTTTAGCCAAGCTCTGGTTTCTGGTTGGTTTTTGGTGGAGGGGAGGATGGTTTGGTTTGGATTGGGTTTGGGGGAATATGTGTGCAGTGTGGTTGAGTGTATTTACTAGTGTTTGCATGTCTGTGGATGCACATGTGTTTGTGTATGCATGTGTGTGCAGGTGTGAATTCAAGCATGCTCAGGGACAGATGACATCATATCTTGACATCCCTTGTCTTCTTAAATCAATGCCCACTTTCCTGAAACAGGGTCTCACAATGAACCTGGAGCTTGCCTCGTCCAGCTGGCTGGCTTGTTCGGGGATCTCCTGTTGGCGCGTCTGTGTGCTGGGATTGCAAACAGTCCTCATACCAACCGGACTCTTACATGGGTCTCAGGTAGGCGAGCCATGGCCTTCACACAGTGCTAATAGCACTTCATCCACTGATCCATCTTCCCAGCACACAAAGCTTGCTTTTGTCAGGAGAGAGGCCACCTCCACACAAGCCGCCTTGGGAAGAAGGGAGCACTCGGAACAGATCTTCCACTCCACACCAACTCACACCACATGTTACTCAGTTTTCCCTGGATTATTTTTATGTTAAAGAAAATTAATTTCACTAAAATGAACAATTTTTAATTGTCATAGCTGTATTTCAAGAGCTTCTGAGGCTCCCATAGCAGCATGTGCCCCCAGTCAGGACAACACTGTGACCGGCTGAGGACACAGCCCCCAGTCAGGCCAGCACTGCACCCTAGCTGGGGGTACAGCCCCCAGTCAGGCCAGCACTGCATTCCAGCTGGGGGTACAGTAGTGGACATCCAGTGCACCCAGATGATTGTGTGCTGAAACAATCTTCTCAAGTTGTGTATCCATCAATGCAGACATCTCACACCAAGACCTTTGAGATCTGACTAGGGCACAAGGATGAGACTCACATGCGTTCCGGGGCTTACCCAGGGGCTTTCGATGGACCAAGCAGAGTTACCATGCCTGATGGTGGAACATTACTCATCTTGTATGGAAGTATTGTCCCAGTGAAGCCACAGTAAGTTCCAGACAGAAGCCTGCAGCTCTCCAGGATGCCCAGGGCTGGAAGGAGGGCAATCAGTCTCATGATTCACTTCTATCCTTCCTTCCAGAATCCTGTGGCACTGTGAACTTCCAGTTCCCAGAGAGTGCCACCAGCCTCTCCTAGGTCTTGCTCCCTGTCATTCGAGCACACATGCATCTAGCCAGGTGCATGTCACAGCTGTCCAGCTGCGTTAGTCCATTTGCACCACTGACACAAAATTGGCAAAGGCCTTATAATCTGTAAAGAACAGAAAAATACTTTTTGTGGTCCTCGAGACTGTGAAGTCCCAGCTCAAGGGGCCAGGGAGTTCAGTGTCTGGTGAGGGCTGCATTCTCTAGAAAGGAAGAACTCAACCTCCTCATGTGACAGACAGCAGAAGGACAGGGCGCCAAAGCCTAACATCCAGCTCCCAGAAGACTCCAGAAGGCTGGGTCACTTCCCGACACACAGCCCTAGAACACCTGCATTTGGTAAGGGATACTGTAAAACTGTCCAGCTCACAAGAGTTGAGCAAGATAAGGCCGTAGCCCCCAGACATCCACTGAGCACTCCACCCTGAGGCTACAGATAAGAAAGCCAGACCCGGGCTGTCTTCCTGGAGCTTGCAGTCCAGTGAAGAAAAAAATGGGACAGGACAACGTGCAGGTGCTGTGACACAGAGCAGGGTGGAGTGAAAGAAGAGAAAAGATGGCAAGCAACCCAGCAGAGCAGGCCAAGCCTGGGTATTTCTTCTCTGGGCAAGCTACTGACTTGCAAGTGAATGTCAGATTCTTCCAGGCTGGCCCATCTGCCACCTGAGCAAGAACAACTCCAGAAAAGACTGGGTTCTCCAGACTGGGTTCCTGTCACAAACAGCCCCCCTGGCACCAAGCAGGAACCCAGGAACATTCTGGAGTCTGGCTTCTTGGTTCATATCCTGCCTTCTCCATACCGCATATCCCTGTACCTGCTGTCTGATCCCTCTAGCCTGCCAGGAACCTAAACAGAGAAAGCATGCTCTTGTCCCTCCGGGCCTGTTAGAATGATCTAGAATAAAGCTGTTTATGTTGCTCCCCCAACCAGTAATCTTCCATGTTCCCTTCATTTTCAAGATGAAAATCCAGCCTGGAGGCAAGCAAGGACCCAGCCCATCTGCAGCCACGCTCACTCAGAACCACAACCCCAGGGTGTACTCTGAGTTCCTCAGTCATACCCTGGGAATTGACTCCCATTCAAGGAGGCCAGAGACAGCATAGGTGTGCCATGCCCTAATGGTGACCGCATCCGTGGTGGGAGAAGAGATGACTGTCCACTCCCACTGTCATTCCAGTAGAGAACAAATCTGAGGAGGAAAAGAAAGAAAGAAAGAAAGAAAGAAAGAAAGAAAGAAAGAAAGAAAGAAAAGATGTTAGTTCTGCAGATTCAATCTACTGTCAGTTTGGAGAAAGAGAGAGCGTAAACAAAAACAATGGCTGGAGTTGTGTTATGTTGACACCAGTGTGTACCACAGAACTCTCCCACTAGGCCAGCCTGGCTGGTGTGTTCAGAACATGAGAACCCGGAGAGGGAAGGTCGACATGGACTTCCCTTCAAAGAAACCACTCATCTGTTTCGTGCTCTCTGTATCACCCACACAGTTCTGTAACTGTGTGAAATAAAAGACGGAAAATCGGCTCTAGAAGAGCCACACCCACACTGGGGTAGAGACCCAGTTACCTACAGTCTTCTCCCGCCTCTAATGACCCAGCTCCACACCATCATTTCAGGAGACTAAGCGCACTCCTGTGACCTCGGAATGCCCTGTGCAGGTGTCCCGTACGAGGCACATGTGCCTCATGGCAATGGTCATAAGTCCGGGTTAAGAGAACTCAGCCAGAGCCCACCAACGTGAAGATACAGATCCTTCAGGAGAAAGGAACCATGAGTGGCTTGGCCAGGAGTAGCAAGGAGGAGGAGTCACTCCCACCTAGGTCATCAAGGACAGGAAACTCAAGGGAGGCAGTTGTAGAGGAGCCAGGAAGATAGAGAACAGAGATAAACCTGCACTGTGATCCCCTGTGGCTGGCAAGAGCGAAAGCGAAGATGCACCCCCTATGACACCACCTGACAGCAGGGGAGTTAAAACAAAGGCCAGAATGCCACCAAGTACCGAGTATGATGGGCCTGGTGACACAGGCCTGTCGTTCTAGCTATTCAGAAGACTTAGACGGGAGGATCGTAAGTTCATGTGCTTGAGCTCCAGAACGGACTGTAGGTTCTGAGTAACCTAGTGAGAGATAACCCTACACGTCTGGATAAATAGATATATGAATACATTTGCAAAGATAGATAGAGATACAGGGAGGGAGTGATGCTTCAATGGTAGAGTTGCCTAGCACGTACAAGGAACTGGGTTCTGCCCTCATTTATACAAGAAGAAGAAGAGGAAGAGGAACAGGAAGAAGAGGAAGAGGAACAGGAAGAAGAGGAAGAGGAACAGGAAGAAGAAGAGGAAGAGGAACAGGAAGAAGAGGAAGAGGAATAGGAAGAAGAGGAAGAGGAACAGGAAGAAGAGGAAGAAGAGGAAGAAGAGTACACATAAATATGGAAATGTAAAAATGAGAAAATCATGATATATGAAGAACCATGCATGCACATACATAACAGCAATAATAAAAATTTAAAAGAATAATAAAATATAAGGCAGCAATAAAACTAAAGAGAGAGAAAGGTGGCAATCAAGAATCACTTCAGTAAAGCATTGGCTGTGCCAACAATCCTACGCTGATATTACCTTTGAAATTAAAGTTTCCAGAGCTTTACAATGAAATTTATGTCGAATTAATTTCTGGGACTCAATGAAGCTGAAAATGAATTCATAATGAGGTGCACTTAGCAGGAGTGTATAGGGGCACGGAGGGGGTGATCAAAGAGGTCCCCTTCCTGCCGTTAGCTCTAATTTCCTGATTATGACACCTTTTCTTCTCGCACAACACATAATCTCAGAAATGATATGCTTTTACAATTACTGTATATGCAGAATGTGTGACCAGATGGAAGTTGAATATTGCCAGGTTATTATGATCGGTATTATTATTAGTTGAATATCAGCAATGTTCATAATCTTGATACATAATGAAGAGAGTTTGTAAGCTAGAGATTAATACTTTAATTTAGGCATACTTATAATTCTAATATCATACACACACCCTGAGAAAGTGATTATCTCAAAGTGGAAGAATCCCTTAAAATACATGCTTCTGGTTCCTTCTCTTTCCAACCGCAGGCCAACAGGGGAGGAAGTTAATATTTCCTATAAAAACAGTTCCTGTTCTTCATGAACAATATTAACAAATTTAAAGTATAGTTTAAAGAAATTTAGTTTTTTCATTAAAATTATCCTGTAATGAGCTAGGCATGGTATTGCATGCCTGCCATCCCGACACCAGAGAGGAGAAGGCAGGAGGATCAGGAATTCAAGGTCAATCCTCAACTATGTAGCAAACTCTAGGCTAGTTGAGGCTACGTGAGGCCCTGTTTCAGAAAAACAAACTAACCCAAATGTCCTGCAAACATCCTTAAAATCCATGTCATTTCTTACTCCATTCACCATGCGTTCACATCTTCATCTCCCAAGCATTGCATCTGGGCCAAAAGACTGAAGAGAACGGGCTGCTTCATTTCATTCAAATCAGAATCTGGATCAAATCAGAATTCTGAGATGGGCGTTTGCATTCTGCCATCCTAAACGATATGGCGAACAAAAACACACAATTAGCAGCATCTGCGTCCTAAGCAGGCTTGTTACTGTGTACAGGTGCCTACTACGTTAACCCCATAGCCAAGTCGTCCTGGGCGAACTGTACGGGAATTTCCCACAGGTTACAAGGGACAGCCACCAGAGCTGAGTCCCACAAAACAAGGGGTGTTATGTGGCTGCTTCGCTGATAGAGACAGAACACGCATCTCTATCAGGACACACGGTATCCTCTGTGAGGAACAAACACCCTTCCAGCAGTCTCCAGCATGCTGCCAGTGATGGGGCAGCTCTCTGCGTGTCACGCAGATGCCCTGGTATTATTGCATAGATGTTGAGGGTATAGATTGAGTGTAACTGAACCAATAATACAGGGCAGATAGATAATTATCTATTCATAGATTATTCACAAGGCAGCCACAGCTTTGGAGCTGTCAGATAGCATTTTTGTCCTCTGATAGGAAAGCATCTCAGACCTGCTCTGACGGTTTAGATTCCTGATTCCTGCCCACCTGGTCCCTCCTACTCTGCCCCAACTTCTAGTAACAATGTTTTCTTTTCTTTCTTTTTCAATGTTTTGTTTCTTTCTCTAAATCCTTAGCTCCTTTATAGACGGAACCATGGTATAATCATGCACAGAATGAGCTAAATTAACTTTAAAAGCTCATTTATTCGTCTTTACCATGAACATAAAATCTACTGAACTGCTGCGTTTTTAACTAGACGTGCTAGATATTTCTTCCCACCTCTCAAAATATACAAAACCTAATTAATAAATATTTAGCTAGAAGTCTATAAAATATAATATCACTCACTTCATTAATTGCTCAATGGGTTATTTATAAAAATTCCATCATTTGTGAAAACAACTTGTCTATGGGTTAGGCATTCACTCGGCCAAGAATTCCTGAATGTTCACGGCATTGCCAAGGAAGTCAGCCAAATACAACAAGATCTGTTGTTTCATTTTATAAAGTGGTAGGTCCCTTACATATTCGCTAATAAAAATATCCTCTTTTCCAGGAACAAAAACATGACACGTAAAACAAGCCACTGCTCAGCGAAACACAACACCCGCAAAATCAGCAGATCAGGCATAAAATATTTACAGGCTTCCAGTCTCCCAGGGTGAGTTACCTGGAGAATTCTGCCTGACTCCTGAATCCCATGCTTGCTGCCACTGCACAGTGCTCCTGGTACCACCCCAGGCCTCTTGGCACTGCCTCAAGCCCCCAAGTATTGCCCTGTTCTAATTGTATCCCTGTTGCTATAATAAATACCCTGGCAAAAACAAATTTAGGAGGAAAGGGGTTTTCTTTCAGATGACAATTCTAAGTTGACGTCCATCAAACAGAAACGTCAGACATCTGATCACATCACATCCACAGTTAAGGGCAAAAAGATGTGCAAGCATGCTCACTTGCATCTCAGCTTGTCTTCTCCACTCTTACCTATGAGGACCCCTGCCTAGGGAATAGTGGTGCCCATGCTGGACAGCTCACCCTACGCCAATTAACCTAATTATGAAAAGTCCCCGAAGACACTCCCACAGTAGCCAACCCATTGAAACTCTTTCCAGATGAGTCTAGGTTTTTTTCTAGTAAACAATTAATTAATTAGCTAATCAATTAATTAATGACATGCCCCAAGCCTCTACTAACTGCCCAGCCTTCTTTGTACTCCAGTAGGCCTCCCAGTCCTGCCCCCAAACATCCTGCTGTGTCCCTAACCTCCTGTCTGTGCTCAGCCCTACATTTCCAGGTTTCGTTTTTCAGGTCTCCCAGATACCAACTGGGTTTGGGTCCAGTGCAGAGGCAGCTCTTTTTGAACAATCAATTACTGGGACAGACACACACTTGCTCTGAAACAAGTTTGTTAAAATTTGGAAACTCTGTTTCCAAAACAAATCCACAATTACAAAAGTTGCAACAGATAGCCACACACCTGCAAGGAAATTTCTTGACATGCTCAAATAGTCAGCATTTGGGTTTTGTTTTTGCTTTTGGGGCCAGGTACCAAGAAGGCTCTATCTATCTGCCTTCCTTTAAGGCTATTCTCAACTGGCACTCTAAGGGAAGTGGCGGTGAGGATGCTCTCCTGTGTGAGTGGGGATGCCTGACGCTATACACACATCCTCCAGAGGAGGTCTGGCCAGCCCTGTGAGCACCAGCAGTGCTGAGCTGAGGAGATTGCCACATGTGGGAAGGGTCCCACAAAGGCTCCTGAGACTTCCCAGCTTCTTCAGCGGAAGATTCTGGGCACTGAACAGAGCCCTGCATGGAGTATCTGCTACTCACACAGAAAGGCAAGTCATGGCATCAGATCCCAGAGCCCTGATCAACAAATATGGACAGGAGGACTTGGAGGGAAGAAGAGAGTAGGAGAAGGCCACAGTGGGCTGGCCACATGAGGCTACCTGCCCGCATCAACGGCAAAGTTCCCATCAAGTCCCCGGGGTTTTATTTTCTGTGTCAGCGCCTGTATGTTGTCATCATCCCAGAGATGCTCAGGTGCCTTTATCATCCCGCCAAAGAGCAAAACCTCTTCCAAGACAGACATTCCTCAAGGAGTCCCATGCAGACTCCTGAACTCACCCAGGGAGGAGCTGTGGCCTCCCCTCACCTGAGCAGAGAGCCATTAAAGGAAAACAGGATATACACTCAGCTCCTGCAGTCACACCTCCATCCCTTCCCCCTGAAAGTCAGACCGCCTATCAATGAAGAGAATTGCCACTGTATCCTTCCTTCTAAGTGATGTCTAAACCCAGAGGTATTTAGTTCTAGTATCCAAGAAGACAGAACCTCATCTACCCTGTCTAAAGCTGGGTTTGGGATGGTACCCAGCTGGGTTACACTGCTCTGGAGAGCCCTGTCGCTTGGTGGTTGGGTACTCCTGAGTCTAGACTAAAGATGTGTGTCCCTAGAGTGCTACTCAGTGATAGCACTATCTCTGCCCTTCACAAGGAAGAGGTCCCCAGAAAGCTAAGCCAATGGGCAACTTGTTTAATTATTAAAGTCAAAAACTACTTGAGACTCTGTCCATTAATGAATGATCCTGGTTAATGAATGATCCTGGCTCAATTACAGCCCTTTCCCCAATCACTGTCTTTACTGTAAAGTTTTCAAAAATTGCCGAAGTGGAGCTAATAGAGAACACATGTATAACCTGAACTCATAGAGGCTCACACTCACTAAACACACACATATACACACATGTACTCCCTTGCACACACATGGAATTTACCACATCATGTGTGTGTAACTTGTATAACATACACACACAAATGGAAAAGCAGATAGTCATCAATAGGATGGGTAAGACTTTCATATTTAAATTTAGCCACCCATCCCTCCTGATCATGTCCAAGTGGGAAGGCTGAGCCTGCCACCATCATCACCTGGTCAACTGAATTATTGTCAGGGTCCATACCTACCTCCTTGCCTGGACTTTGGACTCTGTAAAGATGACTGTGGATCTTTGTAATTCTTTCCTATGGTCTCAACACACAGGAGCTGCGCATGGGTCACTTGGAAAAGATAAATGACAGAAGAAAGGAGGGTGGGTGATTGATGTGTGTGTAAAGATTTCTGGGGAGGACTGGAAAAGGTTCTTTCCCAGACTCTGGGTTTCTCTGTCTGAGCTGAGTCACTGGGGATGGAGATACCTCTGTTTCAAGAATACACAGCAAAATTAAGATGCTTGATTGATAACTTTGTTTGGGTCTCAGTTTGAGTTTAACTAACAGGTAATTATGATCTTGTTTTGACTAAAGACAGCAGTTAGTTAAAGACCCAACCAAGGAGCTCCTCTGACCATGCTACACTAAGAATGTGGTGCTGGAACCAGAGGGTCCCCCATGCTATCTCTGGTCATAAAATAGTTGGCTAATGGCTTTTAGAACCTTCTCCTCTGAGGCCATCTCTCCTTGGTATATTAACCACTCTGGACTGCATATATAGAACTTATCTTAAAACAAGCTTACCCCCACGTGAAGACCTCACCTGTTTGCCCAAGCTCCTTCCTGTCCACTGTGTTTGGTGCCCTGAGCCAAAAAACACACTGTGACAATAAAACAGTTTTGCTGCCAGATTTGAAACAAGAGGCTCAAGGATAGCTAACAAATCTGAAGACTGCCGATTCCAGACTCGGCGTTTAGCATTTTGAAGGAAAACCCATTACTAATTATGATGGATCACCATGTGGTTATTGGCAAACGACTTAGCAGGAATTTAAAATACTGCATGTCATTAACACCACAAAGTTCCCTCCATTTCTGTTAGTTTATGTTAGCAAATATTTAAGAACACAGAAGTAGATTTGAGACTGGAGGACCACTCCACCACAACAACAAATAACCATTATACACAAATGTACATCTCAGCGGATACTGATCCACCTCCTCAATCATTTTCAGCTAAGCTTTTCTTACACATGACTAAGATGATACATCAAAAGTGTGTATGTGTGGGTGTGGGTGTGTGTGTGTACGTTATTAGGAGAAACTCCAACCAGGAAAAGAAACTGAAATTTGAGCATATGAAGGAAAAGAAATAATATTAAACTTCCAACAGCTAAAGATCCCGTTGTGGGGCTGGAGAGGTGGCTCAAAGTTTAGGAGCTGACTGTTCTTCCGAGGGTTCAATTCCTGACAACCACATGGCAGCTCGCAACCATCTATAATGAGACCTGATGCCCTCTCCTGGTGTGCAGGCATGGATGCAGACAGAACACTGTATACACAATAAAAAAAAATACATATTTAAGGTTTGGAAAGATAGCCCAGTGGTTAAGAGCACATCCTGCTCTTCCTGAGGACTCTTTCAATCCCCAGCACACACACCAGGTGGCTTACAATTGCCTACAACCCAGCTCCAGGGCATCTCATACCCCTGACTTCTGTGGGTACCTGCATTCATGTGCACATAACCCCACAAGCACTAAATTAAAATAAAATAATTAAAAATAAATAAATAATAAATCTTTTGTAAAAAATCTAAAAAGAGCCTGTTCTGTGTATTTTTGTTCTGTCTTGTGTTTCACTATCTCTTTTCCTTGCTGGCCTGGAACTCATTATGTAAACCAAGCCAGACTCAGACTCTCTGAGATCCCCCTGCCTCTGCCTCCTGAGAGCTGGCATTGCTATGCTGAGCTTTGTTTTGTTTTTGAGATAGAGTATTACTGTTGTCTAGGCTGGCCTTAAACCTTTATTACTCCCGCCTTGATATTCTGAGTACTAGAATTGCAGGCATACAGCAGCGCACTAGACTTAAATATCTTTTAAAATAGAAACAGCACACATTAAATTGCTATTGTATTTACACTCCATATAAAACACGCTAGGGGGGGTTGCAGTTTTAATTGTAAAAGATCGATAAGTGTATCAATATAACGGAAACTATCTTGGCAGTTATTTAAACTTATGACGAGAAAAACAGATGCCAGCTTAAAGCTGTGTCAAGTTCCATAATGTTAAAATGTGTGTGCATATGTCGTGTGACTTTTCCTACAGAGACAAAAAGAAATTCCCATTCACTTCAGGAGAGAGAGAGCATAGACAGCCCAAAGCAAGCATATGGTCCAAATTCAGCTTAGTGAGCGAGCGACCTTACTGGAGTCAGTGGCAGGACCAGGGGAGGACCGCAGGAAGTGACACTACCAAGAAATGTCACCCCAGTCAGTTAACTTAGAGAACTTAACTTAACTTGACACCAAGGTGATGCTATCAAGAGGTGGGTATTTGGGAAGTAGTTACGTCCTGGGGGCTCTGCATTTCCAGATGGCGAGGACAGCCCTGTGAGTGGAGCTTAAGGGCTACCCCCTTAGAGCCATGGAGAAGGCTCATTCATGGAGCACAGTCATCTGCCTCAGCTTCCTTGGAAGGTTGCTGCTGGATGTTTGTAAGCCACTGATTTGATGGCGTTTTACTATCTTTCTGCAGCTCCTCTCTGCTACCTACCGCCTACACCTTTACTTTTGCTTGTTACACATTTAATAAGCTTACTCATCCTAAACCAAAAGTGCAGCTATGATAAATCCTTCTCTGAACCACACAGAACACACGTTCGGTTCTCTGACATTTAGGAGTCACCTGGCTTTCATAACGTAAGAACCCTGTGAAGTCTGCAGCCTGCGTACTGCTCGCCGTCAGTGACCCTCCAGGCCGCTGGCTGTGCTGCGTCTTTGGTGAAATGCCTGTGTAAACCTTTCCGCCACGCTCCTAAAACCTCCTGTTACACCCTACTGCCTTTCTACTCCTTAAGCCAGACCTCACTTCCAGAAAAGGGGGAATCACAGAAGAAATGGGGACAACATAAGCAATGCATTGACAAGAAGCCGTCGTACCGTAACCTCAACTGAGTCTCAAAGTTTTGTGGAATGGAGCCACAGCTGGTCTGTGGATGGATCGAGGAAAGGCCGGGTTATACCTCAAGGCACAAACACTGTCTTCATCCTACTTTTGACTATTTTTTTACTTGCTTTCAAAAAGACAGTACAATTAACACCAAGATTTCTAATTTTGTTTGATTGACACAGGCTCCGGCTGTGCATCCTAGACTGACCAGTATCATCCGGTCCCCGGCCCCTCAGCCCCCAGGCGCTCTCTCCATTTTCAACGTCACAAATGACTTCAGTTTCTTTCAAAGCCTTATTTAGTTTATTAAAACTGTAACATAAAATCTCACATGTTGGTACCAATTTCATCTTGGACTTTCTCGTGTTTGATTGGATTGGGTTGCATTGGGTTTTTGAACACGTCATCTCTGTGTGTTAGCTGGACTTGAGCTAATAATCTTCCTTCTTCAGCCACCGCAGTGCCAGAATTGCTGGTGTTTGCCACTGTTTCTGGTTCCATTCCTGATCTTTATGTTTTGTTGTTGTTGTTTTGGTTGGTTGGTTACTTGGGTGGTTTGTTTTTTAAACATAGATAGAATGACCACTTCTATGATTTTTACCTCCAAAGGCCAGACGATGGTAGCAAACTGTCACAGGTTTCTCTGTGAGGATGGATGATCAAGAAATCAGAAACTAGAAAGCCCCCAAAGCCACGAAAGTGGTAACACATTACAGAGAAAGGTAAGTGGGCCACATGGCCACAACTCTCAGTTGGGCTGGGCCTTGAGAGAGTCAGGCTCCTGCAGACAATCTCAGTCTCAATAAGGTCTCCAGATTCTACAAGTGGAGGTCGGGGCGAGGGTGGAAATCAGGATGTGGGAAGACGTGCAGGTGTAGAGATGGAGTGGGTGGGGTAGGTTTGATTAGATCCGAGGTAGATTCGTTACAAATAGAGATGCGAGTGTTAACAGTCCTGCTAGGCTTCATGCTTGCTGAGTTGTGTGTGATAAAACATTTCCTTCCTCTTTGCTTGGTTCAGGTGTGAATAGCAAACACCCCCACACTCACCAAAAAGTCCCAAGAATTATCTAATGCGATTAAAAGAAAGAAGTCGAGAATAGCGGGGACATCACACCTGCCGCCCTGTGAGTTATTGGCCTCTTAAACGTCCATAACCCAACCCGTCAGTGAGAGCCTTTATTTACCCTTAAGGCACTTGGCAGCTGCTAAATGGCTGTCTATGGCAGTTTGGTGGAGACAATAATAATACATTATAAATCAATGAAAATGAAGTTTTTGCTGTGATAATCTCATAGAGATTTGCCGGCGTTTGTATGAAATTCAATTCTGTTTGATTGCATCAGCATATGCTTCATAGCTCTCCCTGCACTATTGATTTTGAAGGTTCTTATCCATATGTCTAAATTATTTCTATTACATCCTTGCGTTACTGTTTAGAAATAACCTAGGTAAACGGAAGCCGCTCGCCCCACTCTCCGCTGCATTTTCCTCTGGTTCAGTGTGGTTCGACGCTCAGGTTGTGTTTTGAATGGAAAGAAATGCCTTTCTTAAAAGCCCTCCTTTCTATAGCCACAGCTAATATCACCCGATAATTGCAACATGCCAATTTCCCTTTATAAAACATTTATTGTTGTCGTTGTTGTTATTATTTTCACTGTTATCATTTTCTGAGTGCCTAGGACTGTTGGGAGGGGTCAGATTTTCAAACAGAGCTTTAAGTGATTTCAGAACTGACTGCTACATATTCATCATCTTTAAAAAACCGTGAAAAAGTGTGTGTAGCGCTGAGGATGATTCGTGCATGAAAATGCTGATTTTATCATGGATCAGAAGGGAAAGGGAGCCAAGGGGACTTGGCGCTCTACTGAGTGCCTGGTGCTCCCCAGGTACCTCCAAAAACTTCTGAGTAGACTGTTCAAGCTCAGTCGTGCCCATCATGAAGTAGAGCCCTCTGTCTTTCTGTATCACCGGGCCAGTGTCCACTTCTCAGAAGCCCAGTCTCTCTCCATTCGGAGGTTCGAATCCCTGTGACCCTGTGAGATGGGAACATGTGGGGAAAGGGAAAGCTAATGGAGTCACGTAATGAGGCTTCCCTGCCTCAGAATGAAATTGATTTCAAAAAAAACAAACAAACAAAAAAACTCCAAGAAGTTAGCCTGCCATCTGGCCTTAAATATTTTCTGAACCTCCTGTGTTTCAAGGGTACAAGATGTACTCCAAACTAACCTGAAATTCTTTAGAAAGCATGTCACATGATGCAAAGAAAGCCATGGCTATCCATTTTAAAAAGAGAATAAACCACAATATTTTAAAAACGCACCCAGACCTGCCTAGACTCCCAAGTTGAGGTGGCTGTCTGCCCTTACAGCAGATCTCAGCTTGTCTATGATGCTTTACATTTGCAAAAAAAAAAAAAAAAGCATCATATAAGTTGACCTAAAACACACTTTATTATCTTCTCTGAAATAATCCTACCTATAATTAAGAATAGGTTGCCCATCATCATTTTTAAACATATTCAGGATAAAGATTTAATTTGTTTTTATTTCCTATTGCATAACCCCTTCTTTTTTTATTCCACTGGACCACTTAGTCCTTAAATAAATACTCTAACAGGAAAACACACACACACAAACACAATTGATAAGTGGATGTGTGTCCTCCTGCCTCTTCGGATAGAAATGTGGTCAGAGCCGGGTCTCCGTGGAGGGACGCCAGAGAAAAGAAAGGCAAAGGGTACCGAACAATGGACAGAGAGAGCCTCAAGAGGCTTGAGTTGCAGCGTGATTCAGAGGCTGTGGCGGCAGATGGTACTCTTCTGTCCGTGTGCACCCCCGGGGATGGGACAAACAAGGTCCCTGAGGAATGTGTGCCGGGTTAAAGAAGCTTTCTCCCCTGAGCATCCCTGAGCTCTCCAGCTAAGCCGGAAGCAGCAGAAGGCACACAGGTATCCGCTCCCATGCCGCTGTGAGGCCTCTCCTTCCTCTGCACACCAGGATGATCTGAGAGAGCTGGGCTGGGGTGACTTCTCTTAATGTCACCTGAGGATTAGGCATCAATTTCTTAGCAATACAAATAGATTTGGTAATCGCACTTTCAAAATGCTGCATCAGCTTATCCAACTGAAACGTCATTTAAATCAGACCCATTTGTACGTCTATACATACACAGGCATCTTCAGTGAGTCTTCACCTGTGGTCCCTTTGGTTGACTCTTCATAGCAGAAGGTATGGCGTTAAGACTAGAGATACCAGTTTAAAAATCAAAAGTATCAAATTCCAGCCTAAGGGTAAAGTTCTTCCGTGTTTATTTATGCCACGACAAACAATAGCTGTCATTATTCAAGAGTAAAGGGGTCAGCCCTAGGGATTTTCACATAAATCCTAGTTTTGAGTCTAACTTGTGCCACTTCTGGTTCAACTTCATGCTTTACCAAAACCTTTTCAAGGTCTCTTACATGGTGACTTTACAAACCATTTTCACACCCAACTGCTTTCCATTTGCTCATGCCATAGATATTTGCCTAGAGCTGCCCTGGCGATGCCATAGTTACGCTAAAGATGACAGAGTGAAGCAAAGGAGGATGAGTGGGCAGAAGCCAGCGGCCGTCCTGCCCAGCACACCTCCTTATCACCTGCTCCTTCACAAAAGACCGGACCGCGGCACAAGTGACCCTTTCTGTGTGTGGAAAGGCCAGGGCTCCCACCCTAGAAAGTCAGCAGGCTGGCAAAATGCCTGGCTCCGAAATACTTTTCATTCCCTGCGACATGGATCCCCCCAGACTTGGCTCCTTGTTGGCAAGTCCTAAATTTTTGTGCTCTTAAATTTATTTGAGCGTTTTGATCACACATGTATGTTGGCAGGGGCACTGGATACAAAGATAACATCTGGATTCTCCGAAGAACGGAGCACAGCACAGATAGACCTACCTTTCCTGCCCCTCCCTAGTCTCCAGTGCTAACCAAGCAGTCTCCCAGCCAGTCTTGGAGTCTTGACTCATATGTGGGTCAGTATTAAAATATTTAAAAATGAAAGGTGTGTGTGTGCGCGCGCGCGTATCCATGCACACTGTTATTAGCACTCTCTATACTATATTAACAGCCCCTTGCCTCACTCCTCTGCAGCGGTCAGTATATGGCAGGGTTGTCAAGATTGCATTGCTGACTTCCACTGTCAGAGTCTCTCCCAAAGGCAGGCACCACTATCTGAGGCCCTGCTGTGTTCAAGAGGCATCCACCATCCTGTGCAGAGAGCTCCTTTGAGAGAGCATGTCTAACGAACACAGAGTCTCCCTCACTCCGTCCTCACCGCATGCCTGGCTGGCAGGCTGCCCCTTCCTGCCCACAGACTTCTGTTCTTCCATCCACAGAGCCAGGTCTTGCACTTTTCATTGTCCGGCGCTGCAAGCTGGTTTTCTGAAGTTGTTTGACAGGAGTCTCGTTCACAGTTTTCCTCACGCTTTCCAGCCCGCCTTGCGCCGCTCAACTGTCAGGGGAAACTGAGAGCACAAGCTTCGTTTTCCGGCCATGGCATGCAGGTGGTGCTGACTTTTGGACATGTTCACATGACACATGACAAAGCTCATGACTGGACCAGGACCTGGGGACATTTCTCTGTCTGAACCCAGTGAACAGTTCTCAGTTGAAAGCTTCTGTGAGCACAGGAAGACGGAAGTGTGTAGCCCTACACTTAGAAAATCAAGGGGGCTTGCTGCAAAAAGCCAAGCAATAGAAACTCGTTCCTATCAAAAGGGAAATCATGAAAACAGCATTCATGTGCTTAAACAATCTGTCAGATCTTGTTATACTTTTGAGAACACACAACAGTGACTGAGAGGCTTTCAAATAGCAGGTAATATTAACCCTGCCCCTTAGCCTGCATGTACCAAGGGGGCTGGGTCTCTAATGGGTTCCGAGACTGACTACACATGCACCCTAACCCCCCCACCCCCACCCCGGGCCCGGCATGGGAAGGGTTGGGCCCAGCTCCTGTATACCCATTCAGAAGCGTGGTCTCTGGGGCACTGAGAGGGAGGCATCTGAGGCTCACTGCTGATGACCCGTGCTGTCCTTGTGTGGTGTAAGGACTGGCTTGTGCAAGGAAGAGGCCCGCGGGACAGAGGTTTGGGTTCCCGCTCTGCAACACCATCCCGGCCCTCACAGCACAGTAAAAGAAGACGGCTGGTGGGTTCTCTGGCCTCGTGTGCGCTTCCTTCAACCTGGGCTTTTTCCCATTTTCCACATGTGCTCTCTTACTCTCCGAGCAGCCTCCTTCTCCTTTTTCAATCTTTCTCATCTCCCCCTTCCATTGTTATTCACCCTGTTTATTGCTTCAAGCAACCCTGACAGAGTGGACGTCATCTGGAACCACAAACGACAGGATGCAATAAGCTGGAGAATAGCGCAATCTGGGGAAAGTTCTTCATTCACTCGAGCTCCTAACTCTCTGTCTTCTTATCCTACATAGAAAATAAAAAAATCAATACCACCTCACAGGGCTTGATAAAAGCACCGGCCGAGTACAGCAGGCATGCTGGATATAGTAAATTAAAGTGATCAAAATTTCCCAGCCCACTGCCTGTAGCCTACATAAACTAACAGCCCTGTCTGCCCAGTGTCCATCAGCTGGAAGCTTTATTTTATCTGGGCCTCTGATTATCTGGGGAATGAATACATATACCTGCCCGAGCCTGGGAGTCTCAATCTCTGTGGGAGAATAAGTGTGGCCATGGATAGATTGCAGGGGTGAGGTGCAAGGGGCAAGCACCTGTCTTCATAGACAAGCAAATGCACTCACAAGCAAATTGCAGACAAGAATACCTGTGTGCTCAAGCTTAGAGTGATGGGGGGGAGTGAACAACTGGCTCTGGTACTAGTGGGAAGGACTGTAGGACAGTCCCCAGCTCTGACCCCTCGCTGGTGGCACAACCTTAAATAAGTGCCTGACTCAGTCAGCCAAGAGGCCTCCACCTTCAAAACAGCAATTACAGTTACAGTTGGAGCAATGAAAGAGGCTGAAAACCTTAGCCCAGGAATTTCGGACCTGCCCACTACGACATCTTTGCAAACACAACTGACACCACGTTTCTTTCCTCAGATGTGTGAGCTGGCACATCTGCACGCCATAAGAAGCTGAAATATTGCTGTTTTCACCCCAGAGGGAGATCATTTTCCATCTAATTGAACAGGCATTTGGGGTGCATATTCCTGATAGACTGAATTATGGAAAAAGTTCTATCTTAACGGCAGCCTTTCGAATACAACTTACTAATATAGAACAAGCATTTCATTTAGCTTAGAGCAAGATGCATGAGAGCTTGGCTAAAACCTACCAAGCAGCCCTGCTCTCCATGATATTCCAGACATCTCCAGTAGAAGCCCCGGTTCTCCTGTCAGACCCGGGACCCTTGCTAGGAAACTGACATTTGTCCAGCATTGGAAATGAACCCAAGCCTTCCATCAACCAGTAGAGAAATAAAGAAGGAATCAAGCAGCATGCCAGGCCAACCAAAGACCATGCAGGGGTACAAGCAGCCAGCCAGGGGCCAGACAGTGATCCCCAGCAAAGCCCATGTGAACACAAACACACTTTCATGTCCGGATGCATCCCAAATTGTCTCTGAGATAAAGAACTAAACTTGAGGGACGGAGAGATAGTTCAGTCAGTAAAGTGTTTGCCTTGTAATGAAGACCCGAGTTCCATCCCCAGTACCTATATAAAGGAAAGCCAGGCATAGTCTCTTGTAACCCCAGCTCTAAAAGTCAAGAGATAGGAGGGTTCCTGGGGTTTGCTGGCCATCCAGACTAGCCTACTTGGAAAGTTCCAGGCCAATGAAAGACCCTGTCTTGAAAAACAAGGCTCTGAAGGAATGACACCCAAGGCTGCCCTCTGGCCTGCACTTATGTGAGCACACACACACACACACACACACACACACACACAAATATCTATACAAAAAGAACTAAATTCAGGACCTTGCCAACCACCTCGCATGAGGAGGACTGTTAGTCCATTAGGAGTTCAACAGAATAAAAAGTGAAGGTTTGGTCAGTGACCTTGAGTGTCTGCCCAGGTAGCACTGGGGTTATAGGTGTTCTGGGTGCTAGGAGAAATGGGCAGGGAAGAGACCAGAGCAAGTCTATTTCTTCATGTCTAGCTCTTCAGCTCTCTGGGAGAACACTCTCTAAGTCTTGGTTTTCTCAGAGGTAAATTCAGGGTGATCGAAGTATCAAAGTGATCAGATCACAGACTTAAGAAATCCAGAAAGACACTAAGCCCTGCACTCAGAAAATACCAGAAGGAAAGGGCTGCTGGACTTTCTTCTTGAGGAACATGGTTGCTTCCAGACTAGGTACATAAAGAGAGAAATGGGAAAAGTGGATCGGACACTAAGCAAGATCAGGGCTGTCAATATGGATAACAGTGAGTTTTAAACACACAGACCTTATTCTGAATTGAAACACCTCCTGTATAACAAAATCATATCACCGCTGCGCACTTAAAATTATTCCTATTATAAAGCATCCTTGATTGTCTACTAACCTTTTTAAATCTCAGTTTATCCAAGTCATTGGTACCCTTCCCAAAAGACAAAGACCAGAGAGGTGACAGGGCTGAGCCTGCTTACAGGTAATTGTAATTGCAAGAGTATTATTTTAATCTGAGTACCACAAAAATAAAATTAAATCAAACAAAAGGTCATTCCTTCCACTCTGACACACAGATATCCAAAGACCTTGTCTTCCAATCACTCTCTCATTTAGCACTGTCTGGGGCACTTAAGAAAAAGAAAGCCCATTTGAGATGGAGAGGTCGAGTCCGCAGCTTGGTGGTGAGATGAAGACAATTTTCATCAGGCGTCATACTCCGAATGAAATCAAATCTCTGGCTCGAGAAATTTCTATCTACTGGTTTATAGCACTACAGGGGACCAGACCTAAATATCTTAGGGGTAGGGGCACTTTATATGGTGACAATTTGACACCAATAAGAGAAAGCATCCAAAAGACAGCACAAGAGATTCAGGGTCATCTGGCAGGAAAAGGGGAGATGGATTCCCCAAGGAGCCCCGTCTCATCTTCCCAGACTGAGGCTCCAATTGTGACCCCTTAAAAAGCCAGACATGGTGGTGGAATGTGCCTGTAACCCCCGAACACAGGAAGCTTAAGCAGGAGGATCGCTTCTTGTTTGAGGCCAGTCTTGGATATATGGTGACTTCAAGGACTATACAGACAGTGATATATAGTGGCCCAGGCCTCTACAGACAGACACTGTCTAAAAACTTAATAATAATAAAGATGGAAGGATAGATGGATGGATGGATAGATAAATAGAAGATAGATAGATAGATAGATAGATAGATAGATAGATAGATAGATAGACAGATAGACAGACAGATAGATAGATAGACAGATAGATAGATGATAGAGCAGGCTATCCCACAACATCATCACAAGACTCAGAGGCTCAGAGAATGAACTTCAACCATGACCTGCAAAGATAAGTTTTCCACTTTTAAATAAAAGATTATGGCATATCCAGGAAAAAAAAACCACATAACTAAAAACCTTTTTACTATTTCAGGTGTTTTTGTTCCTTCTTTTTGTTTAGAGGCAGAGTCTCATGTAACGAAGGCTAGCCTTGAACTCACAAGCTAAGAATGGACTTGATCTGTCCTCTTTCATCTCCCTGTGCTAGGATTGCAGCCATGAGCCACCATGCCCAGCTTCCCTTTGAACAGCACTGATGCTTTTCCCACATCATTTAATGCTCTCTGAGCAGGTTCCTCTTGGCAACCCTTCCTGGAGTTCCTCCTTCTGCTCAGCCCTGGCTGCATGCTGAGGGCTTGTTCTGTCATTATTCTACTGCAGGGACATCTTGCCAATTTATTTTAGGATAAAATAAAGAGAATTATTAGGTTAAAATGTGGGACTGTATCAGCTTTGGATTCCATGTGGGACAGGAAGATCCCATATCATCTACCACTTTAGAGTCCCCACCATAAACTTCCAAACAAGCTGGAAGGGTCAAAACCCCTGGATGGTGCTCAATGACCCATATATGACCACGGTCTCCATCAGACAATAGCCTCCATTTTCTCTCCTCAGCCCAGAGACTTTAATTTTTCCCTCCCTTCATAACTATTGCCCACAACCTGAGAGTCACAGAAATTCCCAAGAAGACAGTGCTCATCAGACGTCATCAAAAGCTCAAGCCCATGTCCTGGATCCCTAGCAACCATACATTCCTTCACGCTTTGCCACATGGGCTGATCTAGAGTAGGCCTCAGCACTTGCACCCAGCTTTGGAGACTATGCTTTGCACTGCAAACGAGCCGTGCTCTTGATCCCTGAGCTTCCTTACAAAAATCTTCAACAGTATCTTTACATACAGCACTGTGCCTGGATACCCCACAAACCAAGATTCCTCAGCACCTTCCTTCTAGATGAACTCCCAAAATATTTTATCTCTTCCGTTCTGACACCAAAGTCATCAGACATGATGAGAAGCCCTTTTAAGTGTTTTCAATGTGTCTTCCTACTGTTGCCGGTTCAGACCCCATGAGCTATGAGATCTGGAAAAGGACAATGCCTGACCCATGTGGCCAGCAGGCCCCACCCTGATGCCTGGAGACACAGAGAGCTGGCTCTTCTTGCAAGACCTAACCTGGTGTCGCCTGAAGACTTGATTGGCTGGCTAAGAAGACAAGCATGTTGAATCAACACTTCCAGGGAGGCTGCACATGGCTTGCATGCCAGGGGAGAAAAGACATCAGCTGGAGAATAAACAGAGAGGAAGCAACCCAGGAAGAGGGCTGACTGAGACGTTAAGGTCTGCCTACTTTCCGTTTGCCCCAAAGCAAGGCACTTTCCCTTACTGCCCCCACCCCTCAAGGTCTCTAGCCACGAACATTCCATCTTCCCTGCTTATTTCTGAATTAAGGGACAGAAGAGGAAATCCTTCCTAGGTGATAAAGTGCCTGGCAAGCGTCAGGATGGCGACACCAAGAGAGTAGCCATTTCTTCCTGGACTTGTTTGTAAACTTGTGGTTCACAGGACAAACATAGGAGGCAAGATGTCTAGTGGCTGAGCCGGGTGCTGGCCATTGACCAGCCCTGAGGAACATCTCTGAGCAGAAGGCTGGCAACAGAGCTCTCTCATTCAGAGATTTAGAGAGGGAAATCCTGGTTATCTATTTATAGTTTCAGATTTAATAGCCCACACCGTTCCTACGTCAAGGGAATTGCCAGAAATTAAAATGATTTCTGAAATCAATGTAGACCCCCACACACATTAAAATTATTTTTAAACATGTTCTCATTGAGGGAGAATTTCATCCCAAACTACAATTAACAAGGCTGGGGAATGCCGCAGCCGTAACGAGGGATGCTCTTTCACGGTCCCCTGGTTCCCATCCAGAAGCAGAGAGCCCAGCCTGTTTCCACAAGCTACCAAGTCCCCCATGGGTCTGCTTGAGCCAGCAACTGGGCTGGAAGGCTGCGGCCGCTCTACACCCTCCCTCCCAGCAAACAGCCCACGACAGTCTCTTTTTGGCTCGATCTGTTTCTCCCTCTTGTCTGATATTTTCAAGGGGTTTTAATCACGACGCCAGCAGATTGATCAATGACAGATATGAGCAACAACTTTTGCATGCTAACGGCGCTGGATTTTTTATCTGAGAAAATATTTCTCTCCTAAAAAGCCTCTGCAAGGCTGTGTATTAATTAAAATCTAAATACTAAATATTGATTGATGCGTTATCAGGCCATAGCAGTTGGGCCCTGCCACATTGATTTTTTGCTGTGATTTATTATCATATTTAAGAAAAATCATTTTGTGTGATTATACGAGGAAATAGACTTTAGTGCGGGTGTAATTCTTTTGTATCACTTTTGTTGTGTGGAGGACGGGCCAATTCCTCAATCGGGGCTGAGATTGCTGATACCCTTCACCGCCTCCTCACCGTGGCCACAGCGGCTTGTGCGTTAAGCCTGCTTGGTCTTGTCATTAGGAATAATGGGTGCTAGCATTAGGTCCTTAATCACAGCTGAGATTAACAGATGGATGAGCCTAAGTTCTTAAAATTATCTAGTTATTAACAAGTATTTCTTTTTATCACATTAATGACATTGTTGCAGGGGACTTTTCTTCTTTCACATAAGAACTGAAGCGAAACCTGGAACAATGTCCTGGCTGGCCCTGCGTGTGACAATTAGTTAATCTCCTTCTCTCTTGCTGCAAACGCCCCTGCGGAGCAGCAGCTATCGGGCTATGGGGATAGACGGAGTGTCTATAGAGATAGGCCGGGGTTGTTTGTTGAGGAACCCACTTGAATTTGTATAAACAGCTTGTAGATGATCCACTTGGACTGTTCCAGGAAGGGAGGAGGACTGGCTACCCGGATGGTACCACTTACCTTATCCCTCCCAGAGTGAAGGCAGATGCTGACCATGGTCCCTCTTCTTGTCGGAGTAGTAACGAAAACAGTCACTTACAATTGCTTCAAGTCTAAATATTCCTCACATTTTATTTTTCTCCCATTTATTTTATATAATCTTGAGACATTAAATTTACTTTTGTATTATACGGGGTGCCCGTGTTCTCCCAGTGGTCATTTCTTTCACACACACAAACCAAACAAATGTGCAGTCTTTTTACACTCTCTCTGTGGGGTATTTGTATAGATGATTCCTTTGTGTGTGCACGTGCACATGTGTGTGTACGTGCATGTTTATGTGTGAAGGTGTGTGTGTGTTCATGTGTGTGTATCTGTGGGGTATTTGTATAAATGATTCATATGTGTGTGTACATGTTTATGCATGTATGTGTGTGTGCGTGCGTGTGTTCTGTGGGGTATTTATATAGATGATTTCTCTGTGTGTGCAGGTATATGTGCATGTTTATGTGTGTATGTGTGTGTATGCTCATGTGTGCATGTACAGATGTGTACACATGTGTGAAGACACCTGTGGAGGCCAGAGATCAACATCAAATGTCCTCTCCTATCTCCACCTTAGTTTTGAGACAGGGTCTGCTACTGAAGCCAGAACTCACAGTGGGCTCGACTGGCTGGCCAGGGACTCTGAAGATCCACCTGGCTCCGCTCGCTCCAGTCCTAGGCTGACAAATGTTGGTTTCCACACCCGGCCTTTTACACGGGTGCGAGGGATGGAAACTCAGGTCCTTGTGATTACATGACTGGCATTTTGCCAACTGACCATTTCCCCAGCCCCAGTGAATGATTCTTTAAGGAACTGTAAGGAGCTTCCACAGTAGCCCCCTTCCAGATTCTCTGATGTGTTTTCTCAGCCCTGACCTCCTTGGCACTCATAGAACACCAATGCTCACAGCTGGCAGCACCTCCCCGCTAACGGCCATCACCCTCATCACAGACAAGCTGCTGTGCCCGGCACAGGACCCTCAGATGTCAGGGCTACCCTGAAATGGGGAAGGGAGCGTGTGTGTGTGTGTGTGTGTGTGTGTGTGTGTGTGTGTGTTGCTCTAATCTTGCATATAATGCAGCTTATTTTAGATTATTGTTGATCAATTCTCACAGTTGTTTTAAGGAAAGAAGAAAAGGGAGAATGGAGGGAGGACAGAAAGGAAGGACGGGGAGGGGGAAAGAAGAAGGAAGACAAGAAAAGGAAGGGAGAGAGGGAGCAGGTAGATGGTTCTGGAAAGACAGGCAGTTCTATGGCATGAACAACAGAGGTGGGGTTGTTGGCCACAGTACTGTGCGTTTTATAGATGCCCCCCAAATGAATTCTAAGTCGGGCTTCCTATATCAGACTGAAGAGAGCCTGAAGCTAAATTTGTGGAGATTATTTTATAGGAAAAACACTAAACTCAGTCCCATCTATAAAACCCTTTCCCTCCCTTGCTCTATGAGGTTGAATTGTGAAACCAAACAATCACAAACAGCTCTGTGCTCCCCACTTGACAGTAAGGGACAGTGGGAAGGTGGGACTCCCTCCGCGGCCTCCAGCCAGTTCCGGTTCCTCTGCTTTTGTGTGTTACTGAACACCACAGCCACCATAAAATTCTCCATCTCACTATTGTAAGACTCTTGACCCAGAAAGAAAAATCTAAAATAAAGTACATTTGGCTGGTCCTGGCTATAAGGGCAAAGGTCAATCACCTTGTACCTTACGTTTAGGAAAATCACGTTTCTGAAATTTCACCTGGTGATTTTGCCCTAAACTTCTCACTTGGTCTCAGATAAGAGCAAGAAGGACCATTTTGTCTCAATGTTTTGCCCACCACAGTCCAGTGTTGAGACAAACGCATGTCAAGGTAGGTTAGAAGTCACAGTGGGAGCCTGGAGGCCAACTGGGCCTAGCAGAAGACAGCTGAACCCAGTCGGGAGAGTGGACTCGGAGCAGAGTAGCCGCTTCTACATGGTTCCCACGCTGCCCCTGGCCCGAGATGTAAAGACAGATTTGGGAGGAAACTGAGTCAGTTGAGACCACGTAAAGCAATGGCCAGTTCTCACCTTCCCCAAGCCACCTGCACACACTCCCTGCCCCTTGCCAGCATCTCTGAAAGCTTCGGGATTTGCCATGAAGTCTCCCTTCTCAGTTACAGTACTGTCTGCTCACCGTCCTGTGTGTCTCGGAGAGTCACAAGCAAAGACAGCTCTGCCAGTGCTGGCCTGTGGTGCCTGTGTTCTGACCCCAGATGCAGGAGATTCTGCAAGGATACCCGAGAGTCAGAAAGTCGCTTTCATCGGAAATGGTCGGAACTCAGGTATCTGCTCTCCAAAATACTGACAGACTCCAGAGAAAGTTCTACCATGGCGGTAGCAGGGCTGTCCAAAGGTTGGGATTCAACCCTGCCTGAGATGTACTGTTAACTTCACAGGCCAGAAAGCTGAGCAAGAGCTACAGGGCATTGTCCTCTCTGTGGGAAGGCCAAGGTTGGGATAGTGCCAGCAGGCCCTGCACCAGCAGGGGAGCTCAGGACCAGGGATAAGAGAATGAACACATGGGCCTAGGATCCTCTGATGGCAATGTTCTTCCAGAAGGAAAAGTCCTCATGAATAACGAACAAACTGAGAAACAGGAAGAGAGATCACTGGCAGCATGAGAAAATATGTGAGCTGCCGTGTTCCAAATACCCAGCTGGCCACTAAATGATGAAGACCTACGTTCAGGTCTCCAGAACCCATGCACAAGTTAGGGGTCAGGTTCAGTGAGAAACTTTGTCTCAAATAATAAGGTGGAGAATAAATAAGAGGACACCTAGTATTGACCTCTGACCTATACACATGCATGCACATGTGTACCTACACATGCCCACCTGAACAAACAAGTACATATTACACACAACACACACACACGCACATACACACACACCTCAATCCAGGACTACCTGCAAAGTGCCCAGGGCCTCACCTCAGACAAAGCTCCTCAAATGATCAGTCACAGGTACCAACCTCTCTCTGCCCCTCCTCACATCCACCTACCTCATCTCTAGGCCCAGCTCCCTCATGAGGCTTCATCTCACTCCTCCTCAGCTAGAGCGGAGCGGTACAGAGGGATGAGCACCGCAGAGGGATGAGCAGGACCTATGGCTTTGCTAGTCACTCTAACCCCCCATCAGACATGGTTCTGGGAGCCACACCCCTTCGCCTCATACATGTCACCCCCTATTTCCTATTCTATAGCCTTCCCGTGTTTGTTCCCACTGTCTCAGGTTGCAGGACAAGTATCCATAAAACAGGGAGTTCTGCTAAATCGGAATGATGGAGTCTATCCTTCATCAGTGGTGACAACCGCTAGCGCATACAATGTGTTTTTCTAATGTCAAAAACAGCATTACCATTTGTTATTGAATAGGGCTAAAAGTTAGGTAGAAAAGTGGCATGTCTTTCCCTGTTGATGATAGATAGCCCTGACACCATGCACGTTGGTCCTACACATCCCCTTAACTGGTAGGAACCATGAGGAGCGGCTTTCTTGGGTTGCCTAGGTGCAGCCTGCTCTGATGCAGAAACTTGTTCAGTTGCCTCCCCAGGGCTCTTCACTACTCTGTAGCACAGTGCAAGGACCAAGGTAACAAGACAGCTTGCACAGCAGGAAGCGTGTTTGCGGCACAAACGCAAAGTCATTCAAGACACAACACCAAGTTTAATTTGCCTTGAAGTGGAGTTTGCAGGAAGGACCTTCCAGTTTGTAGGCTCCACACACATCCTTCCCTCTGAGGTCAAATCAGCAAGAGCGAAGGGCATTACTACTGCTGCCACCGACAGCACACCAAGGCTACCACACGTAGCCAGAGACAGATACTGGGGTTCAACTGAAGATCAGAAAATAAAGCAGTCAGTCACTGGTTCTTACCTCTACCTCAGTCCGAAAAGGCGATCCTGCCTCCAGGAATCCTCAGAATGAGACTGAGAGTGAAACCTGTATCCTCCCATCTTATAGTCCCCTCTAGTGCTGGGATTAAAAGCATGCACCACTACCACCTGGTTTCTATGACAAACTAGTGTGGCTACTGGGATTAAATGTGTGCCACCCCTGCCTGGTCTGTATGGCTGACCAGTGTGGCTGTTTTACCCTCTGATCTTCAGGCAAGCTTTATTTATTAAAATATAAATGAAATATCACTACAACCACATACTTCGCCAAGTTTTTATGGTCATGGTGCCGAAATGGACAATTGATCCAAAGTTACCTATGCACAGGGAGGTGTGTCCATTTTAATGAGAAATGAAGATATGCCTGCAATGCCATGAGTCCTCACTGTGCGACTGCCCCAGAGGACAGTCTACCCAATAGGGTGTTTTCCAAGGAACAATATGTGGGCCATCGCAGACACAGTGAAGACAAGATTTGGGAGGACCTCAGAAAGACATCAGGCTTCTTGCTTCCTGCCTGGGTAAGGCCAAGCTCCCCAGAAAAATTCGGAAGGGGATTACAGCACAATGTCCAGAGAGAGTGTGAGGGGGAAAGATGGACAAACCTCCCATGCCCATTCCAAGCCATGAAAAGTTCTTCCAAGGACCTCTGCAGAACACAATCCTGCTCATGACTGAGTCAACAGAGATGTCACCAGGGAACACAGGAAAGATCATTTCTGATCCTATAGATTAAAGAGACAAACACTTGGCATCAGCAAGAAATGGCACTTGAGATCAATGTAAATCCAGGCGGCTTGTGGGGGACAGGAGAAAGGGTACGCAGAGGAAGAGACCCTTCTAGCTCACTATAAAGTCCCAGGTAAAGACTGAATGGCAATTCTCCCTTGAAAAAGCTTGTGATGTATTTAATTAAAAACTGCATATGGGGGCCTGCGGGTAGCTCCCATCGAACTAGAGTGATGGGAGGGGACTGTGGACAAAAGAAGAATCCATACAGCCCTAGCTGCCTGGACTGAGAATTCTGGACCCTGCACTGGGAAGAAAATGTCCTGGACACTGTGATCATCCCACCTAGAGCTCTTCAGTCACCTCCTGGAAATGGTCATGATCTCTTGGAGATGCATAGCAAACAGGGTTCAGTGGGTCCTCAGCTATTGTGTGCATACTGATACCCGAACAATTGGAACAATTGAGCACACTGCTCTCTGAAATTCTCTGCCCCAAATCTCTATCACTGACTTATGCATTCATGATGGTAGAAACTCAGGCAACCCTTGGCTTAGACTTTCTCACCCTGAGAGCAAAGGACCTGACCCAAGGAGATGTTCACCTGTGTGCTCCTGTTGATGCCGAGTTGATTGACATTTGGGCACACAGGTCTTCTATTTCACCCCGAGGATACTGGTCCTCCATGGAAGCACCTGATTGTCTGCAGACAGGTGTCAGAACACCTGGGCACACCCGGGCACACCTGGCACATCTAGACCCTGACCATCTTGTGCAATGGAGTCATCCTGGGGGTATCTCCATGGCTTTATTATTACAGGGTTCACTCAGCCATACGATGGCATGGAACTAAGCTAAACGGCTCTCCACGTGGCTAATAACCACACACAGCCGACTCTTGCTGAGAGCATGCTTTCTCCACTGGAGAGGTGTGTATGAGATAGGCTACGTGTGCTAGATGCCTTGGGTCAGCCTTTTCACAGGGCAGAGATATCACAGCGGTCTATGGCACACCACCCACATACCCAAGTTTCACTTTCCTATTTAAATGTAAGTAATTTAAGAAAGCTATGGGTTTTTTTTCTTGTTGAGTTTCCTTAAGTCACATTTTGTCAAATGCAATTACACACCTGTTAACCTTTACTGAAATCCCAAAAGGAATATATTTACTCTTTGACTCACCCCACGACTACCAAGAATAAATGCATTCTAATATTTAAAGAGAGCTGTCGGCCAAGGAATTTTAAGAGGTCTGTCCAAGTATCCACATACAAATCACCAATTTGCTTTCCAAACCTCTCTACTGCTGTCTCTCTCTCTCTCTCTCTCTCTCTCTCTCTCTCTCTCTCTCTCTCTCTCTCTCCACAATGGAGGACACTGTTTCTTACATCACTGGTCACAGTGACCCCCAAAACCGTGGGGGTGCCCTTACCCTCCACAGACATCCTGAGATGACTAGCTGTTTCTCACAGCCAGCAAACAGGGCCTGTGCCGGTGACGGTGCTAAACACCCCAATTTGTATGAGCAGTACTGAGGAAGCCATGTTTCCAGAAAGCAAATTGCTGCTTTGCATAAACAGAGTCTTTCTTTCAAAATTTCCACAGTTTCTTCCCCCTCCCCCACTAAGAGGTACACAAAGAAGGAAAACCAATCCACATCTTTTCAGTCTGGGAGTCTTGGGTGAGATGCACCCTGTCTGCTCCTTGGCACAGGGAAACTGCCTGAAGGCTGTCTGAGGTCACTGCTCTCTGGGCTGATTCTAGAATTCCTCAGTGGGAACCCCAGGTACTCAGGCCCTCAGGTCCTTTGCCAAGGGTTCCCAGGACATCTTAGCAACTTTCAGCACTCACTGGACGACAGTGACATGCCCTCCAGAAGCTGAACTCCAGTTGACTCGGACCTCTGAGCAAGTCTACAGAAAGCTGAGCCAAAATGGGCCTCTGTGCTCTTTCTCCTGTAAACACAACAAGGTACACCAAATCCACTAATATTCCACTTAAAATTATATCCAGGGACAGTTGACTAGCGTCCTGGAACTGATATGTGGAGACTGAGATAAGGGGGAAAAAATGGGAAGAAAAAAAAAAAACTCAGAAAAGTCTATACGGACAATACAAGTAAAGACTACAGAACACAGGCTTGAGAAATCGATGGGTCGATTCTTAGTGAAAATACATTTAAGATTCACTGGAACTTAAAAAAAAATCACCGTGTGATATTATTTTAATTCTCTTTGAAATTGGTGCATTGTGACAAAATAATAGCAACCAAATTATGTCTCTGCGTTGATATAACTAAGATGTGCGTTGGACATAGAATAAGAACAGTTAATATGTTTGTGCTTATAAAGTCCTTGCGAAATTCAAGCATCACGTGATCAGGAGGAAAACAATTCTGGCTAATTCCAATATGAATTATAATGACAGTGCTCAGCGAGCAGCATGGATTCGGATGGCGCAAGGTACTGTGGGCACAATTAACAGGTAACAATGGAGAGGAGCTCTACCTGGAAGGGCCTAGCGCAGGGCCAGTAATTAGTGATCACTCTAATTATTTTTAAAGTAATTACCCAGATACAAGTTTCAGTAACAGCTCGGTTCTTAACTAAACACAGAAATGCAAAGAGCATCCAGAAAGCCGGTTTCTTCATTGCAAGGCGTACATCATATGTGTCCTGTATTAGAGATCCTGTACTGTAGTCTATGGCCGTATTACATTGTTCTTCCAAAATCAGATTTTATAAAGGGAAATTAGGGAAACTATGATGAAAGCTCTCTTGATAAAAGGCTTCCCATGCAAGTTTGAGCATCTGAGTCTCATGCCCAGAACTAGAGCACTAAGCACCGAGAAGGCAAAGATGTGTGCACCTCAAGTTGTGATGGCCAGCTAGCCTGGCCCACTGGGAGCCAAAGTGGACAGGGCATGAGGAATGACACCCAAGGCTGACCTCTGGCCTGCACACACGCACACACACACACACACACACCATGTGTGAGTGCACGCACACACATCAGTCAAAGAGCGAGTGTAACAGGATATGATATAAAGAAAGAATGAATGACATCACTAATGGAGAAACTGGAGCCTAGCGAGCCCTGCTTTGGTTGCTCTACTTGTGAACAAGCTGTGTGCCTCAGTCCTAAGCAGTCTCCTTACACCTCTGCTCAGCTTGGCATCCATTTTTAAAGAATCTACAGCATGCCATTACGTTGAGAAGCAAGAGTTGGCATTGAGGTAGGCTGAGGGTATCCATCAGTTAGCAATCCTTCACCCATCTGGGGTCTTCCCTCAGGTAAAGGCTAATTACATGCCTTTCAAAAGCTCAAAGACTGAAGACATTGACCAAAAAGTGAATTACAAGAGTAATTCCATAGTAATACCCTACGGAAAGTATGGGTCATGAAATTTGCTTTTCATAAAAAAATCAGAAATTGGCCCTCTTTGCAAATGTTATTATTTAAATATGATGGGTTAGATAAAACTAGGTATGGTTTTTACTTTATCAGTTACCCCTTCATTTTCACCCATTCTCATTGCTCGGCTTTACCAGTTTATCAATCCTTTCCTAGTCTCCTGCCCCTCTACACCAATGTCTAGTAACATTTTCAACCCTCCCAGTGGGAGGCTGAGACAGGAGGATTGCCATGAATTTGACACTAGCCAAATAGTGACTTCCAAGCCAGCATAGGCTACAGTGTGAGACTGTCTCACAGAAAGGAAAAGAACTTCTTGGGGTGGGGGGTTCCCTTGAACACAAATCCCTTGTTTTGTAATGTCAACTGCTACCGGGTCAGGCTGTGACCTTCCCTCACTGGCTACATTTTCTGGGGGTTGCCCAATAGCTAAAGGCCCTGAGGATGGCTCTCAAGGGCAGTGAGTTTCTCCCATAGGCTGGCACACTTGCCCGTGCAAGTGGTGTATGTTTAACCACGATCAGAGTAGGTCAGAGGAAGTTAAACAAAACAAATCTTATTCTTCAATCAGAAAAATGGAGCTGGGGGTTAAATATCAACAGGGAGACACAGAACTCAGACTGGCAATAAAATGTAGTTTCACACTGCAGAAACTTAACAACAACAACAACAACAATAAAAGTCACGCTAACACTCCCCATAGGGTGGGCAAGAGAGTGCAGCCAGTAAGGGCATTGGCTGCCTAGACTGATAACCTGAGTTCAATCCCGGGATCCACAGGGTAGAAGAAAACCAACTCCTGCCAGTTGTCCTCTGACCTCTACATATGCCCAGATCATGACACGGGTTTGTCACACATACGCCCCCCCATCACTTCCCCATATTTTGGAACTGATGAAATCCCCCACAGGATGAAGGCATCTCTTGTAGGGTAACCCTGCAGGAAAATCCTCCAGCCAGTGCACATGCTCACCTGTTCACTCAGTATAAATCATCTCGTTTTCAAATATCAGCCACTAGTACAGGGAGCTTGGGATATGTCCCCAGTTCTGTGTGTTTTATTTCTTCCAAACTCATGGAAAAGGCATTCTTGCTGCAGTGTTATTCACTGCACTGTGAAGGAATCTTACCTGGCACGTTACTGAAGCCATACCGAAAACCCTCGAAACTTCAACAGTGCTCACATGCAGTGGAAGCAATCTTGCTCACCCTGCCACGCTGTTTCGTTTTCTCTCAGAATGAGAAACACAGCCACAGAGACACGGAGATCCCGGCCTCCCTGATCTTAGCAGTGTCAGGTTTATATCAAGAAAAATCCACATGGTACACATGTCCTGCTTTTCCTGGTGGGAAAAAGACCAAAGGACTGGAGATGTGCAGACAGACCCTCCTGACTCAATACACTTCCACTGCAGCGGAGTAAACGAAAGATTCGCATGCAAGAATAAAAGTTAATTCTCACAGTTTCATACAACTCACTCTCCTGAAAGTTAATAAAAGTCCCCCATACACCAATCCGGCCGGCCGCCTTCAGTGAGCAGCCACCACTCCACAAGCCCAGCCAATGAGCAAGTACAAGTTTCCTCTCTGACCCACTGTTAGTAAGCTGAATGCCATGGAAAATATTTCTGTCCGAGCTGCTGAGCAGTGTGGCAGTCTGTCTTCTTTCTAGTGGATGCCTGCCCTCAGATGGTAAGATGGCAGCTGCTCCACCACCGTTGCCGTGCCTGATATGCACACAGGTATGCTCACACACGGGTGCACACACATGCTCAGTAACATACACGCATGTGTCTCATGTCCATGTATTCCCCCCCACCCTCACATTCATACACGTTCATATTCAATCACATACATGCTCATACATGCATGCATGCCCATTCTTACGCTCACACGTTCATGCACGCTGACATTCACACTCCTACTCCTTCGCACACTCACACATTCCCTCGTGCACTCGCACACACTTCCATGCCTGCCAAGGCTCACACTCACACAAGCTCGGGCTCAGACACATACCCATGCACACATTCGGAGACTCTCACATAAGTTCACAGTCCCACACATGCTCACACACACTCACGTACTCTCCTACAAATTCAGGCTCACACCCATACTCCCAATACTTTCACACTCAAACACGTGTGCATATGCTCATACACAGCCACAACCGCAGTCACATGGACTCACACCCTCACACACTTACACATTATCACACACTCACATGTACTTCTACACACTCTACATACACACTACACACACACACACACACACACTCACACTTCTTTGTCTTGGCAAAGTCATGATGTCTGCTGTCACTGTAATTTAACCAGTTCATCCAAAAAGAAAAAAAAACCTTATTTTTAAAATGGAGTTCTCTCTTAATAATATCTTTTTTAAAAGAAAAGAAACTTTTTTCATTATACATACCAATCCAAGTTCCCACTCCCTCCCCTCCTCCCATTCCCTGCACACACCCTCCTACCCCACCCCCATCTAATCCTAAGAGAAGGTGAGGCACATTGCTTTGTGGAAGGTCCAAGGCCCTCCCTACTATATCTAGTCTGAACAAGGTATCCATCCAAAGAGAATAGGATCCCACAAAGCCAGTACAAGCAGCTGGGATAAATCCTGGTGCCACTGCCAGTGGCCCCTCCATCTGCCCCAGCCATGCAACTGCCAACCACATTCAGAGGAACTAGTCTGACCCTATGCTGGTTCCTTCCCAGTCCAGCTTATGAGTTTTATATTAAATATTTAACAGAGTGCTGGACTGAATTTCCATTATTCCATATCATAAAAAAGAGTTTTAGTGAACAGAGTTCTTTGAACTTCAATGACAACTCTGGCTCCATCTGCAAGGGTGTCTCCAGCGTTTGTCGCCCATGACAGTTCCTGGGAGTTGTTTCCTCAGTTTTCTAAGCATTATAAAATTAAATAACTTCAAACTCTATGACACACCAAACAAAACAGCTCTTCAGACTCCACGGTGGGATTAAAGTGTTCCTTGATTCCTCCAAATAGCCCCCCTCCACACACACACACTAGAGTGAGTGAAAACTCTGGGCCTCTCGGCAGTGACGTTTTCATCTACTGTAAACCTTTGGGCATCTGGTAAACACGGTATCTGCTCTTTTATCCACGAAAAGCATACATATGTTCTAAGACTGGTGAAAACATCAACAGTTGCTTATGTTTCTGAGGTGAGGCACAAACAGCAAAACGTGCAGTAATGCTATGTAAACCAGAGCGAAGCCGCTTAACTTAGGGGCTAACGAAGGCTGCTGAGAGCGAGGAAGAATGCCTCACTGTCCCAAGAATCCCCTAGCCCACATCTCAGATGGCCAAGGGCTCCAGCTGACATTTCTCTAGGGTCAGTGCCTCCTGGCATGACTACAGAAAGGCATGTGATTTTTCTACCTGCAGCAGAGTTCAAACCCAGCCTGGTCTACAAGAGCTAGTTCCAGGTAGGCTCCAAAGCTATAGAGAAACTCTGTCTAAGAAAACAAAAAACAAGCAAAACAAACAAAAACAAAAAACAAACAAACAAAAAAAAAACGAAAGAGAGTGATCTTTAACTCAATTCTCCAGGATGCTTTCTGAACATCACCATATCAAATTTTTCCTTATGCATATATTCTTTTTTAAAAAATTTTAATGTGTATGGATAGGTATTTTACCTGTGTGTTTATGTATAACACATGCATACCTGGTACTTGTGAAAGTCAAAGGAGGGCCTCAGATCCCCTGCACTGGGGTTACAGACGGTGTTGGGAATTGACCCCTCCTCTGCAGGAGCAGGCAGTGTTCTAACCATAAGCCATCTCTCCAGCCCCCACTAGTGCATAATTTCATGCTCTGTCATTTTTAATGGCATTAGATTTGTGATTATCATATTTTTATGTGCAAAGTAGCTCCTTCTACAAACATGGTCAATATATTTTAGTTGCCCTCATTTCTTGTAAACACCCATAATTTAACAACTATATCAGAATATAAGAAATGTTTGTATTGGGATAAAGCATAGTTAAATTTTTGTTCAAATGATACATTGATAAAGACACAAAACAGAACTTTTAGAACCATATAAGTGGAGCATTTCACAAAACCATGTGTATTTTCTACCCACACACACGGGCACAATGGGCAAAGAAGACATTACAGAGAGAAGCCCCCACCCTGTTTCTGCAAAGCGGCTCCTATGTCTCTTTCCTCCAGTTGTAGCCTCTCTATAAACAGACACAAAACGCTTGGCTAATTCCCTGATGTTGATCAACACAGTGGCAAAGACACTGTTACAACAGTAAATCCCACAACCTTGTGATATCTAGGCAGATGTTGACAACCAGAAAGCCAGGCGTGAGTGTCTGCGTGTCTAAGGAGAGGCAGCGTCTTCCCTTCCTGGCAGAAAACAGAAGGTCGATATGAGTGCTGCCATTTTGTCTCACTCTGAGTGAAAGGCTGTCTGGAGACATTAGGGAAAAACAAGAGTGCATCTGAAGGTTTCCCCAGGCCCACCCCACAGCACCACAGCATGGAGATGTCCCACAATGCAGTGCTGTTTTCCAGACTGCCCATGCAATGTCTGAAAGCCCAGATGCACCTGACAGCTGTGGGTGAGCATTACCATGCTTACTTACACAAACCCAAAGCTTACAGAGATCCGTGTGGACATCAGTGTGGGGTGTGGCTGTGTGGGAGAGAATTGAAGGACTCTAATGCTACCCAGGTGTCCCCAACTTCCAGGCAGTATTCCTCTGAAAGATAGTTTGGTCATCAGGAAGACCCATCTGAGGAAGTGCACCTTAGAAGACATCTAGCCACTCAGCCCTGTTCTGAGAATATTTGTCCCACTAGCCAATCTCCCATCTTGTGAGACCTTCTGTAACTGAGCACTGTGGCAACTCGCAGCAAGGCTAGATCACGCCAGGGTTCCCTGTGGCTCTGCCACACTCCAGTGCCCCCATACAAATCACTCACTTGATGCCATCACATTTCCTCTTCTCGAGTTTAGAAGCAAGACATTGAAGCCTGGGGGTATGCCATGCACAAGGCCCTGGGTTCCAGTCCTGTACAAAAAAAAAAAAAAAGAGAGAAAAAAGTAAAACAAAAATTACAACCAAGTTTCTACTACTGAGACAAGTATCCCAAACCTAGCTGAAGGCACAGCTATACAGTCATGGAGCCAACCTATCTGTCCATGTAATACACTCAGTGGTTCAGTTTTGCTCCCTCAAAGGTGCTTTGCAACATCTTGTAAGAATCAAAGTGGCAGATGTAATTCCCTCAGAAGAGCACCCTGGGGCATGAATAGTAAGACCAGAATTAAGGAGACTCATACAGATCATATGATAGGCGTAAGAGGCAGCAACCTCAGCTTCTTTCGCTGGGACAGCATCAGGTGCCAATGACATGAGGCAAAGACACAGAGACTGGCAGAGGCGGGACAGACACAATGATGGCGACACAGGTGTGTGTTTATATTAGACCTTCCTTTCAGAATAGCTTCATGACAGTTTTTTAGGTCTGGGAGATACTCTTTAAAAACCATTTTTAACTCCATTCATGATCTCCAACAATAAAAAAAAGGGGGGAGAACACAAGAACCCCAGGAGTGAAGAAGGTACCATCTTGGAATACTTTCTCAAAGAAAATGTCAAATGGTTCATACCAGGCTTGGTGGTGCACACCTATAATCCCAGCATTTGGGAGGCAGAGGCAGGAAGATCTGGGTTTCCAGGGTCTATAGTAAGATACCATCTCAAAAGAAGAAAGCATCCAGACACCTGAGAACTGACTTAGCAGTTAAATGCACGTTCTAGTCATCCAGAGGACCTACGTTTGGTTCCTAGCACCCATATAACTGCTCACATCATCTATAACTCCAGTTTCAGGATATTAACACCATCTGACTTCTGTGGGCACTAGGCATACACATGGTATACACACACACACACACACACATATATATACATACATACATACATACATGCAAAACACTCATACATATAAAAATAAAAATAATTCTTAAAAAATAAGACGCAACAAGAACAAAGGAAACACTGGCTCAGAATTTGCTCAAGGATAAACATAGTCTGTTTCAGGTGAGTCTGATATTTAGAGAAGAGGTGAGTAGGTGCCCAAGATGGACTAGGAGGGTACAGCAAGACCAGGACAGCAAGGGTGAGAAATTAGATCACTTGAATGAACACTTCTGCAGGAGAAAATGGACTCTGCCTCAGCTATCCAAAGAAATAACAGCCACACTGTCAGGGAGGACAAGGTCGGGCTCATCTTGATGGTCACTTCCGAGGAAGGTAATGACATCATTGCTGCACAAGAAGCAAAAGGGAAAACAGTGTGGGCAGAAGCGCAGCACACAGTCTCATCAAGAATGTGTTTCCAGGCCGACTAAGATGAGCAATATTCTCCTTCTCCATCTCCATCAATGCAGGGGAGTGGTTGGCCATGGATGTCACTACTACTTCAGAATCTATCTGAATGCATTTGACAAAGGAGTGAGAAGCAAAGCAGTTAGAGAATACACAGGAAAGCCGAGACATGGTGCCTAGGGATAATGGGGACTTCGTAGACAAAAATCTGAGCATCTGGGAGGTTAAAGCCAGAGAGAGACACCCCCCCCCCACCACCACACACACACACACAGTAGCAAGAGTTTCCAACACTGCCTCCAGATTAGCTACGGGGGAGAGGGGTCAACAATGAGGAACTCAACCAGGATCAGTGGATGTACCAGATGCACACGTGTGTGTGTGTGTGTGTGTGTGTGTGTGTGTGTGTACACTCACACATCCATTGCTTGAGCTGTCAGACATCCACGCAGTCCTGCACATGGATTTGCCCAAGGAAGTCTTTCTGGAAGATCCTGTTTTTGAAGTCCCCCATGGAAAGCTGATTGTGTGGGCCCCTGCTGGCACTGAACCACAGAGAAGACCCAGCTGGGGGAGGGGGAGATGGTGGTGGCAGTGAAGCGGGGGTGGGGGCACCGGGAGTGTTGTCTATTCTCTGACCGGGTGGAATAGGAAGATCACTTTTTCTCAAGTTTGCCAGAAAACAGAAATGGTTTCCACAGAAGCTTAGCAAACACGCTCAGAGAGGACTGCTACCTGGGGGTCTCCCCATGGGAAGGAGGACCTCACACCAGGCTACAAAGACTGCTGCCTCAACTTCAGCCTAGACCATGCAGTCTGAGAGGTGTGGACTCCAGGAGGGAGCTGATTTAGAGACCCTGGACGCCACCCTGCCCACTACTGGCCCAGGTCTTCTCTCCTTGAGGACTCTCCCAGCTGTCCTGAGCTTCAGTGGCAGACCCTCCTCTCTTCTCTCTGGCCTTTCACACTATGTTGTTCAGACTCCCTAGTCTGCCACCCTCCTCCGATGGTGCCCTCTCTACCTGTTCTCCATCACGTGGCTAGGACAGATAAACAAATGGCTGCTCCTTGACCACAGTGGCAAGACCCCTTCCTTCTTCACACTCAGCCTTGGAGGCCACCTTGTCTTAAGACGAGGCTAATAATGTAGGGTCACTGAGCTGAAGAAGGGAGTTGTCCTTTCTTGGTAAGACATCTATCATAAAACAAAAGCACAACCCTTCAGTGACTCACTAAAGGACACTGGACACTTCCTTGCTCCTGAAGATGCATGGTAAACCCTGCCAGCCATGTGGGGAGCCCAGCGTTCTGAAGTTTGCAGTGCGGGTGGGCGTTCTAGTGTGCTGCTGAACCGGCCACTTAAATTGTCCTTTCTTGTGACTGACATTCATCCTCCCATAGACAGCAGTGTCTTACTACAGTTCTCCCCTTTTCTGTGGAGGGGGCTGGGATGGGTGCCAGGGACTCACACATACTCAGCAAGTGTTCTACCACTGAGCTGCCTCCCCAGCTTTATGTTTTATTTTAAATAGAAAAGTCCTGATGAATCAGACATCTGTAATTCAGAGTATAAAATGCATTTAGCCCAGTTTCTCTGCAGTGGCCGGAACACTGAAGGAAGGAAGGGTGCTGGGAGGGATGGGATACTGTTACCTCTGTGCTAGCACTTTAGTTCTGGAAACAGCTGCTTTTTTCCCTCTTTCTTTCTTTTTTTTTTTTTGAACCTGGTTCCTCTGCTTGGAAATTCCTTGATCCATTTTAATAACTTTAATAATCAGACCCAACTCATTTTCCCCAGGTCCCGGTGCTGATTCTACCTTGATATCATGTCTTGTTCCTGAAGACTGATCAGATTCTAATGGGACAGCCTTTACCTGGCTTCAGAAGACAGCGTTAGGTAACCTTTGAATGAGAGCAGGAGCCCCCCCCCCCCCCAGAACTGGCTGTTTTGTGGGGAAGTAGGTAGTCCTGGAGTCCTGGCCTGTGGTAAGCTTCTTTCTCTCCCTTCTGCAGAACTGCATCTCTGAACTTAGGCAAAGCTTGAAGTCAAAACAAATGACATCAGAGACCATGAGGAGGCCGAGAACCATGCAAAGAGCTACTTCATAATAACTGTGCCGGCTTTCTCAAACTCCCTTATGAAGAGTGGTGTTTGGTTCCCTGCATGAATCCTAGCACATCCCCGCCAACAGGGAAAAGAGCCCTGGATTCTCCAAAGGCCTTAGATCAGCCCAGCGCAGTTGCCAGGTTCAGGGATGTGTATGTCATTCCAAGCGGTCCGTGTCCACGCGGTGGAGTCCTGCAGGACCCCATGACCTCTGATGAACTGAGACCTGGAGCGGTAGGAGAGGTGGTTCTTGGCTCAAAAGGTAGGAAGAGAAGGAGGGATGCGATGCGGTACTCACAACTGGTTCGGGGACTGAAACCGCCAACCTGCGCCGCCCACCTGGGAGTGTCAGAAATTATGGTCCGTGCTCCCAGGTACTCGCGCGGGAACTCGGGGCCTCCGCGAAGGCATCAGCGTGGGAGAAACTTCGCCCTCCCTGCCTAGTGCAGTACAGACCTCCGAGGGGCCTCCACTGCCCTCACAGAGCTTACCGCCATACTAATTAGGAAACTGCAGGGGGTGGTCCCCTCGCTTTGGCCGTAGCAGCCGAGACATTCTTACAACTATTTCATCTCGCCCCACCCCCACCCGTTTGGCGCGTGACATCTGTAGGCTGCAGAAATGCGGGTGCGAAGGAACCTAAATCAGTAGTGTGTTGAATAGAGGGGCCGCTTGAGAACCTTGTACGTGGGGTTTATAAAGACAGTCACTGGTGGAGGCCAGACGAAAAGCCTCTAATAAGGAATTAGGTTGGACTCTGGGAACCAGAAAGCTCCCGAAGACAGGCGTTGGTACATTCCCTTCGCCTTTCACCCAGTCCACCACCTAACACACCCCCAGATGTGCCCGATACTTGGCCTCGATAGACCCTCAGTGTGGCCTCCTCCAGGGCTCACGCGTGTACATGCGTCCTCACGCGCGCTCCTGGGGGAAATGACTACAAACCTCTGGTCCCCGGCTCCCGTAGGCCAAGCTGGCGCGGGGGGCGGGGCGGGCGGAGAAGCAGAGAGGACAGGAAATGCCCTTAATTGAGGGAAATGCACACGAATTGCAGGGGCAGCCTTTGATGTCGCCTCTGAGCTGACGGCCCCTCCGTGCGGGCCAGCCCACCCGGCGAGTCCCCTCTCCTCTCGGGCGCCAGGACTTCGGGCAGGCCGGAGCACCCAGGAAGAGGACGCTTTCCGATTGATCTGGAAGCTCTGGGCCAGTCCTATCTCCAACGCAAGGCAGCTCACGGGGAGCCCTTGAGTCCCTTTGGTCTCCCCAGAAAAGGCTCTCAGGGATAGCACCAAAGCCAGGCTTAGCAGGCCTGACCACGCTGGCCGCGACGCACTCCCCAAGAGAGACAAGCCTGCTTGACCTAAGACGTGTAAGCGTATAAATACAGTGTTCGTCCAAATGACATTCCACACCCCCCCCCTTTTTTTTCTTTTCATCATCAGCAAATAAAGATTAGCCAGGGAGATTACAGAAAGCGTTTTCAGGCTGCAGCTGATCTTTATTCCGAAGGCTTTGTGATGATATTGATGATGATGATGGTCAAGAGGACAGTTTGATTTTTGTGTTTGGAGCTAGTTATAAAGAATCAATATTATATCAAGGGGTAACTTTCGTGATAAAGGACTTTAACCACTCTGGCTATTCATCATAAGTCTGTAGCAAGCAGATAGGTCAAAAGAAATTATATTGCACTAAAGAGTGAGTCTTCTTATCTCTCCCATACCAGGGGAATAAGGGGCCAGCCGATCGATACAGTAGCTGCCGTATACTTCTTGCAATTATCAATAGCTGATTTCGCCTTTTGAGGCCTGCATCTATTAATGCAAGCTAATAATAATCACTTGTGCCTCCCCATAGGCAGGGGAGTCAAAGTTTCCAGTCCTGGCATTATTTATATAATCATATATGCTAAAGCATCCCTTCCCAGCCTTATGCAGCCCACCCAGATTCAAAGTTTGGTGGTTAGGGGAGGACTTCCACATCATCTGTAGCCCCCCCGCCAGCCCCCCGGCGCGCAGATGATGGTTGTGAGCTCTGTGTGTCTCTGTGTGTGTGTGTGTGTGTGTGTGTGTACGTGCCATAAAAAGCCATGGAATGCTCCACCGAGACGCCCACAGTGGAGCTGCATGGAGTCCTGTAGTGAATGTGCAGCTAGGTTCTGCAGCACAGGAAACAACGGGATTTATATACGAAGCACATGCCCCCCCCTTCTCTTAAAAGTATCTGGGCAAATTCATCTCAGTGACTTTGAATTGCAAACAGCGATCAGAGCAGGAGCTGAGCTGAATCTGGTGTGGGCAGTGTGGGCATGGCTAGGGACTGATTTCAGTAGTTTAACTTCGAGGGGGAGAACAGACGCTCAGATACAACGTTTTTCAAAAGTACCTCACAGGTACAATTTTTGGCTACATGTTTTCTAGTACACACACACACACACACACACACACACACACACCCTGTAATAGGAAAGCAACATCTCTATAATTGGCACTTGACATGCTGTTTGCGTTGGGCTGTGGTACACCAAGCACAGATTTCCTGTTGATGGAAACATTTATCATTGTGATTGCCCCAGAGTGGCAGGTGGTGTTATCAATTACCTCTTCTTACCAATAATAATATTAGTATGGTAATATCTTTGCTCAAGTGAGAACCAATTAGCGGTCACTTGTCACAGCACTAAAGACACAAAATCATGCTGAATTTAACTCAAGGGAGTTTAAAAAAAAAAAAGTTGGGGTAGGAAAGGAACCAAAGGGAAGGAGAGAGGGAGAGAGGGGGTCAGGGAGTAGGACAAACAAAAACTAAAAACCAAATAGGAATTTAGTGCGGGGAAGGGATGAAAGGAGACAGAAGGCCTGTTTTGTGCGAAGGAGCTGGGGGAATGAACGCATTGTGAACCAAATGTCAAGTGCACCTCTGCAAGTCTGTCTGCTGTGAATCCAGAGCCACATGTCTTCCATAAACCATGGCTGGGAAGTCAGAACCAACTATTCAACTCCTCTGGTCAAGTCAATCTTGCAGACAGGCTTTCTGCTTTATCTGAAGAAATGATACAAATTAATCCAAACACCTAATTATATGTTCCATTAATGTAAAATATACAGTATTAATTTGTAAATAATATCATTAAGCAGACAAAATAATAACGTGTCACCTCTTAAGATGAAAACAACATTGCAAGAGGAAAGACAATTAACAAATTAGATTTAATTATAGGGAGGAAAAGCAACTTTTGTTTTTTTCAATGGAGCTTAGGTATTGCAATATTTTAATAGACAGCGGTCATGTGACAAGTGTCCATGTTTGGTGTGCCTAGCCACAGTGGAGCCTGTACCTCTTCTGTGTTAATCTGGGCACAGCCAGAGAGACTGCTTCCTGATCCATCTGCGAAGACACTCCACAACACATTGTCACTTTGCAATATACTGATTTGAATAAAGCTTCCAAGGCCAACCCTTTCCTCAAAATTTACTACACAGGGTGACAATGGAAGGTTTTCCACATAAGCATTGGAAAGCAAGGGAGGGAGAGAACAGGTAAAGAGAAAGAAATGTGCTTTTGTTTTCCAATTTTACTTAAAAAAAAAAAAAAAAAAAACCTCTCCCTGATTCCAATCTTTGAAAGGTACACTTCAGAATTCACTTGAGTATGGCCCTTCCACAATGAAGGGGATCTCTGTAGGTTTCTGCTATACACAAAGCACCTGGTCCTTTCCTCCATGTCTTTGAATTCTTCTCAACGAAAATTCCAGCTAAGTCAGCCTCAGGGGAGTTAGGTAGCCTGCAAGCTCACCCAGGCTTCACCATGACTCTGCCATGGCAGACCACCCTATGCTGATCCAACGTGGAGACCCGGCATCAATGCAAGCTAGTTGGAGACCAGCAATGTCCACTTCTTTCTGCGTGAGCCCCACCTGCTTCACTCACGGCTTAAAAATCACTCCACTCCTCTGGAATCTAAGGGAGTGCTCCGTTCACAAGAAGGGCAAGGGCTAAATTCACCTCCATTGGAGGGACTAGGCCGATCCTATCCAGAACTACGCATCACAAAAAATTCAAAGCAAGTCTCCCAATTAAACAGTCACATTGGGAAGGAAGACATGGGCAAGCATTTTTGCTAAAGAGATCAGGAGCAGTGGGCAGCAAGCGGGTGGAAGAGGACTTCAAGCAACAAGAAAAAGGTTAACAGAGGTGTAAAGTCACCCAGTGAAGGGTTGATGGGGACCGAGTGGTTGTGGGATCCAGTGGGACCCCTCCTCCCAAAAGGCTTTAGACCTTTGTGGGAACCCGTTTTTTGCTTCTCCTTTAGTTTCTGCCAATAGGGGGTGGGGAGAGGAAGGAAGGGTAAAGCAAATCATAAAAGAAGTGCACTTTTGGCCAGGCATTGGAGACCCACGACCTGTGTTTTCTCATGACAACCTTCCCATCAAGTCGCTGCAACTTTTCTCTAACTCTTAATTGTTCTACAAATTTTGCAAAAAACCAAAATCATTTCACACAACACACCTGCCCTCCAACATAACACTTCCATTTTTTCCTCTTCTCTTCCTTACTGCTTTCTCTTGTTCAAGTTTTGGCAGTAAAAGTTTTGCCCCATGATTGCCCCAAAGTCCTAGTTGTAAACTTTTTGTCATCAAAGGCCTCTTTGCACCAGGCACTTGTGTCCCCCTTCCCCAATCTGCAGTTTTTCAGATCTTCACCGCGTGTATAGCGACACTGACATTTCACCCCCATAATTTAACTGTAAACATGCCAGCCGTGTGCGTGAGTGTTAAAACGGAACTCGAGATTTGGAACATCTTTTATTTGCTTTTCTTTAATTTTTTTCCATTTAAATGAGTACACCCTCCACCAAAAGGAAAAACAAACCAACCTTAAGGAATTATTTTTTTTTTTCATAAGTAGCTCTTAGGGCTGTTTGGAGGCGACTCCAACCTCCTGTGCGCTTCGTTCTTCAGCACAGTTCTCTCGCACTTCCCGGAGCCCAAAGCTGTTGCTTCCTGGAACTTTGACTAGATGCGAAAAGGCGAACGCAATGTGGGAACCGGAGTATAGAACCGAAAGGCAGCTTTTGGAATGCTAGGCAAGTTGGCCAGCCTTGGGTCCTGTGGAAGGGGCTGGGGATTCCATCAGTAGGCAGCTCGTTTCCCCAGCCCTGCGGGAAGCTCGCGGGTCGCTGGGCGTTCGGGTTGGAGGGTCACTGCCTACTTTCCCAACCTCCACCCACGAAACAAGTCAGGGTAAACTCCGAGAGGCCATCTGAGCCGAAGCTTTGCACTCTTGGTCACTTGCACGGGCAAAAATAAGAAATTTAAGAAATAAAAAAGAGGCATGCTGGGGAGAAGGGCATTGGAGCTGCTGCGGCGAGGCCTGGGGCACATCCTGGTGGCAGCTCCGGGACAGAGGACGCACGCGGATGCGTGTGCTCGTTGTGGTGGGAGAGCGCGCGAGTGAGCGCGCGGGAGCGAGGCCGCGTTCGCGTGACCGCGGGCGGGGAGACCGGTGCGGGGAGCGCGCCGCGCCAGCTGGCCAAGGGTGCCAGGCTGTCTTAGACATGCGCGGCCCCCTCACCTGCCCCCCACCTCACCCCCGAAATCTCAACAACTCGCGGCCCGCTCGCCGGACTTTCGTGGACTTGGAACTTTGAGTCGCACTCGTTGCCCACTCTGCCGGCCCGGACAGTTGGCACTGGGGCCACAGAACCAGCGGGAACGGGAAAAGGGGGGCGGCACCGAAGTCCCGCTGCTCCCTCCCTCCCCTGGACTTAAGAAGCAGTCCGCCGTGGGGAGGCCCTGGCAGGCAGGCGCGGAGCCGTGGAGGCCCTAGTGGTGGCGGCGGGCGGGGCGGGCACTCAGAAGTCGGTGGGGACCGAAGGTGGGGGGGCAGCAGAGGGGAGGAGAACGCAGGGAGGGGAGGAGCCGCGCGGCCCGCGCCGCTTCCGAACCGGAAAGTTGGTCTTGCCGAAGTCCCGCCACCCTAGCGTGCGCACTCCGCTCCGGCCTCGAGCCTCTGAGCCTGGCGGGCCGCCGGAGGACCCCGCGAGGTGGACAAGAGCCGGGAGAGAAAGTCCGGAGACAGGGACACCTGAGCCGGAACGGGCCGGGCGAGCTGAGCGGCGCGGCGACCCGCTGCAGAGGACCATAGGCAGTCGGCCGGCCGACGCGGAGCGAGCGCAGGCGGTGCGGCGCCCGATCGGCCGGGGCGAGACAAAGGCTCCGGGCCGGAGCCCTGCCCGTGGCCGCTCGCTCCGGGAGGGGCCGCCCGGCGGCGGCGGGGGGGGGGGCGCGGGCGACGGCGCAGGCACTCTATAAAGGGGCGAGCCCGGCGCGCCGGCAGAGACGGCGCCGCGCGGACGCCACCAAAGTTTGCAGCCTGCGCGGCGCGGAAGGTTCGTTGCCACGGTCCGCACCGCACCCCGGCCCGCCGAAGCCGCACCTGGGCAGTCGAGGAGCACGGCGCCCGAGCGCGGTCGCCGGAGCCCGAGATGTGAGCGGTGTGGGGCAGCGCGCACCCAGGTCCGCAGGCGCCGCGGCCCCTCCTCGCCAGCGCGGCTGCTAATTGCGGGAGCGGCCTCATTTGCATAGGCCGCCGGAGTCCGCTGGAGGCCGGCCAATCGGCGCGGCCCTCCGCTAATGGACATGCATTATTCACCAGCCTAATTGCTCAGCCCCATGCGCGGCCCGCGCAGCCGCCGCCACCGCCCCGCGCCCCGCGCCCCGCGCCCGCCCGGCCACCCCGCGTCCACCCCGAGCTGTCCCCGCCGGCCACCCCGCTGATGCCGCTGCCCCGCACGGGGCCGGAGCGCCGCTAGCAGCATGTCTCGGCGCAAGCAGGCCAAGCCCCAGCACCTCAAGTCGGACGAGGAGCTACCGCCGCAGGACGGTGCTTCAGAGCACGGTGAGGGCCGGGGACCTCAGGGTGGCCCGGAGTTCTGGGGCGCCCACCCAGGTTGGGAAGCGCGGGCGGTGGGAGCGACTGAGCGCATCTTGGAGTGGGAGAAAGTTCCCTGGTTCCCGTGAGCGAGTGCTAGCTAGGAGTCCGGTCCCTTGGCCAGTCTGGCCAACCGGGATCGGTACTCCGTCGAAGCGCGCGGCGCAGAAGAGTTGCGGGCCAAGTAAACTTGGCTCTGCTGCTCCGATTTGAGCTGCGCGCCGACTGAGCTGAGGCCAGGCCGGCTCCAGGATGGACCGGAATCGGCTGGGCCGGAGGCGGAGGCCAGCACGCCGAGAGCGGGCGGGAGGTCGTGGGGGGTGGGGTGGGGGTCCGGTCCGCGCTGCCACCCTTAGCTGCTCCTGGTCTCTGCGCCCCCACCCTGCTTCAGCGGGCCCGGATCCTCCAGAAGCTCCGGGACCCTGGGCTAGCTCAGTACTATCCCCAGGGCGGGCTCAGCAGCGGGGGACGCGCCCAGGGCTCACCTACCGCTGGACGCGGGCCCTGGAAGCCGCCGCCTGGCCAGCTTTGTTCGGCACCGCGCGTCCTGGTGCCCAGCCGGTGCTCGTCTGGAGCCTACCCGGGGCCCCAACGCCACCTCGGTGATCCCAGTCTCTGTTGCCTGTCCCCGATACCGCCAGCAGGCCGCCTCGGGTGACCCTTGGGCCGCGAACCCCGCGGTGTCCCAGAGCGTTGACAAATCCAATCATCCCTTTCGGAAGCAAGTGGGAAGTAAATGTCTCTTGGCCTTTCCTTAATGGCCGACTAGGGAATTGTGGGGCGCGAGCACAGCTGTTTTTCGGGGGCTAGTGCGTGCATGCGTTAGGACCTCAGCACGTTCCTGGCGGAATCCAAGTTTTCCCTTCGGCCTTTTCGTACTCTTTTGGATACACCGAAATCGAGCGATGGAGATACCTTCAGTTACTTCGCTGGTAGCAACTTCCTCTTCGAACCATCTAAAAGTGCAAGGCAGGCGCTAAGGAAGATGCGAAGTTAGTGTGGTTGAACTTTGGCACCCTAAAGTTTATGGCACCCTGAATCCTTGAGCCCCGGGTGCCAGTTTTAGCGCTCCATACCAGGGTCCCCAGGGCGCCAGCAAGGAGGCCGAGGAGGGGCAGCCGCGTATGACACGTACACCCCCCCCCCAACTAGTTCGAGGTGGAATAATTTATTCCTTAAAAGCCAACTTTTATGATCAACCTATTGTAAATTGTTTAGATGTAGATACTAAATAATCCTTTAACTAAGATTATATCACCTTCCAAAAAAAAATCAAACTCAAAACCCTAGCAAATAGGCGGAATTTAAGGGTTTAACATACAAGCGTTAAAGTTTGACAAAGCATGCAAGTCGCAGTAGAAAGTGAGAAAATGCCCACAGCAGCCCGGGGATGAATTAAATCAAATTGGACTCGTTGGGTCTTTTTGTTGCTGTGAGGTGAGGGAGCCGGCAGCTCTGCAGCCAAGTCAGCCAAGATTAGAACAGGCGATATGCTAAAAAGAAACGCTTGCATATGTTGGGTAGATTAGGGACAAAGAATCTTTTTGTCATGGAAATGGATTTTTTTTTGTTTTGTTTACTTCTTCACATAGAATTTCTCACACTTGGGTTGTTTTGTATTACCCTCAATGACTACATGATCAAATGAATGGATTTATTTCTGCCGAATGAGAAAGACAGTCTTTCCCTCAAAAGAACTACACTGCATCCCAGTGAGGAATTTTAAAGCTTCATTATTGCGGCTCCTGAATAGCTCAAAATCCGCTTTCACAGCCGCCCCAAAATGCAACAGTGTAAATACTTCTCCGCTTTGTAGGGTCGTTATCAAAATGTGCAATGTCTCCTTTTATTAAAGCATATTTTAATTAATAGAGTAAAACCTCATGTGTTTAACAGTTAACAAGCTGAGGCACTGTTGTTCATTTTTAATTTCGCTTCAGAAACGTGAGTGTGGTAAAGTTAATCGTGTAAACACGTCGGAGGATATATAACCCGGACAGTGTTGAAAACCCCAGATAGTCAATTATTTACGAGTTCTCTTTTGAATTCTGCTCGCTGCTCTAATTTATTTCGAGACACTCCCATATCCAGGTTTTCCATCCTTTCAGGACTGGCATTTTTATCCAGGCTGTGTTTTGCACAGTGGTTCAGACTTCTGTTCCCGAGGTTGCCACAGTTCCTCATCATATTTTGCAACAGGCCAAAAATAGCCTGTCTGAGGCTGAGCCCTAGAAAAGCAAATGTGCTATTCGGGTTTGAAGGATAGTTCAGGCAAACTATTAAAACAAGTTCTTTCTGATATAATTGTTCTGAAGCAGATTGTTCGTGGAGCATAAAAGATACTCTGTTTCCGCTAAAGCCAAGGAATGCTCTCGCTGTCTTAACTCTGAGATAACCAAGAAAAGTAGTTTTAAAAGAAAAAGATAAATGGTTGTGTAAACTAAATTACTCCATTGTCATTTCAAATTTTTAATTCTTTTTAGGGGCACAGGAAACAAATGTGTGCTGCATGAAGTTCTAAGTGAGCTAAGTCTACTACAGTGTTTTAGAAATGGAGTAAATGATTCCTTTGTATCACTTTGGGTGTGACGTGTTAATTAAAGCACTAGGTCCATCCTGCAGTAAAATTGAAGGCTTTTGTTAATGCCATACAGGACAGATACCATATGAAAAAAAAATGAGAATAGTGGAGAGCAAAGATACATAGTCATGTTGACTTCCAGTAGAAACTCTACATTTTTATAGTTTATTTTTCAGGATTTGATTTTTAGACAAACAATGGGAAGGGGGAAAAAAAAAAAACCAGCAATAGCTTTGGTTCTCTCCAGACCATAGCACTGAAGGAATGAATGACAGGTCTGAATGAAAACAAGCAATGCTTGCCTTGTGGAAAGTTCTGGAGTTACCTTGTGATAGCATTTTATTTTGAGTTACTGAGCCTTAAATCCCCAATAGAAACTGTCATTTTAAATTGCTTATTTGTGATTATTTCCCCTTTTAGAAATAAATGTGGTGCAGCTTTGGGGTTGAGTTAGATCTGTGCCACCGGTAATGATATCCTCTGAGCCAGCTCAACATTTTTGTTCTAAGAAAAACTCATTAAAACTTCCAGTGACAGTGCCGCGTGGAAGCCCCACCACGAACTTTCAAGACGGCAGCCATGTGCCGGCAAAAGGAAAAGAAAAGCAGTCCTAAAGATGCATTTCTCTGCCCTGGGAAAGTCTGTGTTTAAGGAAGAACAAAAGAATGTTGTAATTTAAAACAGTTTTGGGGGCGCATCTTCTTTGTGGCATCCACTACCTCGCGGTATTTTTATTTCCTACCAGTGTACAGTTTATGGCGATCTTAAAAACCTTTTCCAGTGTGGTGAGTCTGCGACCTAAGCACTAAGGCGTGGAATTCATAGACTGCTTAAGTTCAGGGAGAGAAAGCCACCCGTGCTCAGTGAAGGGATCTTTTTTTTTCTTTTATCTGTGTGTGCAGGGTTTGCCTCCAGCTCCCCCCACCCCCCCCACCCCCAAGCCTCACATTTACAATTCAGCATACCAAAAGGGACAAAACAGAAGCCACTTTCTTACATCCACTGGCAGATTGTTTTCTCTGAAACATGAAAGGTGGAAAGTAAGTGAAGGGGGAGAGGGGAGGGGGAGAATTTGCAAACATTCCTTTTTAAAGTAGCGCTCAAAAAACTTAACCTGTTTAAAAATGCGCACTCCTAAAATGGGTGCCAATTAATTCCACCTTAAGGAGAGCTGGTTGTGAGGCAAGAGTTAGGGAATTCTTAGAAGGGCTTGCTCTAAACTTTTCAAAGCTAAGCGGAATCCAGGGTTTTTGGACGCGTTAAACTGCAGGGAAGGGAAAGGTGTGGAGGAGCAGCGGGAATTATTTAGCGTGCTGAGGATTTCTTTGTATCCAGAATGATGGGGGAAAGAGACAAAAGTGGGTCAGCTTTCATATTCAACTCTGCCACCCTTCTCCCGGTAGGCTTAAGAACATTTTCTTTGGGGATAGGGAATGCAGCAGACAGAGCCAAGATTTTTGTTCTGTGAACTGACCATCAGCTGGAATTTAGCATTCTTATGTGTAAGTATTGGCACAAGGTCTCTTGTAAGTAAATTAAAAATCCTTTAGGCTGCTTGTGGGCTTTTCAGCATCTTTTAATACAGTGACATAGTTCTGAGTGCCATTTTTAAAAATAATACAGTCAAGGAAGGGTTTCCCTTTTTTCTGTTTTCCTTTACTGTTTTATTGGTTTCTCTTGTCCTCCTTGGTTTCTTGACTAGCTGCCAGTATAAGAAACACCAGTGAATTTTAGACAATCTCATGAAGATGTGAGCTAATACTACTGCTGGTGGGACACTATTGTAATTACAATGTATAATTACATGCACTGCACATTTCATATACAATCTATGTGAACATCGAATTTTAGGAATTACTTTAAGAAAAATGTTTTAAAAGTATTTTTTGTTTTTTTTTCTCTTGTAATTTCAACACAGTTATGGTTTAAGATGCAGTTAATTGTATGACTGCCAAACAAGGCAAGGCATACTCCAGAAAGTGAAAAATACAGTTTTTTTTTAAACAAAATAATGAGATGACCTTTATGCTTGAGACTAAGATTGATTTGTTTCTTAATTAAAGGAAGGGAGTTCTGGCCACCAGAGGAAGCTGATGGTGCCCGAGCGTTTTCTCCTCTGAGGGTGGACCTTTTCTCTCACCTCTAGCCTAGTTTTGCGTGCTCTCTAGGAGGTTCAGCCCCTTTTGCATTCTTTGAAAGTCTGGTGACTTCATGGTATGGCTTGGAACCTTTTTAAAGTGTGGTTCTAGGAAAGGTGGGTGGCCTAAAGCTGGCCGGCTTGCGCCTTCTCTCCCTGAAGGTGAGTCCTTGGGAGTGCTGTGACAAGCCTTTGCCTGCTTCGCCCTGCCAGGACGGCCACTAGATGTCAAGCTCATAATACAATTAGTGCATGTGTGCTGTTGACCTTGGCAACAGGACTCAGCTCTGTTCTGTTAAGTGTGAACTCCGAGTCTGTGCTAACTAGAGATCCCATGAGTTTGCTCCGTGCGGTCCAGGCTTATCAAATGCCATCCAGTTCAGCACAAGTGTTTATAGCTCTTGGAAGAAGAGAAACTGGCTTGCTTTTGTGTTGCCATTACATCTTGAACGGTTTAATTAACCCTGCAGGTGCCAGGGCACTTTGTCCTCATTCCTCAGCATTACGGGTCCTCAGAGTGGCCTCCGCCGGAGCTGTTTGATAATAGTCTTGTATAATTTGTACACATGCACAGTCACTGGCATCATGGGGTGGGTGGTGGCTTTTCCAGGATGACTTTCTGCTTGTATGCAAATTTCTCCCATAGAAATGAAACGGCATCGCGAAGTCATGGCAGATGATGGAAAGGATGTTACTGCCTAGTCCAGGTGCCTGAAGCCAAATGCTCACAGGTGATCGCGGCCTCTTTCCTAGTTGTATGACTAGGGCTATTTTAATGGAGGCATTTTTGCACCAAATGCATTTTGCTTGCTCACTCGATCTCTCCCCCTCCCCCAACTAAGTGGTGGGGGGATGGGACGGTTTGTGCATACTCTGTTAGTGGATTGCAATGGAATAGACACTTTCTAGGAGAAATGTCATAAAATGATGTGGAATACTTTGTATCAAATCTTGGAGTTCTCTGTACTTAAACAGCTCACCACCTTCACCTGAAGCGACTTAACAAAACCTTGTTTTCAGCTTGCTGGCTTCTGCTGGCATGTCTCAGGTCTGTGCTTCTCCTGAAGCACAAATAGTGATGTGCGTGTGAGCCAAGCATGGCAGCTGGGTGAAAGGACGATTGTGCAAGCTTGAAGTGCACCAAACATCTTTTTATCGAAGTCACTGTGTGTGTGTGTGTGCTGCTGCCTCAACTTCGTGTCCCATAAAGAGACAGTGTTTCTGTCCCTGGAGCCTCACCTCACAGATTAAAACTGACCCAGTTTAAACAGTAGATGCCTGGGGCCTGTGCCACAGGTGGTCGTGACTTAACAAATTTGTGATGTGGACCAGTGAGTAAGAAGGAGCGTGTGGGTCAGTGCCGCGCGCTGAGCATAGCAAGACTGCCCTCCACCGTTCAGCTCTGTGAGCACACGCGCTTTCCAGGTCTGGGGGAGAAGGACAGAAATTTTTCTTTTGCGCCTGGAATTTCTTCTACATTGTTAAACACAGTGGGGGTCTCTATTTGTCTCCTCCTGTGACACAGCTTGGGCTCAGTATGGCGATAATTCATCTTTCTTTATGGGATTCAAAGCTATCATAAGGAGTTAAAAAGAATTAATTTGCAAGAAAATAAGTGTCTCCTAAGAGTTTGGGGGAAACTTGAGAAATGCTTGCTACATTTTTAAGAGATGGAAAGACAAAGAAAAAAAGTAGGGCTTCCTGTCCCGAAGACCCACCTGGCATTTTAAAGTTAATAGTTAAAGAGGGGACGTTTAACGTGCCTCCCTCTGTACTAAACAAGTCTGCCTTCTCCCATTGTTAATTGTGCTGAATTAAAATTGTGTAATAAAAATGTAGCAAAATAAAGGAAACGATAAATCAGCAATTTTAGTGCTTCTTTGAAATGGGTGAAATTCTTGACCCTTCTGGAAAGAGAAAATAAAAATAACCCTTGCTAAGAGCTGTGCATAAATATTTGTATAGAGAAAGCGTGGCATCTCAAATATCTTTATGCACTGCGATGTCTTTCACACGTGGCCTGGAAAAGATCGTGTTCTAGAAGACAGAGAAAGCATGGTGCCGTTTTCCACAGCTAACCAGGAGTGAGAGCTGTGATCGGTGAGGATGCACCGGGAACCGGCGGGTTGTTATTAAACATGCCGTGTTGTCCGTGCGTGGAAAAACGCGCGTGTTTCTAAGAGGAGTGCCCTGAAGCTAACTGCCTTGTGGTTTTCTCTGAGGGGTTGTGGGCCTTCCCCTTCTCCTCTACCAGCCAAAGGCATGACTGTCACTCAAGGTGGAGTTAGGAACCCTAGGTTCTGAGATGACTATAAATCGGCCACAAATTTCCTATTCGTCCTCCTCGGTGGAGGTGACTGGTTTCCAGGGTACTGAGGACTGTGTGGTCCTTCCGCAGTTCTCTTCATCTGGCAGCCACCTTCACCTCCTGGTCCCCAGACAGGAGGAAGGCCTTCCAGGAGGGAGATCCAACACTCAGATGGTACACTTGGCCAACTGGTTAGCATTTTCTCTCCTCGGTGTGTAACTAACTGTCTGTAACCTTTAAGTACTACTGTAAAATGCCTGCATAGTCGCTGTGTAGTTGGTTTCAGATCTTATTGCTGAGCCACCAGCAGGCAACAATACAAGTTACTTTGACACAATTGAGAATGTTTAGAATGCTTGTTTTTGAATCCTCTCCTCAAAAGAGAGAGAAATAAAAACATACATTGCTAATAAATTTTCAAAGTTTTTTTTACTGTCCTTTTGAAGCATGTGCCTCCCTGACTCTGGTTACCCGTAAATTAAGCAATACTAACTGGTGGGCTAATAACTTTTGAGCATGGTGGCCAGTTCAGAATGTTACTTAAAGAGAAACATGGATATAGTCTTGGCTCTCCAGGAAGGCAGACGTAAAGGACACTAGCAGCAATTTGATAGAATTATAAACTGCAGTCAGGGTGACTGGCTGGGTTTTCTGTTATAAAAAAAACAGTAATATCAGCTTCACACATAGACACTGTAATGTACGCAGTGTCAAAAGCAGGTTAGAGATTGATTTCTCTCACTCTCTGTAGAACACATTGGAGGTCAGTACTTGGACTCTTTTGAGTCAGTAGACTATGTCACTACAGAGAGTCCTTTCCTTACTGTGTTCAGATATTGCCTGACTGTTCGTTCAGCTAAAGAGTGTTTTGTTGCTTAAAAACATTTCAAATATACGCAAGCAAATTCAGTTCCATAGAGGAAATCATGAGTCTTAATAAGTTTCTGCTTGTCTCTAACTTTTATAAAAGAGGTCTAGTTCCATTCGAATTTGGAAATCATAGCCGTAGCTTGAGCATGTGAGACCTACCGTGTTAAGTGGTAATTCTAATTTATTTGCGCCAATAAGAAATGCAAATTGTTTTAGAAGAATTTTTCCCCTTGCTAACTGTAGTTTTTAAGATCACTCTTTTGCCAAAAGTGAAATTCGTGATGAAGCTTGGCTCATAAGCAAATTGTTGCCAGGCTTTGGTTTCCTTGGACTCAGTAACATAAAGAACTGTTAAGGGTCCAAGGGGTCAGAATGCCTTTTCCTTACAATTTCCTCCTTCCATTTGGTGGAGGATCGTTTTACTTTGAACAAAATATCTAATGTTGAGATCATTGTCACTTAAGACTGAATTAAACAAAATGACATTATTTGGCAGAACCTGCTTATATATTCCACGCACACATCAGAGAGCTGGGAAACGCTTGTAATTTACCAGCCCTTGCTGTGGAGGAAAAAAATAAAATAAAATTACCTGAGGGGGTCCTTCTCAGCTTCAGTGCGTCTGGAAGTGAACCCTAAAAACACTTAACACAGAAAAAACTAATGGGAATGTAAAACTGCACATCTTTAAGGTGAATAGAGGTTTGTTTGGGTCGAGACCCCCCTGAAAAGCCCGGTTCTCTGAGTCGCGCTATGCTCTCTTATAAGGAAAATCTGGGAAAGTTCATTTGCGAAGGTATAAGTCACAGTTATGTAAATTAATTCTCTCCACTTTGGATGCACTTTAAGTGATCTGAGTCAGCCTACTTTGCAGCATTCTCTGAATGCATTGTCCCTAGAGCATACTAAATATAGAGAAAAGGTATTCTTTTCATAAGATTTTGTTTGATTTCATAAAATTTAAAGTATGCATGCCTTCAGTTTTAAGCATTGTACATTCTGTTCATTTTTATCTTCTTAAAGGAGGTGCCTATGGACAATATTTCAAGGCAGTAGCAATTTTTAATGTTTTGGCATTTCCTTTTTTTAGAAAGTATAGGAATTATACTTTTTCTATCATAGCTTTGCACATTGGAAAGCAACTTTTTAAAGTCAGTCCCCTGCTTAGCTATTTCTGTGCATCTGTCTTACGGCTTAATGCAAATGAGCTTTCTAATGTCTGCTGAGGTACATATAAATATATGTGTGTATATTTATGTATCTGTGATATGTATATGTTTTTAAGAACATTGTGCAGTTAAAGAAAAAATCATAGATACATTTTTTGGCATTTTGTTAAAACTTTTTAAATTAAGTTACTGGAATTTTGAGGAACTCATCGTTTTTTGTTTTGTTTTGCTTATTCAATGATTAAAAAATCCTAGCCTCCCCCAGCCCTGTTCCATGACCTTAACCAGGTTTACAATTAGTTTCGCATACACTGAGCAAAGTTGAGCATGGAGTATTTGTTTCCTTAATGTGCCTATCTGCTATATAAATCGGCTGTGTCTTTGCTCCCAGCTACCCTCAACCTCATTACAGATACCTATTACGTTCCTTCCCCCATGCGGTAATGAGACTGCTTGCTGCAGCATGCTCTTCGCTCTGAGTTTAGTTTAAAAGTCTATGGGGTTTATGGGCTGCAGCTCTGACTTCTTTCCCCTTCAAATGGCTTAGCCAGTTAAGAAAATGCTAATTGAATGCTGCTAATCATTTTTAAAGGCATGTAGAAATTACCTGGAAATAATGGCCTCGTGGAACACAGCAGAGCAGCCACAAAAATATTTTTATTTCATTTTCCAAGAGAGAAGCAGTGGGGTTTCCTGGACAAAATTAAAAAAAAAAAAAAACCAGATTTCTCTGCTCAACATATAACTGAATTAATCCCCCCCCCCCCAAAAAAAAAACCTTAAAAATGTTAGAGACTTTTTAGCAAGTCCACGTGTAATGTCACCAGTGCTTTTTCGGATGGGACTGAAGGATGTTTTGTTCTCAGGCTCAACTTCGCACATCTAACAAAGAACTGATTTGCCTGTGACATTTGCTCTGTTCAACGGATCTGTTGGTGTCACTCCATCTGCAAGCTGGAAAAAAAAAACAGGAAAAAACAAAAAACAAAACAAAACAAAAAACCTTCTAGTCAGTGGCACCCAAGCTGGTACACAAAACCAGGTTGCAGTGGGCATCTCTCCCCACCACAGTGACCCAAAAAAGCCAAAGCCAAAAGTGTCACTGGGTGTCGATTTCTCGTTCCCATACAGCTATTTATTTGATCAGGTGTGAATTAGAGTTGTTCATTAAACACGGTTGTTATTCGGCACAAGAGGGTTAGGAGACAGAGGAAGTAGCTGCCTACAACAGTAATTAAACATGTGTAACCAATTAGAGGCTTTTCCACGATGGTGCAAGCATATAATTTGCTAAGTCTTTCTATGAGCATGGATGAAAATAGGTACAAAAAGTGTGTCTGACTGCAACATTCTCATGCTAAACATGTCAACATAAATGAACTTTAAATATATAATTCCTGGTTTGTTAACAAACCACTGAACTCTATTGGCTAATCACAATAACATGTAATTTCAAGTTCATTTCGCCAAAGAATATTGCATCTGACAGAGCCGATTAATTGTACTAAACATGATTCATTTTTAGGCCTAGTGTATATTGATAGTCATCTGGCAAGTCCTAAAGTGTAGAGGGCCTCTGCCTTCCAAAAGAGCCAAGAGGTAGGAGAGAGAAGGACACCACCATTAGGATCCGAAGAAGCGCTTGTAGTTTCTTTCTTGTGTTCACAAATCATAGTATTTAGCCTAAATTTCCTACGTGAAATAAATGCCTATTGATTCCAAAGGTTCTGGAGGATCATGTTGATCGGCACCGCCTCAGCTGGGCTTAGCGATGATGAATCCACACCACACCGGCTTCCTGTCAGGTGCCGGTGTGTGGGAAAGGTTACGGCTTAGCTCCGGCGATGTTAAGTGAACTGGCAGAGGCGTCTCTAATTTTGTTGGAAATGAGGAAGCCCATGGTAAAGGGGAATCCTAATGAGCCCGTCGAAGGCTGGCTTTGTACCCAACAGACAGGGTGGCTGCGGATTGTATGAAGATATTGGAAATCGATGGCTTCTATGGAATTTCATTAAGAAGCAGTATCCACAATTGATAGAGCCTCATAATTTGATGGATTGTGCTAAGAAAATGATTAGCTAGCTAGAAAGAGTCATAGAACACACACGCTGGGACGTCAGAAATGTTGAAGTGGGGTAATTTGTACAAAATAAAAAATATTGATTTTACTGATGTGCAAAATTTTGAAATGGAGGGCGGCTGTCTGGCTGATGTAATCTCTTGGTTTCCTAGGCGTCCCCGGGGACGGTGCTGAGGACGGGGAGAGCGGCAGTGAGAGCAGGAGCGGCGGCGAGGAAACCAGCGTGTGTGAGAAGTGTTGTGCAGAGTTCTTCAAGTGGGCAGACTTCCTGCAGCACAAGAAGACTTGTACTAAGAACCCACTGGTGCTGATCGTGCATGACGATGAGCCAGCGCCGCCCTCCGAGGACTTTCCAGAACCTTCTCCCGCCAGCTCGCCCAGCGACCGCACTGAGAGTGAGGTGGCTGAGGAGGTGGCACCCACGGAGGGCAGCGAGGTGAAGGCTCCAGCAAAGGAGGCTGAGCCCATGGATGTGGAGGCATCAACAACGGACAAGGGCCCTCCGGGCCCAGGTGTGCCCCCACCGCCGCCTGCACTGCCACCACAACCGGAACCCGTGGCCTTCAGCATGCCTAGCACCAATGTGACGCTGGAGACCCTGCTCAGCACCAAGGTGGCGGTGGCACAATTCTCCCAGGGTGCACGTGCGGGCGGCACGGCAGGCGCCGGAGGCACCGTGGGCGCTGTGGCCATCCCCATGATCCTAGAGCAGCTGGTGGCGTTGCAGCAGCAGCAGATCCACCAGCTCCAGCTCATTGAGCAGATCCGCAGCCAGGTGGCCCTGATGAGCCGCCAGCCCGGGCCTCCACTGAAGCCCTCGGCCAGTGCCCCTGGCACCGCCTCGGTACAGCTGCAGGGCCTGGCTCCACACACAGCTCTCCAGCTTTCCGCTGGACCCGCCACTGCCTCTGCCGGCTCAGGCTCCACCCTGCCAGCGCCCTTCGATGGCTCCCAGCACCTGTCTCAGCCTGCCTCTGGCACGAGCACTCCCGGCAGCGCCAGTGCTGCCCCCACCGAATCCGGGGCACACCCCGCCTGCAGCACTGGCCCTGCTCCGGGAGTCGTGGCCGCAGCTTCCAGTACAGTGGGCAACACAGTGCAGCCCCAGAATGCATCTACGCCCCCGGCCCTGGGTCCCGGGCCTCTCCTCAGCTCAGCCTCCAGCCTGCCAAACCCTCTGCTACCTCAGACTTCATCCAGCAGTGTCATCTTCCCCAACCCCCTGGTGAGCATCGCTGCCACAGCCAATGCTCTGGACCCGCTGTCGGCTCTCATGAAACACCGCAAGGGCAAACCCCCTAACGTGTCAGTGTTCGAGCCCAAGGCCAGTGCCGAGGACCCTTTCTTTAAGCACAAGTGTAGGTTCTGTGCCAAGGTCTTCGGCAGCGACAGCGCCCTGCAGATTCACTTGCGTTCCCACACTGGGGAGCGGCCCTTCAAATGCAACATCTGCGGGAACCGCTTCTCCACCAAGGGCAACCTTAAGGTCCACTTCCAGCGGCACAAGGAGAAGTACCCCCACATCCAGATGAACCCCTATCCTGTCCCAGAATACCTCGACAACGTGCCCACCTGCTCCGGCATCCCCTATGGCATGTCCCTGCCCCCAGAGAAGCCAGTGACCACCTGGCTGGACAGCAAGCCAGTGCTGCCCACTGTGCCCACATCAGTAGGGCTGCAGCTACCCCCAACTGTCCCTGGCACCCACAGCTACACCGACTCCCCCAGCATCACCCCCATCAGCCGTTCCCCACAGAGGCCCTCTCCAGCATCCAGCGAATGTACCTCTCTGTCTCCGGGCCTCAACAATACTGAGTCTGGTATCCCAGTGAGGCCGGAGTCACCCCAGCCGCTCCTCGGTGGGCCTTCAGCTACTAAAACGGAGCCAGTCAGCCTGCCTTGCACTAGTACAAGGACGGGGGATGCCCCTGTGGTGGGCGGGCAGGTCAGTGGATTGCCCACTTCAACTGCCACCACTGTCACAGACAGCACCTGTGCAAGCCTCGGGAGCCCCGGACTTCCGGCTGTTTCTGACCAGTTCAAGGCCCAGTTTCCTTTCGGCGGGCTGCTTGACTCTATGCAAACGTCAGAGACCTCGAAACTGCAGCAGCTGGTGGAGAACATCGATAAGAAGATGACTGACCCGAACCAGTGCGTCATCTGCCACCGTGTGCTGAGCTGCCAGAGCGCCCTGAAGATGCACTACAGGACACACACGGGGGAGCGGCCCTTCAAGTGCAAGATCTGTGGGCGCGCCTTCACCACCAAGGGCAACCTGAAGACGCACTTTGGGGTGCACCGTGCAAAGCCCCCACTCCGAGTGCAGCACTCGTGCCCCATCTGCCAGAAGAAGTTCACCAATGCCGTGGTGCTGCAGCAGCACATCCGCATGCACATGGGGGGCCAGATCCCAAACACGCCGCTGCCCGAGGGCCTGCAGGAGGCCATGGATGCTGAACTGCCCTTTGACGAAAAGAACGCAGAGACCCTCAGCAGCTTCGACGATGACCTTGATGAGAACTCCATGGAGGAGGACTCGGAGCTGAAGGACACGGCCAGCGAGTCATCTAAACCACTTCTCTCCTATTCGGGGTCCTGCCCGCCCTCACCCCCATCTGTCATCTCCAGCATTGCTGCCCTCGAGAATCAGATGAAAATGATCGACTCGGTCATGAACTGTCAGCAGCTGGCCAGCTTGAAATCAGTGGAAAACGGGTCTGGGGAAAGTGACCGCTTGAGCAATGATTCCTCCTCCGCGGTAGGTGACCTGGAGAGCCGCAGTGCAGGCAGCCCCGCTCTGTCTGAGTCCTCATCCTCCCAGGCTCTGTCGCCAGCTCACAGTAATGGTGAGAGCTTCCGTTCCAAGTCACCAGGTCTTGGCCACCAGGAGGATCCCCAGGAGATCCCACTGAAGACTGAAAGGCTGGAGAGCCCACCCCCCGGCCCAGGAAATGGAGGTGCCCTGGACCTGACAGCGGGCCACCCTGGGCGGCCACTCATCAAGGAGGAGGCCCCTTTCAGCCTGCTGTTCCTGAGCAGAGAGCGGGGTAAGTGTGTGAGCACTGTGTGTGGTGTCTGTGGCAAGCCCTTTGCTTGCAAAAGCGCGTTGGAAATCCACCACCGCAGTCATACCAAGGAGCGGCCATTTGTCTGCACGGTCTGCAGGCGAGGCTGCTCCACTATGGGTAACTTAAAGCAGCACTTACTGACACACAAGTTGAAAGAGCTGCCTTCTCAGTTTGACTCCGACTTTACTCTAGGTCCCAGCCACAGCACACCTAGCCTGGCCTCCAGCCCCGCGCCCACCATGATCAAAATGGAAGTGAACGGTCACAGCAAGGCCATCGCACTGGGTGAGGGCCCAGCCCTACCAGCTGGAGTCCAGGTCCCCACTGGGCCCCAGACAGTGATGAGCCCTAGCCTGGCACCCATGCTGGCACCCCCACCACGGCGGACACCCAAGCAACACAACTGTCAGTCATGTGGGAAGACCTTCTCCTCTGCCAGTGCCCTGCAGATCCATGAACGCACCCACACCGGGGAGAAGCCCTTCGGTTGCACCATCTGCGGCAGGGCCTTCACCACCAAGGGCAATCTCAAGGTAAGAGGGCCACAAACGTGAGGCTATGGCCAAGCCACATGGCCCCTGTGGATGGCCCTGCACCCCGTGTCTAAGCAGAGATTCTGGCTTCACACTCTTATGTATGTAGACACGTGTGGAATGGGTTGGTTGTACAGTATGAGTGTAGATAGTATGTGCTTGTGTATACATGTGTGTATATGAGTAATGAACATATGCACATGCATGTACACACACTCAAAAAAAGTGCATCCCATTTAAATAGCAGTAAGTGAGTCCATGAGGCTCATGTCTGCCTGCTCCCCCCGCCCCCATGGTATCAGCCTGCTCCAGAGCCTCAAGGTCATGGCAGACACGTGGTGAGCAGGCCCAGGATTAAAAGCTCTTGAATCTTGGTCCTTAAACAAAATGAATTTGGTCCTTAAATTTAGCATAGAGCAAAACGAGACTTGTTCTGTGAATTCTAGAATGTTCTGTTGTCTGTGTGGCTGCAGACAGGGCCCTGGGAGGGGAGGGACACCAGGTGAGAGGTTTCCCACCATGTGAAGCCTGCTGAAGACCAGGTACAGATGGGTGTTCTCACTGACTGCTGGCAGGTGCCGCCGCAGGCCACTCCCCGTTCCAGGCTTCAGCCAAGCAGACACCACCTTTGCGGGGCTAAAATAGTTCCTCTCTAAAGAAAGCCAGGGGCCAATCCCTGTGGTTTCTGTGCTGGCCCAGTGCTGATGGGACAGGAGCCTCCTGAGGACCGTGCGCTCTGGCTGGCCCACGAGGTCTTAGTGCTCTCTTTTCTTGTTTGAAAGAAAGCAAGAGAAGAGAAGGACAGTCAAAGAGTTCAAGTTTAAGACCTTTTACAAGCTTGAACATGGACTTGGGGTGGGGGGTCGGGGGGGGGGGCTGAGTCTAGTCTGCTTGTTGAGTTCCAGGCCCGTGGCAGTCCTTACCTCCCCCTACCCAAAAAAGGTGTAGTATGGTTGAAGAATAACCAGAAGTTGTCCACTGACCTCCAAATGTAGACATTGAGGTGGGGATGGATGAAGCAGTGGAAAGGTCCTTTCTCCTTGAAGCTCTAAAACCTTCTCAAGCAGTCTTGGGGGAGGGGATGTTGGTGTCTAACAAGTTTGTCCATTTACATGCTGGTTGTGCTTTTTAGAGTCACAGAATGCAATACTGCGCATATTGTACAAGGTGCCCAGGCGAGCCCACCTAACTGCATTCTGTTGCCTAACTGCATTCTTTTTAGAGTCACAGAATGCAATACTGCGCATATTGTACAAGGTGCCCAGGAGAGCCCACCTAACTGCATTCTGTTGCCTCCATGCTAGAATGCATGCTTAGAATGCAAATAAGTCACACGAAACATTGAGACCAAGACACTGCTGCTTGTCAGTTCTAGACTTGCTTACTTGTGGCTTGTTTCTCCGTGTCTCCCACAGGTACACATGGGCACCCACATGTGGAACAATGCACCTGCAAGGCGTGGCCGCCGCCTGTCTGTGGAAAATCCCATGGCCCTGCTTGGTGGTGACGCTCTGAAGTTCTCTGAGATGTTCCAGAAGGACCTGGCGGCTCGGGCCATGAACGTTGACCCCAGCTTTTGGAACCAGTATGCCGCTGCCATCACCAATGGACTTGCCATGAAGAACAATGAGATTTCTGTCATCCAGAATGGAGGCATTCCTCAGCTCCCAGTAAGTCTAGGCGGAGGTGCCATCCCGCCTTTGGGTGCCATGGCTGGTGGGGTGGACAAGACACGCACTGGCAGTAGCCCGCCCATTGTCAGCTTGGACAAAACAAGCTCAGAGACGGGAGCCAGCCGGCCATTCACAAGGTTCATTGAGGATAACAAGGAGATTGGAATAAACTAGTCAGATATACTTCAGACTTCTCCCTCCTGCTCCATCCCAAGTCCACAGTTTGAGCATCAGGCTTTGGACCCCACATGCCTGGGCTTTCACTAATGTTTTATCCATGACAGGAAATACCTGCACCGTGTGGCTGCTGTAAGGTGGCCTGGTGAGTGCCCCTTGGCGCGTCTTCAACAGTTTGACTGTTCTTGAGAACTCTGCAACCTTTTAAGCAAATTTCAGACAAAGGCTTAAGTGCTTGGAAAACTGCCTTAGGAACAGAAAGAGCTCAGACCATATCTACTTCATTGCTCCTAGAACCTAGTGACCCCCTCGTGTGGGGGAGCAGGGTCCCCTGTGGTAATCGAGTGAGCTGTATTCCATGGTTTTGTTCAAATTCTGTAGGCACTTGAACTCTGTTTTAGGGACTCTTCATCTTGAGGAAGCAGCTCAGTGCTTCAAATGCTGTGTGTTATGACAGTCTCTTCGTCTATAGTATTTATGTTAAGATTATGCGGGTAACAGACAATAAAATAACCCAACCTTAAATGAGGATCTTGTATCACAGAATACATCTGGCTACATGATTTTTTTTAAAGCAAGAGTTGCTTTATTATAAATAAGTGGATTAATTAAATGCAGGCAAAATTGTGACGTTCTATTGGGAAAGATAGCATGCTTTTTGTGTGCAAGTACCTGTCAGTAACACCCCCCTCCCCTTTTTTTAATTTAAATGTTTGTAGCTGCTATGTGAACGGTTGTTCTCTAGTGTGGTCTGTAGCCCAGCAGTTGATTGGGAACAAGTTACAGACAAGCATCACCGTAAAATGATTCGCAGCATTATAAACAGTTGTGAGTAAATATTTCGCATTATCGACGCTGTATAATAAAGAGGTAATGTTTGTATAATGTGGTTGCAAATCTTAATTTATACAATTGCACTTTTAGTATTTTGTATTAGGGAGGTTTGTCTATAATTTGAGAATTTACAAAAGATGTAAAGTATTTTATAAATAGTACCTCGGTTTAAAGAAAATGGAGAAAAAAATATGTCACAGTTTGTTTTGTCTTAAAGTTGAACGTGAGAAATCTATGCTGTTTGAGCAGAGAAGCCACCAAGGCTTGTCAGCACCTCAATAAAATAAGGCCTGCCATTTCTTAAATTAACCTGATTTATTTAACTTTTCTACAAAACCCATTGAAAAACTGTGAGCACCCTACCAAAACTTTGACAAATTGATCTTAGTTCTGTGACATAGAAAAGAAAAAAAAAAACAAACCCAACAGAGTGAACATTGTGTAGGTGTGACTTACTGTAGGCTCGCCTCTTCCTCCCACACACATGAGATGTGACTGCCTCATAGCTCTGGCCATGGCGTGAAGGAGAACCGTGAGTGTCTGGCAGTAGTCAGTCATAGCTTTGACGTTTTCTGAGTCCATGAGTTATTGTCTTTCCAAGAGCCAACACAGTGCAGTGTCCTGATGATCCAAAAAAGTCTTTGCTGATGACTTGTCTAAACCGCATGCAGTGAGCAAAGAGGCCAGATGCAGGGAGGCGGGGCTGAACCCAAACTTGACCGTCAGTGTTGTGTGTACTACCTCATTTTCGTGCATTGCAAGCATGCTGGGATGTGACACGATGACCTCCCCACAGAATTGCTCAAGACGTAGGTAGCTGGGGACCTCGACAGGGAGTGGTCTGCGCCTGGAGGCTGAAGCAGACAATGTGAGACAGACGGATAGAGCAGTCACCTCAAACAACTGAATCAACAGGAAAAGGCGCTGCAGGGGAGTGACTACCGCTGGCCTGCTGGCCCGTGGCTGAGCAGAGAGCATCTGGGGCTCCTTATCTGTTTCTGTCTTTGGAAATGAACACGGAACTCTCTGACTCTCTTTTCCACATAGTGAGATGGAGCGTCTCCAGGCCATGCCATCTCTTGCTGGGGGACGGGACCGGGTGCTTCGGCTTTGGGAAAAGGAAGAAAAGTGGCTAATGTTGCCGGGCTCTGGGCAGTTGAACGTCTTGTTATTTATCTGTGTCCTGGTGTGTTTGTCCCCACTCTCGGTTGGTATTTGGCACCATGTTAGTGTTCTTCTCTCAAAACGATGTGTATATAACTTAAGAGAAATGTAAAGCATTATAACTGAGATGGCTGAGGAAGGTGCCGTGACCACCACCATTCTGTGTTCAGGGCCGGCTGTCCCTCTGCGTGGTGAAGAGAGACACTATTTTTATAAATGTAAAACCACGCGGGGCGAGGGCCACCCGGAACCAGCCAGGCTGTTTCGTAGATCCAATATATTTTATGATTAAATCTTGTGGCTTGACACATCTACTGACTGAAATGGATGTCTTAGTCTAGGTTACTATTTTTGTCATATGAACCGAATAAAATGCAGGATGTCATATTATTTCTGAAGTGTGTCCCCTGATTCTTCTTGGTGGAATTTGCAGTGCTGGTCACTGGTGGTGAACGGGCGTCTGTGGTGTTTTCCACGGGAAAAGTCAGCAAGGGTTGACAACATAAATCTCAGCAATGTCTAGGAGTACTTAGATTGATCTTGAATTTTTTTTTTTCCCCAGTGCTGGGTATAGCGCCCAGGGCCCTGTACGTGCGTGATATCCAAGCACCCTGCCACTCGTCCGTATATCCTTCCTCTCATTTCTTTTTTATTTTTCCCCAAATAAAAATAAATCTCATTGTGGATATTGTTTTCCTTCTGTCGTGGGAGACAGTGCAGTAGAGATGCCTGCCGGAGAGTCCCAGCCATGCTGGGGACTGCCTTCCCGTCGTCTGCGCTGAGGGGACATAGCAGCTCCCAGGTCACTTGAACAAATAGATGCTCTCGAATTAGGAAGTACAAGAATAAGAGTGTGCTCCCGGGTACCACATGCGGCAGACAGTCTGTACGATCTCCGACACCGGCCTCTGTCTACTCCCAGTGGAGATGTCATTTCTTTCTAAATTAGCTTTGTCTCACAGATACTTTGCTAAGACTTCTGACTTATTTAAAGCGCCTGGGTATTATGTTAGAGAACCCATTTCTTCATTTTTAAACATTAAATAACTATTGATACCCAGCAGCTGAAGTGGCTTAGGTCAGGAACATGGTGGAAGAATAGTTCTTTTGAGAGTGAGAAAGGCACCAACCGCTAATCCAGAGGGCCAGGCCACCCTTCACTGTTCCCAAGCCTTAGGAATAAAACCGTGTTGATGTACTTGAACTAAGTCAGATAGTAAACTCAATCTTTTTTTTTTTAAAAAAAAGAGACATAGCCAAGACCCCACAACTGCTTAGAATCACCAATACAAATTAAAATTCAAGAGAAAAAAGGAGCTATCTCTTCTATTTCAAAATTATTTTTAAGTAGCAAGTCAAGAGGTATCTGGGCTTCGCACATGTGGGTCCTACTTCTGACCCCAGCTGTGGTACTCAAAAGAATCCTAAGTGGCAACCATCCCTAAAAATTATTTAACTGCATTTCTGTTCTAACTCCATTGCAGGATCCGCTAACATTTAAACTAATTAGGAGCAGCGCTACAGGGCCAGACAGGAATACTCTTGTCTCCGGGGATGACAGTAGACTGCGGTATCCCTCTTGCTTTTCCTTCCTGTGTGGCAGACAATACCTGCTCCCATGTGGTATTTCGTAAGCACAGTCGATGGCAGGGGCATTTCTTTATTCCTGAGCACTGTCTGCACTCCCAGCCCACCACCAGCGTAAGACCACTCTTGTCCCCCGGCTGCAGGTCTCCAGCTGCAGACGCCTGAACCCTGTGTGTCTCCCTCTTGGTGCATTCTTGAGGCAAAGCAGCGATGATGTGTGACTGTGGCTCATTGTCTAGCCTGTCCCCACCACATACTCCAACCAGCCTAGCTCACTTACTAAATACCAGAGCTAAGGTAGGGTGGACACTTGCTTGTTTTCTGTTGAGGTTTCTTGTGACTGAGCGCTTCACCAGAGGACAGGATGGGACACATTTTTGTCTCTTGGTTGATTTGGGAAAGGTTAAAATTTGACCTACAAAAAAGTATTTCTGATTATAATAAGGAAAATTCTTTTCCTCTTTACTTAAAGAGAAAGGACTGGTATTAACTCTGGGCATTCTTTATAGAGGGAGAGCCTTAAGAGCAAGTCCCAATACCGTCATCTTCAGTACTGTAGTACTGAGTCAGAGGCATGCATGTAACTGGATCTCCATGTGTTCTTGGGGTAGGCTCTGCAGAGGGTCAAGGCAGGAGCTTGCAAACATGCAAGAGATGGAGCCTCTCCCTCCCCTCACTTGGTCTCCTTGCTTGGTGGAGCTCAGAAGTTGATGATATACTCAAATCCCTCCACTTCTAAAACCCCATGTTTTTAAGCCACTCATAACATACCTTTCCAGTCATGAGTCAATGGACAGAGTAATTGACGGTATTTATATAGAGAGAATGGGAACGATTACCCGAGAATATCACCCCATAACACAACATTTTTCTTACAGAAGACAGCTGGAAGAATTCTGCGGGGTCGTTTTGGGGCTGTGGAAATGTGTTTCTGTCTTTACTCGGGAAAAGAACAGCAGCAAGCCTTCAGCTCATTGGAGTTCTTTTCAATGCTGCAGTCCCTATGGTGAAATAAAAGCACTTTCTGTGAGCACTATGCTGACTTCCTTTTCTGTCAGAAAAGAGATTTTTTTAAGTGTTTTGGCTTTTTTTGTATACATTGCATACACGCACACGCACAAGTGAACACCCCCCCTGAGGAAGATCCGAATGCTTGGGTTAACATGGTGGTTATTTCCTGATCATTAAAAATACTCAAGAAGCCACATCAGCTAAGCGGCCAACACCCTGATTTACAGCTCTATCTGCATCCTTCCTTTCTTTGCCGGCATCCCAGTGTGTAATCTAGACAAGGCAGCCTTAAGCGCACCCACTTGAGACCTGCGGTACAGCATTCACTGGGCTCGGGGAAACCTGGTGGGAGAATCAGGAGGGGCATTCGACAGAAGTGCATGGTGTCAGCATGTGTAAACAAAGCCAGTGAATGCTGCGCCCTGTCCGTGGGCCGAGAGGGAGAACCTGACCATACCAGCCTGCCTACTTGCTCACTGTACGGGACCTCACTTGGGAAAATAAGCCTTGGGGTATACATTTCCAAAGGTGATTTGTGAAAAAAGGGGTCCTATAGTCACCCCCACATGTTCTAAATTGGTATGACATACTTTAAAAAAAATCCTAGAACGTCTGTAAACTAGAAATTTCACAGAGAAGCATGGATCATTCCTTTCACTTCTCATCCATGTAGTATGCTAAGCGCTCACTGGTTTTACTTACTTGGGTTCAGTTGAAGGACACAGTTTGTTTTGCTTTTTTTTTTTTTTAATACAAGTAGAGATGAATTTATTGATTTTTGAGGCAGCTTCTTTCTACACAGCCCTTACATGTCCTGGAACTCGTTATGTAGTCCAGGCTGGCCTCAAACTCACAGAGATTCACCTGCCTCTGCCTCCCAAGTGCTGAGATTAAAAGCTACTACACCTGTGAGGTGAAAAATTTTAAATGTCAAAGATCACCACTTTTTTTTTTAACTTTTAGAACCAGCAGATCTTTTGATGATACTTGAGATACAAAGTTGTTTGTTTTGTTTTTTTCCTATTTATTATGCCAAGAACAATTTAGGAACAACTGCCCTCATCCTGATTTACAGAAAATGTGTGGCGTCCTCTGTGCTGCTGTTGAAGGGATAAAAAGGGGCCTGAAAAATAATTTCCCCTGCAAAGGATCAAAGTTTTAGGGATATTTTATAAGGAACTGCTTGAGGCCTTCCTCCCCACAATTGCAAGTAATTGCCAAATAAATGAGATTTCGACAGAAATCCATCCCAGCCCTTATTTTGCGGTGGGTTTTGCACTGTGACTTTCAGTAGTGTATGTAGAGTTCCCTGTGAATGCTGCAGATATCCTGGGACCTTTGTCAGAATCACGCATGACATCTGGAATATCCCATGAGACAAGTTTAACAGCCAGGGATCATTTTTTTTTACCTGGAGATTTAAAAAAATATACTCGAATTCCAAAGACATCATTGGGAACCAGTTCTGTTATTTGTCACCAGTGTATAGATGCTTCTCCAGTAATGAGCTGAAATCGCTGAAGTTTCAGGCCAGAAGTACCTGGGTCTTTATTACTGAGAAAAGACCCGCGTGAACGATTCTGGGCCGGATTCTGACAATTGGTTCAAATGAGCCTCACTGATAAATATTTATGAACAGTTTTTCCAGCTGAACTCTGAGCCTGTTCTTGTGAATCTCAGGCGTTTTGTAGGGTCTGAGACCAAGCCTGGCAGGTAAGTCCCCAGCTCTCCCATCTCCTTTTTCCCCTTGTCCACCCACTCTCTGTGTTGCCCTTACCCAGAATTTAGTTGATGGCTTGTTTACTTGTGTGGCTTTTCGTTTGTCCTTTTGTTGTTGTTTTTGCCCCCATCTGTCCTGGATTACTGAAGAATGTGGGATATCAATTTAATTATAATAACAATCTGGTTATTTCAGGATGGTCCTCTAAGTCAAGCTGTGACCCCTGGCATCTTCTCCTTCTGGACTGGGTTAGATGATCAGTTTTAGAACTGCAGGCTCAGGGGTCTTAGGAGAAATTAAGATCACAGATGGACCCTGCTCTTACTAGAAGCAACAGTCAAAACTATCACAAACCGTGAAGGAAAAGTCAACTGCTGAGTGTCTGGAGACCCTTCCTGGATGGCGCTATGCTCAGCCTAGCCCTTCCTGGTACCTGTGGGCTGGGGTGATCTGTGCATGTGTTTTCTGCTCCCATGTGTGGCCCACCTGCCATGGGGATGCAAGCTCACTCCAGGATTGATCACATTATAGAGACAACCAAAGGAACTGGCTTTGACTCTTTCGCTTGTCACGGGCAAGGGATGGAGCCAGCCTGCTATCCACCAAGGGCATCAAGGGAATAATTGTAGGCTATGTAAACATAAATGCATTAAAAAAAAAGCATTATAATCACAGACAGCCCCCGCAAAAGGGCCACCATGCTATTGTATGGCAATGAAGGATAGAAAGAACCTACTTGCAGGAAATTGTAGGAAGAATAAAATGGTACTTGGATTAAAATGACCTTTTGAAAATTTCACTTTTAAAAATCTTAAGCCCCAATTTTTAATCTTAACAACCTTTTGGCAAGAACAAACTCAAATTGTTTGCTTCCGAGTTTTTAGCATTTAGTAAAAATTTCTGCATTTATTACCAGGCAATAAGTCCCTGCAAGACAGACTTCAGAGTAAAACTCAGCTTTGCAGGGAGAGGCACGCTGACTCAGATCGTCCATTTGCCCCTCCAGAATGACAGATTCAGCTTTTGCTAGGAAGCAGGGCTAAGCTTAGGTACTTCAAGTTGTTCTTCCGGAGCGAAGATTCGGCTGTCTTCCTTCACTTTGTAGACACAGACAAAACCAGCGTGTGTTTGCAAAGCTGGCCTAGTAATTCCATGAAGAAGAAAAAAAAATGGCTCCATTTTGCCCCAGCACAGCTCAGTATCACTTGCACCTTCTCAGGTTTTGTAACTGAAGAGACCGGAGGCCTCTCTTCTGGTAACAGAATGCTCACGTAGCTTAGAGGAAGTACTTCTTAGGCCCCAGGGAGGTGACACTCTGTCCAGGAGGCAGGGCTCCCCAGAGCATGCAAGCAACTCACCTGTTTTTTTTTTTTTTTTCTAAAAGCTACAGAGGGAACCTTTCACGACATGTGGAAGCCAACATAAAACATTGTGAGTTTTCCAAACACTTGACTGCCTTTTAGGACTATAAATAAAATGTGTTCAAACAAGTTCCCAGGCTCCAGAGACTCCTGAGAACTCATGGGATGCTCCCATGCCTTTGGTGGCACCTGGCTTGGGCTCCGGTGTCACCCATAAGATATTGAGGGCTGGCTTCAGAGCTGAAGCCTTACATGTGATAAGAGCTTATCTGGATGGTGACCTCAGTCACAAGCCGTGTGTTCATGTATGCACACGTCCACTTCCACATACCTGAGTCACACACACACTTTTGAGGCCTGGCCCTGGAATTTGAGGGTGGGACAGGGCTGAGTCTGTCAAGTGAAGAGTACCTCAGTCCCCACCCCATACACAGAGTCCTGGGGTCTGCACCCAGTAGGGGGTGCAGTTAGCCGATGAGGGGAGCCCTGGGGAACAACCTGAGGATTTGGATATGGAGGACAGCTGGAGCTGTGTGGGGCCTCTGTGGTCCTGGGTGCCCAGTGCTCATAGCCAGTCCTTATCTGGGTCCCTTGGTCCATGCAGCTCCTAGAAACAAGGCCGGACCAAGCAGAGAGCATGAGCAGGGAGCACCAGCCATTTTGGAGCTGCAACAGGAAGGGTGGCTGCTCAGGACCCCATGGCTGTCCTGGCTTCAGAAGATCCTGTAGCCTTGTGAAAGGGACCAAGGCTCATCCAGGCTGAACCAGAGCAGCCTGGGCAGGCACTCCATCTATAGAGTTTGTTGTCCAGGCCCTTCTAAAATGCAGATGAGCTGGAAGTGGATGGAGCCCCTGCCCTGCAAAGGAGAACCAACCCTGGAGGCCCCAAGCAGGTACAGCACAGGGAAGGCCTCTGTCACCTGCAGAGGTGTCTGTAGGGTGGGCACATCGGCTCGTCCCTACCAAAGGCAACTTCCTCTATACTACCAGTTTCTGTTCCTCTCTAGGTGCATTCCTTTGGGACAGTGTATGGAAGAGGTATCTCAGGGGACTGGCAGACCCCAGTTTTTTACTCCTTAAGCACCCTACCACCAGCTCACAGGAATGACACATTCCCCCGCCCATCTGCCTGTTACCATAGCCACTGGCTTCCTGGGATATTACTCTAAAGTGAGAGATAATGTCATGTCCTTTTTAATTCCAAATACTGGCATGCTTCATGTCATTGCTTTTCTTGCTTTGAGACAGGTTTAGTTTGCAGACTGTCCTGGAGCTTATTATGTAACCGATACTCACCTTGAATTCACAGCAATCCTCCTGTCTCAGCTTACGTGCTAGGATTACAGCTATGAGCCACCATGTTGGTCCGATGGTTTAATTTTAAATATTGGCTCTCCTACACTCCGGCTCCCTGCTTGGAAACCCCCAGCATGAGTAGGCCCACAGGGCCGAGGACCACCAAGCCACGTCTTCTGGGGTCAGTGTAGAGCTACTCCAGTTGGGGGGGGGCTGATTAACAATGTAGGCCCCCTCGGGGACAGCAGAACGACGGCTCCAGTTGGTTCTGCTATAGAACTCACTGTAGAGCACGGCTCGGAGAACCCAGGGATTGACACGCTTCACAGTTAGAGAAGGGGTTCTCAACAAGTGGGTCGTGACCCCTTTGGCAAACCTCTATCTCCAGAAGCATTTACATGATGATTCATAACAGTAGCAAACTTACAGTTATGAAGTAGCCACACAACATGAGGAACTGTACTGAAGGGTTGCAGCATTAGGAATGCTGAGACCCACTGAGTTAGAGGAAAGGGTTCTGTTAGGATGGTGTAGCTGAGATGATTAAGGGTCATATGATATAACCAGAAAGGCTCATCACGTCCTGTCTGTAGCAATGTATTGTTATGCTCTTTGGACAGACCTGCTACCCAGCTCCCAAATGAATTGCACATGGAATCTTCTTATTCTTTCTTATAAACGTCCATCCTTAGCTTGGCTTGTTTCTTGCCTACATGTCTTAAATTAGTGTGTCTACCCTTTGCCCTCTGTTTTTCCCATTCTCTTGCTTTAAATTTTACTCTTACCCCATGGATTGTTGTGCAGCTGGATGGCTGGCCTCTGATGTCCTCCTCCTTCTCTGGCTATTTTTCCAGAACCCCTTCTCCTAGTTTTTTCCTATTTATCCTCTTTGCCTGCCAGCCCTGTCTATTCTTTCTCCTGCCTCGCTATTGGCTATTCAGATCTTTATTAGACCATCAGGTGGTCAAGACAGGCAAATATCACACCTTCACAGAGTTAAATGCAACAAACAAAAGTCACACACCTGAACATAATATCCCCAACACCTGACCTCTCCCTCGCTGCTCACTAACGTGGAGATATTCACAGGGTCAGAAGCCCGCTTAGGGAGAGGTAACAAGAAACCACATGAGCAGCACCACAATCCGTGTTCCTGCTCTACCCGACCTCTGAGGTCCACTCCAGCCACCTCTCTGGTAACTGTCCTGCTCTTTGCTGTACCACGTTCCTAACCCAGCAGGCATGCAAATGCTGGGCTGGTTAAACCTGAGATCTCTGGCCCTCCCCAGAGGCTGGGCTGCAGAGACCGCTGCTGATGCCCAGAGCTGGTCTGGTCCCCTAGTGCCTATCAATCCCAAGCACAGTCTCTAGAGCATGCCAGTCAGACTATCTGGGCTCTCTAAAGCAGAGTGTGTCACAGCCTCATCTCTGGAATGGAAGGCCTGGGACCTCCCACAGATCCTGATGCTGCTGTTGCTGCCACTGCTGACCCTGGAATACACCAAGTTCAGAGAGAAGGGGAAATAAGCATCATCAACACGGAACTGGCCCTCAGCTGTTAGGACATCTGACCACTGTGCCTCTCATACCTCCTGGGACACACAGTGGTGTCTGAAGGCCTTGGTGTTAGTATTCACGCAGGCCCCTGACAGGATCCGTCCTCAGCTGCAGCCACTAAGAGCACCTCCTGCGCACATTCCCTATGTTCCCTTTTAAAAGGTGGGCCTTGCCCACAACCCCCCCCCGCCCCCTTCCACCAATCTTGTCTCCTGGTCTCTGCCCCTCTCTGCCCCCTTCTCTGTCCCCTTTTCTGCCCCTTCTCTCCCCTCTTCCAATAACCCTCCCATATGAGTTTTGCTCCACCGTGTGGCTTCTCTTTGTGGCGTTTTTTAAATAAATTACAACACTTGGCCCTACCAGTTAAATTTGTATTTGGCTATGAATAGCAGAAACCTCATTTACAGCAGAACCCAAAAGTCCAGAGCTGGGTAGCTGCTCATGAGTGCCTCCTCAGAGACCTCATTCCTCCTGCTAATGCCGTGTTACCACAAGGTGGCTGCCACAGCCTCGGGCCATGCATGCATTTGTTCTCCATGCAGGAAGAAAGATGTGGAAGGATGCCAGAGCCTGGAAGCCAACCCCGTCTTCTGTCCCAACAGGAGCGGAAGTCATTTTTGCTCTTCAACTTGAATTTCTTGGGCCAACACTGGGTCATATGGCTGCCTCCAACCACAGGGTGGATGTGTGTGGATGGGAATTACATCTGCTGGCCACTGCCCAGTACCCTTGCCTCATCCTACAGCCACATCTTCCTAGTACCCGGCCAGTGCAGTCTCCTAGGCTCTCTCCCTTCAGCCTGCTATGCAAGGTCGTCTGGGAGCCATGCAGTTGAGAGGCTTTCATGCTGTTCTCTGATATGTGCAGCCTTGTGGACAGAGACCTGCGGATTCCAACCCTCATCCTGGTCACTTAAATTTAGGATCTGCGAGATGGGGCCCTTAGAGGCAGCTCCCCTGGACTTCTGTTGGGATGAGTCTGTGACTTAGCCGTGTAATACACTCCCTCGCCCCTGCTGGGAGGGCCCAGGACCCCTGACTGCGCGTGTGTCACGTCTTCAGCACCCATCCATCATTCCCAAGCTGAGCAGCAAAAGGACCAGGTGGTCTGGGAATATTGCTCTTGGAGCCCCTCAGAAGGCTGGTGGGGAGGCAGATAATAGGTCACGTCAGTGTCCAGGCTTAGTCAGTGACTTCCTCTCTATTGAGGTCTACTGGGGCAAGCTCAAAGTAAGCAAAGCAGACATGAGAGGGCCTATGCAGAGAGGAGACAGCCTCTGAAGGGGACAGTGAACACAGGGGTGGTTGGTAGGGATCAAATTTAAGAATGGGCAGCCAAGCATGGTGGCACACACCTTTAATTCTAGTCCTTGGAAAGCGGAGGCAGGTGGACCTCTGTGAGTTTGAGACCAGCCTGGTCTACAAAGGGAGTTCCAGGACAGGCAGAGCTACAGAATGTGACATTATCTCAAAATAAGTAAATAAATAAAAATAAATACAAACAGGTGGGATGCTGAAAAAAAAGCAAGTTGAGTGGCCAGCCACCAGGTAAAAAGCGACTATTCATCAAGTAGCCTAGTGGCAGGTGACCAGAGAGCATCCGGGACCTGTATCTCACACCAAACCGTGAGTTCTTAGTCCCCGGTCACAGCCATCTATTACAGAGCTAGCTTCTGACTGCCCGGTTTCTCGACTGTGTTTGCTGTCTTGGTATATTTCAGGAACCCCTGTCAAAGAGATGTTTGCCTTCCCTCTGCTGCTGATGCCCACGGCCACCTACATCGGGAGAGACCTGGGGGACCCAGGCCCTTCTAGTGGTTGCCTTATTCTAGGGTGTGGGGTGATGATTAATATGACCTCCAGTGTGAACCTTGCTGGCCTGAGGGTGGTGCTGCTGGATGCCACCTCTCCAGGGAGCTCTCAAGCCTCAACATTCGGGTGTGCTCTTAATCCCTGGATGGCTGATGGCATGCATGCAGAAATATTCTCAGAACCTGAAGGGAGTCTGAGTGACCAGAGAAAAGGCAGCCTCCTCCCCCCGCAAGAAACTTGATGATACCTCCCCTCCCCCTTTCCTTTGTTTTAATAGCGGCTGTTGGCTGGGCATGCACATCGGCTCTCTGCGGACACATCACTGTGTTTTAATGACATGGGCAGCAGCAGATGGAGGTGAGGATAACTGGAGAAGAAAAGGGTATTATTGGTAAATGCGCTGGAAGCCTTGCAAATTTGAGAGGATAAATTGAAATTTTACAGGACTAATGAGTTTTTTGAAAACTGTTAGCCAGGCTTGTCCAAACCGTTCTCTCCCTATTTAAGATTTTCTAAATTAGAAACTCAGAAATTTCAGGAGCTGTTTTGGTCCTGGAATGAATAAACAGCCCAAGGTAGATGGTGCGTTTCCATGTATTAAACTTACGTGTGTCTGGCTTGCATTGTAATCATAGTGTAATATTGTTATTAGGATTGATGGTCTGCTCAGGGCTCTAGCTTTATTGGGCTAAGGTCTAGAAACATAGGAACTGTCATTGGAATTCAGCTGTCAGAAAGAATCAAATTCTCGGCACCTGCACACACGTTTTGTATGTACTGAGGTGTGCTGGAATAGTTTCATACAAACCAAAAGATGAATGTAGAGGAAAATTCACTGTATTTCTGCAGGCATGCTCTGTTCAGGGCTTATAACCCTGTGGTTACAAAACCCTCAATTTGATTATTGGCTCTACTTATCATAGTCATTGTCTTAGGGTTTCTCTGCAAAGAGACATGACGACAGCAACTCTTATAAAGGAAAACATTTAATTGGCACTGGTTTGCTGTTTCAGAGGTTCATGGCGGGAAGCAAGGCAGCATGCAGGCAGGCATGGTGCTGGAGAAGGAGTTGAGAGTTCCACATCTTGATCCGCAGGCATCAGGGAGCGAACTGTGAGCCACACTGAGTGTAGCTTGCGCATATAAGACCTCAAGGTTGGCTCCCATAGTGGCACACTTCCTCCAGCGAGGCCACACCTCCTAATAGGGCCACCCCCTATTGGTCAAGAATTCAACACATGAGTCTATGGGAGCCTTTCCTAGGCAAATCACCACAGTTGTCATGGAAACCTGATGTTTAGAATCACACTTCAATACTCCAGTAGTACAACCTTTCAACCCTGGAAGCTCTAGAAGGAATATTTGTTTATTTATTTATTTGTGTGTGTGTGTATGTGCATTCATATGTGGAGACCAATGTTAGGTGTTGTTCTCAATCACTTCTGTCGTAGTCAATGTTCTATTGCTGTGAAGAGACACAATGACCATGGTAACTGTTACAAAAGAAAACCATTTAACTGGGACTGGCTTATAGTTCAGAGGTTTAGTCCATTGTCATCATGGTGGGAAGCATGGTGGTATGCAGGCAGACGTGGTGCTGGAGAAGTAGCTAGACTTCTACATCTGGATCAGCAGGCAGCAGGCAGGAACAGAACCACTGGGCCTGGCTTGAGCATTTGAGACCCCCAAAGCCCACCTCCTGTTACACTTCTTCCAACAAAGACACATCTCCTAATTCTTGTAATCCTCTCAAACAGTTCCACACTCCCTGTTGACCAACCATTCAAATATATCAGCTTATGCAGGGTGGTGGAGGCATTCTTCTTAAAACCACCACAGCTTCTCTACTCATTTTTTTGAGACATAGTCTCTCACATAACCTGGAGCCACAAGGATCCTCTTGTTTACATCCCAATCCTCCTGCCCAGCACTGCAGTTACAGGCTGGAGAGCCAGGCTTTGGTGTGACTTCCCAGCACAGCTGCAGGACCATGGTGTTCTCCAGAAACCAACCCCTGGCAGTGGTGGCCACCTAAGAAGCTTCAACCTGACTGTAACATCCAGGATTTCTACTGGGTCTCACACACATGGAACATGTGCAGGACTGACCCAATGCCCTGGAGGTCAAGTTGAAGGCATCTCATTAGGTGGCCATTATAACGGACACAGTGTGTCATGTCGTCAGGCCTTGGGTGAAACACTCCTACCAGGCATGTTGCTGCAAGGGTCAGAAATCTCCCAGATCCACCGCAGTTCGGCAGACCCTGGAACAAGCAGCTCGAGCTGCTTAGGTATGACCACCGACCCTTCCTGTCTGGTCCCTTTAACCTGCTCTTTGTTTTGTTTATGAACTGCTTCTGTCTAAACTGTCTGCCGGTGTTCCCATTCACTTAACGTCTGTAAGTCCATGCCAATGGCTCCTGGGCTCAGATAAAATCATCATGCCGTCACCCAAATCCTCATTTTCTAGAAAATCAGTTCCAGGAAAGCCTGATATTGTTGGTTTGACCCAAATCCTCATTTTCTAGAAAATCAGTTCCAGAAAAGCCTGATATTGTTGGTTTGGTTTTATTTATTTATTTATTTATTTATTTATTTATTTATTTATTTTTAATTTTTTTGAGGGCAGGGCTGCTGTTTTTAGAGGCAGGGACTCACAACGTAACCCAAGCTGGCCTGGAACTTGCTGTCTTTTAGCTCAGCCTCCCGTATCACAGGCATGTGCCATGACACCCACTTTGGCTGAAACAAATTTTACGAAGAAAACTCTGCCCACTGACACCATATCTACCCAACTGGCATACTGGAGGGAGACCGAGCAGTCAGATTAGACTATTGCCTTCCTGGGCCATAGTCATCTCTCAGGTGGGCTGTTACTGAATGTATCAGAGATGGACCCCGGCAAGGTGCAGAACTGAGATGAAGTTGTGGTGTTTCTGGAAGCTTTCAAAGCAAATGTTCTACTCTTCTTGGATTATCTGCTCCTTTGGGTCTGGGGAGTGCTGCAGATGACATCCCTAGCTATATTAGTGTTACTCTCACCCTGACCAAGACTCAGTGTCAACTAGAGTTTCCCCCATCTCCAAAGACCTGGTAGAGCGGTGACTACATCAGAACCCTCACTCTAAGGCATCTTACCAGAGTCAGATAGGTAAGCTTAAAATGACTCAGTGGTCACGTGTGCTGACAAGGAGCCGGGCAGGAACACCAAGATGTGCAGAGCCAGGCCCCGCCCACAGTCACAAAGATGGTTCATCTCTGTGTCACCAGTTGCAAAGGGCACAATGCTATGTGTGTGATTCTGCCCACTGGTGTCTGTGTGCAAGCTCTTTGCCACATGGTGGGGACACCTGAGCAGCACTAGAGTTCCTCAGGTCCCCCTAACACAGCCACACCCCACACTGATGTCCACACGGATCTCTGTAAGCTTTGGGTTTGTGTAAGTAAGCATGGTAATGCTCACCCACAGCTGTCAGGTGCATCTGGGCTTTCAGACTTTGCATGGGCAGACTGGAAAACAGCACTGCATTGTGGGACATCTCCATGCTGTGGTGCTGTGGGGTGGGCCTGGGGAAACCTTCAGATGCACTCTTGTTTTTCCCTAATGTCTCCAGACAGCCTTTCACTCAGAGTGAGACAAAATGGCAGCACTCATATCGACCTTCTGTTTTCTGCCAGGAAGGGAAGACGCTGCCTCTCCTTAGACACGCAGACACTCATGCCTGGCTTTCTGGTTGTCAACATCTGCCTAGATATCACAAGGTTGTGGGATTTACTGTTGTAACAGTGTCTTTGCCACTGTGTTGATCAACATCAGGGAATTAGCCAAGCGTTTTGTGTCTGTTTATAGAGAGGCTACAACTGGAGGAAAGAGACATAGGAGCCGCTTTGCAGAAACGGGGTGGGGGCTTCTCTCAGTAATGTCTTCTTTGCCCATTGTCTTATATACTTCTGGGAAGTGGTTTCTTCTTTTATTTCTTAGAAGGATTTTAAGATTAAATAGGGAAGTTATGGACCCAAGCTAAGCATCCAAGAATGGACAAAGAAAAGATGTATACATACCATAGAATACAGCAAAGGTTTATACATATAGTAGAATTCCTTTCAGCTGTGAAGAACAAAGCTGTGTGGTTCATAGGAAAATGGATCTAACTAGAGACAATTGCACTGAGCAAATTAAGCCAGTCTCAAAAAGACAAATATCATGGGCCTTCTCCCTTTTGCAATTTCTAGGTTTTACATAGATAATAAAATCATATAGGTATATAGGACATGAAAGTGTAATTAAATTTTCCAGGAGAGACTGTCTTAGTTGGGGTTTAATTTGTTGTGATAAAACACCATGAGTAAAACCAACTTGGAGAAAAATGGTTTATTGCATCTTATACTTCTAAATAAAAGTCCATCACTGAGGGATAAAAGGACACAGATTCAAGCAAGGCAGGAATCTGGAAGCGGCAGCTAAAGCAGAGGCCATGGAGGGGTGCTGCTGACAGGCTTGCTTCTCAGGGCTTGCTCATCCTGTTTTCTTCTAGCACCCAGGATAACCTGCCCAGGGGTGGCACCACCCACCGTGAGCTGGGCCCTCCCCCACTAACTGTCAATCAATAAAATGCTCTACAAACTTGCCCAGAAGCCAGTCTGGTGGAAACAATTGAGGTTTCTTCTTCCAAAATGACTCTAGTTCGTGTCAAGTTGACATAAAACTAGCCAGCACAGGGACAAAGGGACAAATGGGGAATAATGAGAAAGGGAAGCAGTTGTGGTGGCTTGTGTGCACAAGATGTACCCAAGTTCAAGGCAGTTGCATTAGAGCCTGGAGGGGAGGGGCCCATGAGCAGAGGAGCTATTGACAGATTCTGGGTTCTAGGGGAGGGAGAATCCGTTCTGAGGTCCCTGGTAGGTTGACCATGTTCCAGCAGATGGCTCCGCACCCATGGGATATGTGGGCGGCACAAATTGGACTGGATGTGTTATATACATAAAAGAAGTCATGAAGTTGGGAGGAGGTGGGGTGAGTGTAGGTCTGGGGAGCGTCATGGGCAAAGCAGGGGGTGAATATCATCAAAAGACACTGTGAATGTATGAAATTCTCGAGTGATTAAGAAGAAAGTTACATTAAAAGGGGAGAGTTCTGAAGAACAGAGAAAACAGTGCTGGAACTCTATCAGATGCCAGAGGAGACGTCTGGATTCCCCTCTGTGGCCCTTCACCTTGAGACAGGATGTCTTGCTGAGCCTGGAGCTCCCTGCGGGTAAGGCCAGCAAGGCTCAGCAGTCTTCTTGTCGCTATGCCCACCACTCTGTGGGACCAGCGGGAACAGTCATGCCTAGCTACAGCTAACACGTGGATGCTGGAGACCTGAATCTATGCCCACCACTCTGTGGGACCAGCAGGCACGGCCACGCCCAGCTAACACATGGTCCTCGATTTTCACAGCAAGTGCTCTTACCAAACCGTCTCCCCAACCCTAACAAAACACTTTTCAAGCAGCGTTCTTTACCGTGGATGTCAACTTGAATCACAGCAGATTTCTCAACCCAAGCCATGGAGGCCAAAAGAAAGTAGCACAGTATTTTCAGGAGCCGAAAAAAAGAGCCTGCAGCTCTGGATCCCATCGTCGGCAAAAACATCCTTTGGGAAACGTGGTAAAACCAACAGTCTCAAGGGTTACAAGCAGGCTTCTTGGGGGACAAAGTGGATAGTGGCGTTCTGCAAAAATAATAATAATAAATATATAAATAAATGCATGAGCAAGCAAAGAAAGAACCAGAGCAGAAGAAATAACAGAGTAAACAAAATATGACTGAATATAGCGGGCTTTCCACCTCCTCTTGAGTTGACTCAATTATATTTGATAATTGAAGTAAATTATAACATTGTCTGATGTGGCTGTAACTATGCGGAGAAGAATATTTAAGACGGTTATAAGTGGCAGATGTTAAAGGGATGTAGAGTTAAGATGTTACTTCAGCTGAACTGCTCAAACAACGGCAGACTGCCATAGTTGTGCATATATAATGTAATAAGAGGAACAATTGCTATAAAGCTATGCAAAGAGATCTGCTCAAAACACTACAGATAAATCAACAGAACTCTACAAAACCTTCAGCCCTATACAGATGCTAATCTGCTTTCTCTGTGGCTTTTTTTCATTGTAGAGAAGTCGAATTAATCAATGTGACCTTTGGGGACTGGTTATTCCATGGGGCACAAGGTTCATTATTGCTGTGGAGTGTAGGTATTCCATTCCTTTTCACGGCTAAATACTGTTCCTTTCAGGGAAAAATGTACAAAATACAACCTGCCTGCACCTCCTGTGGGGCCCTCTCCAGCCTGTCTACACCCCCTGCGGGGTTTCTCCATCACTGAGGACCAAAATTTAAAAGAGGACAAAAAACTGTTTAATTTTAGGGCTGTTTATATTACATGTGTTTCTTCATGGGGGTGTCTGAACTTAATTTCTAACTAGAAGATTAAAATGAAAAAAAAAGGGGGGGAAGTGCTGGAGAGGTGGCTCAATGATTAAGAGCACTGGCTGCTCTTCCAGAGGACACGGGTTCAATTCCCAGCACCCACATGGCAGCTCACAACTGTCTATAATTTCAGTTTAAGGGGCCTGGCACCCATGGCAAAACCCCAATGCAATACAATAAAAACAAATAATTTTAAAAAATAATAAATAAAATAAAAAATTCTCTGATAAAATTTTATTTACAATCTCTTCTTTTCTGACCACTGGTTTATTTATGTTCAGATAGGGATACGGCAAGGGATTCAGTGTAAATCAGGAAAAAAATCACCCAGATCTCAGGGTTGCTGACATTGCTCTGCCCGCCTTTGTTGAGGTACATGACAGCAGACAGCAGGAGCAGACCCCTTGAAGAGTAAGAATAGAGCTCTCACGCGGCTAACCTTTGTCACGAGCTGCTTTTAAAACTGGCTTCTGTGTCTGTGGCGTTCCACACTTCTAGAGCTGCAGTGATTCCTTTATTTGTTGCCCTCACCAAATATTCACTGAGAAGCAACACCGTGAACTGCATCTCAAGGATTCTGGCCACCCATGGTCCTGATGACTATCTCTGGCTCACAGCTAGGGAAAATAGAAAGGAAGGAAGGAAGGAAGGAAGGAAGGAAGGAAGGAAGGAAGGAAGGAAGGAAGGAAGGAAGGAAGGAAGGAAGGAAGGGAAAGAGGAAGGAAGGAAAACATCAAAATGGTATCTTTGTATTTGTATAGTGTTCCTATTCATTGAAAATAAAGTGTAGAAGTCTAAACGTTTGGTAAGATCAAAAGTTGCTGCATTAGTGCAACGGTGCTTGTGCCGGTATCAGCAGGCATGCATTCACATATGACTTGCGCTGCCTGGTCGTATGTCAATGTAGCACAGGCTACAGTCGTTTGGGAAGAAGAAACCTCACCTGGGAGATTGGCCTATTAGCAAGTCTGTGGAGCATTTTCTTGATTAATGATTGATATAGGAGGGCCCAGCTCACTGAGGGTGGATTCACCTAGGCAGGTCGTCCTGGGTGCTGTAAGGGAGCAAGCCATAAGGAGCATGTCAGTAACCAGCACTCCTCCATGGCCTCGGCTCAGTTCCTGCCTCCAGGCTCCTGCCCTGCTTGAGTTCCTGCCTCGACTTCCCTAGATGATGAGCTAAAGATGAAATAAACCCTTTCCTCACCAGCTGGTGTTGGTCACAGTGTTTTATTTCAGCAATAGCCACTCAAGCTAAGACACAGTTGCTGTGTCTTTTCATTGTGCATCTCGTTTGAAATCCCACGGCTTCTTGCAGCAAAGGTTGAATCCAGCTCTCCAGGTGTCTGATCTGTGGATGGCGTCCTCTTTCCTCTCGGGGAGGAAGAGCTGCTAGCATGAGGTTTCGCGCTTTTGTGTTGCACTGAAGGATAACTACCACGCCCGTCTCCATCACTCAGTTATCCAGCTGCAGGCTGAGGCCAGGTGAGGCTGGCCTGAAGTAAGGAGCCGGGGTAGAAAGCCCAGGCTCGAGCCGGAACCCCTATTCTGGTCCACACCACCTCTGTCTAGTGGAGCAGTCATTTATACGTTTCAGTGGACAGAATCAAAGGGTGATCTGAATTTATTCCAGACAATTTCTCCTTTTGTTTTTCTTAATTCATGAGTATTAATATTCTTTAATGAGGATTTTTTTTATTTTGAGTTTTTTTTTTTTTTTTTTTTTTTTTTTTTGTGGCTGTTGTGAGGAGAGAGCTCTCCTTCCCCCTCTAGAAGAGTTGAGCATTAGGGAGCAGCTCAAAGTGATGAAATATTCAGAATGTATTAGCAACTTTCGATAAAGAAGGAGGAGGAGAGGCTGGGTGCACACTCTAATCACAGTGGCGTTACTATAATTCTAAGGTTCTGGGCGAACGTCAATGCAGTCCGCTGACTGTTATGTCAGTTTGACACCCTGTCTTACCATCTATTGTTCCCTGTAGGGCAGGCTTGATGTGTGACATGATTCTTAGCATCTCAGCTCTCTGGGCTGAAGAACTCAGGAGAGGAGACAGCCACACTGATGAGTCAGTTGTTCTAATAACCACTGGTGCTCACTGTGCGCGTGCTAATGAGTCAGCACCGGGCTAAATGCTATGTACGTGCCCTTATTTGACTCTCGTGTAAATCTTTCCAAGTCTCTGCTGTGATCAGCCCCACTTTGGGGACAAGAAAATGGATAGGGCTGGGGAGATGGCTCAGTGGTTAAGAGCACTGGCTGCTCTCCCGGAGGACTTGGGTTTGAGTCCCAGCACCCACATGACAACTCACAACTATCTATAACTTCAGGCTTAGGGGAATCTGACACCTTCTTCTGGCTTCTTCAGTTCCCAAGCTTGCAGGCATGCAAACAACACACACACATAGAAAATTAAAAGAGAGATGGGGGGGCATGAATACACAGGCTGGTGAGACAACTCAGTGGATAAAGACACTCGCCACCAAGCCTAACATCTGAGTTGGATCCTGAGTTCCACATGGTAGATGGAGAAAACTGTGACCTCTCCATACATGCCATGGCACATGCCTACCCCAGACACACATCCATGTAGGTGCACCCATACATACACATGGTAAATAAGCAAATATGATATCGAAAAAGAGAAAGAAAATGGTTTCTCTGAGTTAAGAGAGGCTTCAAACCCACTGTGGGCCAAGTGGGATCTAGAAAAACAAACGTGGGTTCCATATTCCACAGCGTTATCTCAAATGCCATGCTAGTTCCCCAAACTTGATCTTAACGGCAGCCCTCTTTAGAAAACATCTGAAAATCAACTTTCACATATTCTGGGGGCCCTTGTAGTTCTATTGTTAGAAGTGTTCATCAGAAAGGGAGTAGTAAAGTGTAGGTAACGTGTTTGCAAACGTGAGGACCTGGGTTTGGTCCCCAGTATCCATGTAAAATATGGAGGAGTGGTATCATGTTCTTGTGACCCTAGCACTGGGGAGGCAGGGACAGACAGGTTCATGAGGCTCACTGGCCATTCAGACTCACCTACTCAGAGTTCCATGCCAGTTAGAGACACTATTCCAAAAACTAGGGTGTTTGGCATCTGGGGATTACAGATGTGCACACAGGTACTGGGGATCTAAACTTCCCAAGCTCGTATGGGAAGCACTTTACCAGCTAGCCATGTTCCTTTACCAGAGTTCACCTTTGGGCTTTGATAACTCGTCCCTCACTAATAGTCACACATGTATAGAATGAAAGTTGGGAGTCAACATTTCCTGAGGGAATACATTTTTATCACTAGGAAATTTCAGACCCTTTAAAAGAAAATTAATTCTTCAGTGCCTTTTTTGTAAATGTGTGTCTGTGCACACGGGCAGGTATAAATGTGTGTGTGTGTGCACAGGAGCTAGTGTAAATGTGTGTGTGCACAGGAGCTAGTGTAAGTGTGTGTGTACACAGGAGCTAGTGTAAGTGTGTGTGTGCACAGGAGCTAGTGTAAATGTGTGTCTGTGCACAGGAGCTAGTGTAAATGTGTGTCTGTGCACAGGAGCAAGTGTAAGTGTGTATGTGCACAGGAGCTAGTGTAAATGTGTGTCCGTGCACAGGAGCAAGTGTAAGTGTGTGTGTGCACAGAAGCTAGTGTAAATGTGTGTGTGTGCACAGGGGCAGGTGTAAATGTGTGTCTGTGCACAGGGGCACGTGTAAATGTGTGTCATTTGTGCACAGAGGGGCAGGTGAGAAGGAGGCTGCAAACTCCTTAGCACGTTTCTTTTTGGAAAAAAAAAGGAAGCTTGAAAAGTTTGCTTTCAATTCTTCATTTTACTTTCTTAAAATATAAAAAGTTCCACACTGGTTTGAAGAGATGGCTCAACAGAAGCATGTACTGCTCTTGCAGGAGACCTGAGTTCAGTTCCCAGCAACTTCCTGTTATTCACCTCTAGGGGTAGCTTCTGGCCTGCATGGGTTCCTGGACTCACAGGCACATATACCCACACAAATAGCCACACAACTAAAAATTAAAAACAAAATCTTTTTTGAAAAGTTTAAATTTTTTAAAAAGTTCCATAGTGAACACATGTTATTCTTTTTTTAAGATTTATTTATTTATTATGTATACAGTGTTCTGTCTGTCTGTATCCTTGCTGGCCAGATGGCCAGAAGAGCGCACCAGATCTCATTACAGATGGCTGTGAGCCACCATGTGGTTGCTGGGAATTGAACTCAGAACCTCTGGAAGAGCAGTCAGTGCTCTTAACCTCTGAGCCATCTCTCCAACCCAACACATGTTATTCTTGGGCAATGAAGAATTTACTAAACAGAACAATAACCCAGACCTTTTCTCATCTTTCCTCAAATTGTATGGCCCTTTATCAGAGGAGATGGATGGCCCTTAGGGATGAAATTATTTTGGCAATAACACAATTCCTTAAGCTTTTGTGATTAAGTTTTAAACGTTGCTCAAATTAATGTTTTGACATCACTTCCTGCTTTCTAGTGGGAGTGGGAGAGGGATTGCTCAACTGTAGCTTGCCCTAGTGACCCAGTAGGATGCAGAGATGGACAGGATTACACAGTCCCATCTCCAAACAAGGACTGATGGCTGGAGTTTGGAACCATCCAGCAAACATGGAGCCACAAAAAGCTGGTTTATTCTGGGACCATCCCTAGAAATAGGCAACCAGGACTCAGGCCTCTCTGTTCACTCCTTCCACTCTTCAACTTAAACTAAGATTTTCACAATATGAAATTTTCATGGAAATTGCCTCTGGCATAATAGGTCCAGGTAATTTACCTGATAAAAGAATGTCAACATCAAGTACAGTATAATTTGCGTAGTGACAAATTGTAGCCATCCTTCCAGGCAAGAAAGGACACTGCTGTGCGTGGAATGGATCAGGGCAGGGTCAAGTACAAGCCCTTGGATTTAATATGTAGCTCCCAGAATCATCACTCTGTCCTTTCAGAAGATAAATGTAAATTATAGCTAATAAAGTTATCATGAGTGATTGCAGCCCCTCCTCTCCTGCATGGCCAGAGAATTGGGAGTGGGGAAGAGGCAGGTGTGAAGGAGACACCTATAAATTATGAATTAGGAGGCATCTGACGGAGAGTGCTCCTCGGTTTTAAAGATTAGTAGGACCAACTACTGAGGTGGCTGTGAGGTCAAATTGACCGAGAGGGGTGAGAAATGCCACATCGAGAATGTCTTCAAGACCCTCATCTCTACCTGTGGAGGCGGGCGAGGCTATGGGAGCGAGGCAGATGAGTGGTGTTTACTTTTCACTGGATGATGGCTATACAAAGTAGGAGACAAGAGCTATAAATGCAGAAAGCAATCACCCACACAGTATTATGGACAGTTAGGATTACTTATTCCTCTGCTACTTGCTCAAAGTCAGACCCCACCAACTCTGAGCCAAGTAGGGGAGATGTGACAGGCACCAGACACACAAGTAAGTCCCAGCACTTTCTACCAATATGGCAAACAGGCAACAGAAAGTAGTGGGGAATCTAAGGATCGCCCCCCACCTCCAATTTATCTCTGAAAGCTGAAGGAACTGTGGGAGGAAAGAGGGGCTTGGACTAGTCATTTGCTCCCAGTAACTAGAGTGGAATAGGCAATAGTAGGAAAACTTCCGGGTCATACCCAACTGTCTTAAAACCAAAGGCCAAATACTCAGCTAGGGATGGCTGAGAGCAGGAGAATCTGGTCAAACAGGAGTATTCATGGAGAATCTGGTCAAATGGGAGTATTCACCTTGACTCAGCTGTCATCCTTTCTCCCGGGGCATGGGGGTAGAGAAAGTAAATCACTGGGTCTCCATCTTTGTCTCTGTCTCCCCAGCCCTGTCCAGTTGCTGTGAGGTGAGATGCCTTTTCTGACACATGTTCTTTCTAATATATTTTCCCCCAGCTACCATCCAAAGTGATGGAACCCACTGACCACAGACTGAAACCCTGAAAACCATAAGCCGGAAGGAATCTTTAATCCTCTAAGATTTTTTTTTAAATATCTGATTGAACATGGTGTTGGGTTGGCTACATTAGTGTCTATCCATTCATCAACTCCTTAAATGAGTATGAAGAAATGGGTTGAAATCCGCTAGAAAGAAGAGAATGGGACAAGCAACGGCATGACTATGGGAGACAAAGAACAGGTCAGGAGGTAACTCAGCAGCTCTGGGGAGGGTAAGCTCCACGCCAGCGGTGAGGAAAGCTGAGCAACAAGCCAGGACACACCACAAAACTCCCACAGCCTACCCCTACCATTGTTCCCCGGGCATTCCAGACCTCTCCTCATCCGTACACTCCCCCCCCCAACAAAACAAGACAGCAAAGTCCAAGTCCAAGGTTTGGTAAAGTACGCAGAGAAGAACCACTCCGGAGATGTAGATCAGCTTCTGCTTTACTGTGTATGAGCAACCATTACAGAGCTGAAGCCTATGGGCTGTGATTGGTCAGCACATTACCACGGATTGGAGAGTGAGTGCTCACACCACCGTGGACTCTAAGTAGAAGCAGCACTGGGGAGCCCGGGGAGCCAGCTACTGTCTACTCACACTACTTAAGAACCTAATGTTCTGGCTTCTGGGGCTCCGTGCTTCTTATTTAGAAGTCAGTATGCCGAGTAGACTGGCTGCCGAATCATGTCTGTATTTTCTCCTACACCCCACAAAGTACCATCAACTGGGGACCAAATGTCCAAACACGATCCTGTAAAGACGTTCGACATTCAAGCCAGGATAGCTATTGTCATTCTTTTGCTCTTTTTGCTTCTCCTGCCATGCTACAAGAAGTTACTCACCAGGCTTATCAAACACTGGCACCCTGATCTTGGACTGTTTAGCCTCTAGAACCATGGGAAATTCATGTTGTTGCTTAGAAATGACCCACTCCGTGGGTTTCTCTAGCAGCTCAAACTGACTGACAGGACATTTCCGTACAGTGAGAGCAAAGCACTGCTCCGTCTGTGATGGGAGCGTCCCAGCATGACCACGCTGCCGCCAAGCCACATGCCTTGGGAAGTATTACTCTAAAGGCACAGTGTGGTCCCGTGGCTGCTTTATTGTGTGTCCTCAGCAGTGGCCGTAGCCAAATAGCCCCACTGAGTAGAAATCCTGATGCCGAGCACCCACTAGCTTGATCTATACAAAATGCCACTTTGTTCACCTACACACACACACACACACACACACACACCAATCAGGCAAGAAAGGGCAGGGCTGACTGGATCAGAGGCATGCCCACAGCTGAGTCATCTGACTTACCCAAATATCACCTTTCATGAGTCTTTGTGTGGGTCACACATACACACAGGAAGGCCCTACTGCCAGGTGTCTTGATCTCTTTATCAGCAGTTTCCAGTGTATTTTTTTCTGAATCCTGAACACCAAGTATCCAGTACAGAAGGTTCTAGCCCGGTCTCCTTTCAGGTAAAATGAACAATAGGGTCCAGTCTTGGGGACCTTCTCACAGAAGGATTGTCTGTCATTGCTGGCCTTCAGCAACACCCCCAAACCTACAGTGCTACAGCCACTTGCTTGTGTGTTGATTTCCCATATGGCATGAAGAACTCTTTGTAAATAAGGCAATGGTCCGAGTGCTTGTCCACAGGTGCAGCTAAGCGACACAGCAGAGGCTTGGGGAGAGGGAGCCTGACCTGTTTGCTCAACAACATAGTTGACTTTAGGATTTGCTCTGTCCTAGACCTAGACTGTTGATAAAGTAGTACAGATAAGACTCACTTTGATTTAGACACTTCATTTAAAGGGGTTTGAATGCTTTTTTAAAATTAGAACTTACATTTATGTACATCTTGCGATAGTTTGAATGTAATTAGCCCCCATAATTTCATAGGGAGTGGCGCTATTCACAGGTGTAGCTTTGTTGGAGTAGTTACGGCTGTGTTGGAGGAAGTGTGTCACTGTGGGGGTGGGCCAGGGGTTTCCTATGCTCGAGATACCACCCAGTGTCTCAGTTGACTTCCTTTAGCCCACAAGATGTAGGACTCTCAGCTACTACTCCAGCATCATGTCTGCCTCCATTTCGCCATCTCCATCATGATGATAATGGACTGAACCTCTGAAATTGCAAGTGAGATGCCCCAATTAAATGTTTTCTTTGTAAGCATTGCCGTGGTCATGGTATCTCCTCACAGCAATAAAAACCCTAAGACAGTATTTATGTATGTATATGTATATAAGTATATATGTATGGTTGTGTATTAGTCAGGCTTTTCTAGAGTAACAGAACTTACAGATAAATCTCCCCCATCTAATATTGTAATGAATCCCCCATATATAATGTATATATTATATTATACATAATATACAGTGTATATGTATATTATGTGTATATAATATAATATATACATTATATATGTATATATAATATATACATTATATATGTGTATATATATAAAATTTGCAGGCTGTTGCCCAGCTAATCCAACAATGGCTGGCTATGAATGAAAAATGCAATACAGAAATACATGAGTTGCTTAGTTCACATGTCTGGATGTCTCAACTGGTCCTCAGTATACTCTGAAATCCAGAAGAAGTAGGCATTAATGCCAATGAAGAAATGGACTTGCTAGCAAGGTGCTAGAAAACAGGCAAGGAGCAAAAGCTTCCTTCTTCCATGTCCTTATATAAGCTTCCAGCAGAAGGTGTGGCCCAGATTCAAACTGTGTATTGCAGAATAGTATAACTATGTAACAATGTGTTGCATTTGTTTATGCTCTATTTGTTTAACTTTGTAAAGATGTGTTACATTTGTTTCACCTTGCTTGCCTAAGGCATCTAATTGGTCTAATAAAGAACTAAATGGCCAATAGCTAGGCAGTAGAGGGATAGGTAGGGCTGGTGGGCAGAGAGAATAAGTAGGCGGAGGACTTGACTCCAGAGAGAACCTGAGAGAAAGAAAGGGAAAAGCCAGTCAGACAGACACAGAGAAAGCAGGAAAGTAGGACATAAAGAATGAAAGAAAGGTTAAAAAAAAAAACCCAAGGCAAATGTAGACACAGAGAATCAGGTTGAAGTAAGTTACAAGGACTAGTGGGACACGTGTAAGGTACGCCGAGCATAATAACCATTCTCTGTGACATGATTTGGGGGTTGGCAGTCTGAGAAAGCCTACTGTAGGGGTGTCTTGTGCTGATTTAAAGGCATCTCTTCCTACCTTAAAGCCCTAGATTAGAAGTGTTAAGGGATTAAGCAAAATCCCTCCCAGGTATACCATACATTTTGGGGTTTTAGTTAATTCCAGACATAATCAAGTTTTGACAACCAAGAAAACCCACCACAATATGCATGTGTGTATGTGTATGTTTGTACATGCACATGCTATAGTGTCCATGTGCAGATCACAGGACAGCTTGAGGGAGTCTGTTCTTTCCTTTCATCATGTGAGTCAGAAAAACCCCTACAGCATGAGCCATCTTGCTGGCACTGGACCTTCTGGATTGGGGAGCAAAGCCAAAGTATCTTTAATAGTCGACGATTGTTTTGAGGATAGGCTCTTACTTGCTTTGTAGCTTTAAAAGTCCAAACCTGAAGTCAGGTGTAGTGGTGCACACTTTTAATCCCAGCACGTGGGAAAGAGAGAGAGGAGAGAGGAGAGAGAGACAGAGACAGACAGAGGCAGAGAGACAGACAGACAGACAGACAGACAGACAGACTTTGGCTGGGATAAGTCAAGCAAATCAATCAAACCACCCATTCAATCCATTCAATGCCCAAAGGCTGAAAATTTAAAATGTGTTGACATTTAATTCTCATACTGAATCAAGAGGGCAGAAGCATGGCTTGCCCATGCTGTTTATGAGTGGGAGCCTTGGGGATGCCTAGGTTTACACAAGAACCCCCTCCTTTTTTTAAAAAAAAAAAATAAAGCAATTGTTTGGTTTATACTAGCAACAAAACCCCAAGATGAATGCATTAATCATCCAACAACATTAATAAGCTTGGTTCCTTGGCCAGGGCTTTTCAGCAAGCTAGGAGCTTAGGTGTGGGAAGACACGGACACATACTGATAACCTAAAGTTAACCAAGCTACTAGCAAACCGTGCCTCTGACAATCCTATGCCTGTCACTGAGAGTTTCAAAATGCTACCTGTGTTTGTTAGGGTTATTGCTATGGTGAAACATCATGATCAAAAGTAAGTTGACTTCTATTTATTTGGCTTACATTTCCACATCATAGTCCATCACTGAAAGAAATCTAGACAGCAACTAAAGCAGAGCTGGGACCTCTTGGAGGCAGGAAATGTAAAGGCCAGGGAGGAGTGTTTCTTACTGTCTTGTTCCCTATGGGTTTCTCAGCCTGCTTTATATATATTTATATATAATCCAGTACCACCAGTGCAGGGATGGCACTAACAATAATGGGCTGGGCCCTCCCCCGCCAATCTCTAATTAAGAAAATGACCTGTAGGCTTGCCTTATGAAGGTACTTTTTTAGTTGAAGGTCCCCCCTCTCAAATGACTTTAGTTTGTGACTAGTTGACACAAACTGAGGCAGTCATTGCAAGAAATAGCAAATCAAAATTGAGAGCTTTCACAAAGTCTGTTTTAGGAAATGGGGTAAAGGAAGCCATGTGCTGGAGCAGTTCAACAGGTGTGAATGGGCAATAGAAAGTTAGGCTGAGTGAAAACAGAGACAGCCTGGTAGAAGTCAGGAGTTTGGGAGGCATGGGAGATGGTCCAGCAGGCCCTGGGGTATAACAGTTTGGGAGGGCGTTCCAAAAGCACTGTCTAGAGTTAAGAACAGAAGGTGGTTTTATGGTTGGCTCTTTTCAGAACAAATGAAATTTGCCATTTCTGTGGGGCTTTTTGTTTGTTTGATTTTTACAGCATGTAATCTGAGGACTGAGTTATGTGTACAATGAAGCCAAGGGAGGACCAGTGTGGTAGTGATTTTCATTGTCTACTTGGTTGGATTAAGAAGAGCATTCTCTAGGCAGGGGTGCCTGAAGAAATAGAGATGGGGAAGGAGGAAGCCTGCTGATACAACCATCCTCTCTGTCTCCATCCCCCACTCTCTGAATCCTGTATCCCAAGATGTGAGTTGCTTCCTCCTAACACCTCACAGTTGTCATAAACTGAAATTCTGCCATTGAGAGCCAAAATAAATCCTTCTCTTAGATTGTTTTGCTCAGAACTTTTGAGTCTTCACTCTGACCAAGGTGCACAGATATCTGGTAAACATCATTTCTCCCTTTCTCAAGTTGCTTAAGGAGACGAATATTTGGCTCAATGGACTGAGTAAAGCAGACGGCCTTCTCCAATGTGGGCAGACGTCATCTGTGCACTAACGCCAGCGATAAACCCAAAAGGCCAAGAAAAGGTTGAATTCACTCTATGTGAGCTGGGTACTGATCTTCTGTGTTTGTGGAACTCCAGGTTTTCAAGGCTTCAGATACATCCTGCAACCAACTCCATGGCTTTCTGGGCCTTTGGATGATGTTACTGGCCTTTCTGGGTTTCCAGCTGGCAACTTGATATGTCCTGAAATTTGTCAGCCTCCATAAACATGTGAATCAATGTACTATACCCTGTCACATATCTGGTCACACACGCACACACACACACACAGACATACACACGTGTGTGTGCACGCGCGCGCACACACACACACACACACACACACCCAGAGATCACCTACAGGTCCTGTTTCTCCTGAGCAGGACCACTCTGCTATGGCTCTTTTTCATGACACCTATGGATACATAGGTGTGATGGTTAATATTGATAGTTCATTTGATTGGATCTGGAATCAAATGAGCCAGGCCTTTGGGAATGTCTGTGTGCCCAGTTTTAGGAAGGATTAACTGAGGTATCCTGAGGATACCTTCTGACTCAGCCCAGATAGAAAAAAGTCTAAGGAAAAGGCATGCTGGTTGTCTGCCTGTCTCCATTTCTTGAGTCTTTATTTCTGCTGCTGTTGCCATCTTAACTATCAGACTTCTAGATTCTTTGCATCCCAATGCAGACTAAAGCCCAGTGACTTTTCAAGAATCTTCTAGGTCTTCAGTGCCATGTTGGTACTGCCAATGTACTGGGCTTCATGGACTGAGCCGCTATGAGATTCTCAGGCTCTGTAGTGTGCAGATAGCCTATGGCTGGATTACCTAGTCATAACTATGTAATCTGATCCAATAAATTTCCTTTATTCTATATATTCTTTCTATCATCTTTTCTCTAGAGCAGTGGTTCTCAACTTATGGGTCATGACCCCTTTGGGGATCAAATGACTTTTCACAGGGGTTGCCTAAGACCATCAGAAAACACAGATATTTACATTTTGAGTCATAGCAGTTAACAGTAGCAAAATTACAGTTATGAAATAACAGTGAAATAATTTTATGGTTGGGAGTCACCACAACATGAGGAACTGTATTAAAGGGTCACAGCATTAGGAAGGCTGAGAAATGCAAGAGAATCCTTACACCACAGGCATATAAGATAGGTATCCAAGTGAAACAATTACTGATAGCAAGTCATAATTTAAGAAAAACTATGTACATATAAATTAACAGTTTATTAAAGATGGAAGAAAACTTACACGCTAGGAAGATGGATGTGCTATTTATTTTCCCATGAAGAATTAAATACTGTTGGAATATTTGATATTGCAGAATATTGAAGGTGGCTTCAATATTTTCAAGAGTTCATCAATATTTTAATTTTATAACCATCAGTGTTAACAATGCTACTTTACATAAATATAAAGTACAAAATGGTAGAAGTATATTCAGAGTTATTTTGAGGATTGTAAAATTTTGTCTTCATTCCAAGTCAAAATTCAGTTAATGATTTTTTTAGTAAAACACAAGCCACTCACATGCCATTTCCAAATCAACCGTCTTAACACTAGTCAACTCAAAGACATACTAATCTGAAATTTATGTAATGATGGTAAGAAAACATCACACATCTTTGCTTTCTCTAATTAAACTGTTGTGTTTCCGCAAGAGCAGAAAACTTTGTATGCATAATAAAACACCACGACTCTGAGCTGAGCTGCTTCAGACAGAGTTCATTGGCACCGCTTGGTGTGACATTAATGCCCAGTGCAAAGTGTGTGGGTGCATGCTCAGAGACAAGACTGCAGTGAAGTCACATGACGCAACTCAGGCGCGCACTGCCCAAAACAGTTCAGATAGGCTGTTTGATTTTGAACTAATATTTGGTTGTCAAACACTCAGAAACTTGTTACTGTTCTTAAAACTATTCTGACTTTTACATTATATGAAACCATGTGGAGTCATATTTTTTAAAAAACAATTATGAACAAAACAGCAAACATAACTCAGAACTCTCTGGAGACTTAACTGTTCAATTACACTAGTAAAAAAAAATACACTTTTGAAATAAGGAGAAAATCTCAGCATGTTTCAGTGTAGAAAAGAAGCATGAGGCACACATGAAACAGTGGTATGAGCTGTGCTATCTCAGAAACCTAGATCGACACGCTTAGGTCTCTGCAATGTCAGAGTTCAGCAAACACTTGATTCACGAGTCATACCGGCTTCTTTGCCTTTGACTATGCAATCCAATTACTCGGCAGAATGTCCTTTGCAAATTGGATTCTTTTATTCCCGTTTGTATTGGTTACTTTTCATCTTGGGACAAAATGCCTGGAAACAAAAAGCAACTTAAGGGTTTGTTCTGTTTCATGGTTAGAGTGCCTCTAGCTATGGTGGCAGCAGTGTGAAGTAGAGAGGGAGGGAGGGAGGGAGGGAGGGAGGAAGGGAGGGAGGGAGAGAGGAATGCTAGTGTTCCATTCATGTCCTCTTTCTCATTCAGTCCGGGACTCCAGCACAAGGAACGGTGTCACCCATTCTGGGTGGGTGTTCCCACCTCAGTTAAACCTCTCTCGAAAATCAGTCATATCCAGAGGGTTATGTTCCAGATGTTTTGTTTTATTTATTTTTATTTAGCTTTCTGTCTTCATTTTATTTGGTTTGGGTCAGTTTGACTTCTTCTTTCTATTAACTCCTGTGCATATATATACATATATTATATATAATTTTTTCTCTCATATATTACATACTGACCTCAGTTTCCCCTCCATCCTCTCCTCCCAGTCCCACCTCCAACATCCTCTCTCCCCCAGATCCATTCCTCCTTTTTCTTTAGAAAAGGGCAGGCCTACCAGCCACATCAACCAAACATGACATATCAAGTTATAGTAAAACTAGGCAGGCACATCCTCTCATATCAAGGCCAGATGAGGTAACTCAGAAGGAAAAAGGTTCCCAAAGGAGGCAAAAAAAAAAAAAAAGTCAGAGGTAGCCCCTGCTCCCACAGGAACCCCAAGCTACATAACCATAACATATATGCAGAAAACCTAGCTCAGACCCTACAGGTTCCCTGATTGTCAGTTCAGTTTCTGTGAGTCCTGGTTAGTTGGTTCTGTGGGCCGGGTTCTTGTGATGTCTTGACCACTCTGGCTCTTATAATCCTCTCTCAATCTCTTCTGCAGGATTTCCCGAGCTGCACCTAATGTTAGCTGTGGGTCTCTGCATCTGCTCCCATGAGTTGCTGAATGAAGCCTCTCCGACAGTTATGTTAGATACTGATCTGGATCCAGAAGATGACTGGTTCAAGTCCATATCTTCCATTACAAAGACTCTTCACTAGGGTCACACTTCTGGATGGTTTTAAGTCTCAACTTGACAATCAAAATGGAAACCACACCCTTTTAATTCACTAACATTAACTCTCAGAGCATACACACCGCACCCATTCAAAACCTTCTCTCTCTCTCAATGGCAAAGGAGGGGGTAAAAGCTGTGGAGCTCAGAAAAACTGTCTCAAGTGGGAGGCAGAACATCTGTAGTGGATCACATGAGGCACAGACATTTCTAGTGGCACTATGAAATGACTATGGTGTCATAATCAGGAGAAACTGTCTTGGAGTCTTTGGGGACAGAGGTAGAAGTCCTTTGCTATGGCTATTCCCTAGAGGTTCCTTAAACTAAGCTTGCCACATTTTGGTCTTGTGTGTTCTTTTTATAGTCCCAGGTGCAAGGTTTGATTGATAAATGCACATGCCTGCTTCTTCTGGTTTGATATTTTCATAGGTGTTATTATTTATTGGCATAAAATAAATGATCAGTTTGTGCCTCCTGGCGTGCTGGCAGATGGCGGGCCCTTACCTGTATAAACAAAATTCAGAATAGCTAAGTTCAAGGCTCTTGGTTTGTCAAATAGAGCTGCTCAAGGATAGGCAGAACCTGAAAGTGGCTATTCTATACTACAGAGTGACTCAGAGCAGGCCCAGCTTCTTCTTCAGGTGGAATGAAAGATAACTAGCAGCATAAAGGAGGAGTTTGGTCGACAGTGGAACACAGAGAGGAATTAGCCCTGGTGGAGCACAGACAGCCCCACAGGTATTGATGAGGATCCTGGGCTGGTCTAGGCTGACAAGTGTAGTGGCTTTCACCATCCACCTTTGCAAATGAAGGCTGGACCTTTGATGACTAAATGAGTTCAGATCTGGAATGGCACAGGTAGGGTTTCCAAGCATGTGAATCCTGCCAGAACCTGACTTGCAGGCTGCATTCGCCTTCACTTCTGCAGCCAGGCTTCCAAGAAACTGGAGACAATAGAACCACTGGGCTAGAGCGCTCCAACAAAGGGGGTCGGTTGCAGGGCCGGTGTGTGTGTGTGTGTGTGTGTGTGTGTGTGTGTGTGTGTGTGTGTGTGTGAGAGAGAGAGAGAGAGACAGAGAGAGAGAGAGACAGAGAGACAGAGAGAGAGAGAGACAGAGAGAGAGACAGAGAGAGACAGAGACACAGAGAGAGAGGCGAGAGAGAGAGAGAAAGAGAGAGAGAGAGACAGAGACAGACAGAGAGGAAAGAGAGTCAGAGAGGATGAAGACAGAGACACAGAAAGACAGAAAAAGAGTGGAAAGAAACACAGAAAAAGAGGAAACAGAGTAGACACACAGGAAAGAGAGAGAGGGAGGAGAGACAGAAGGTGACACACGCAGAGAGATGCAGACACAGAGAAGCAGAGAGAGACACACACAAAGAAAGACAATCAAGGCCATGAAAAGGAGAATAGCAAGAAGAGACAGAGACAGAAAGGAACGAGAGACAGAGAGAGAGAGAGAGAGAGAGAGAGAGAGAGAGAGAGAGAGAGAGAGAGAGAGAGAGAGAGAGAGAGACAGAAGAGAAAGAACCTCAGGCAATACTGTAACAGTTGGGTAACATAGGATAGGGGCGGAACTTAAGAATGTCATGGCAACTCTCTTTTCAAATCGCCGTCATCAGACACTGCCGGCAGGGGTGGGACCTGTGACAGCTACGCCCCAGAGCAGTCTTCCGCCGCTCTGTGACGCCATCAGCACGCGACACTCGGGGGTGGGGCGCCGCGCTGGGGTGCTGCGGCCCTGGCTGGAAGTGAGGGGACCCGGCTGGGAGGAGACGCGGAGTTGAGTCTAGCTGGCGGGGCTGGCCGGAGCATGGCGGACCAGATCCCTCTGTACCCGGTGCGCAGCGCGGCGGCCGCCTCAGCCAGCCACAGACGCGCGGCCTACTACAGCGCCACCGGGCCCGGGCCGGGTGCCGACCGGCGCGGCAGGTAACCGCGGGCCCGATCCTTCCCGGCGCCGCGGGTCGTCCCCGTCGCCCGTGGTCCGTGAGGGGTCGCCGAGCCGGGTGTCCGCCAGGCCGCGGACTCCAGAGCCGAGGGCGGCGGGTTGAGCCGCGCTCAGGGACGCCGCTCCGCCTCTCCCGTGCTTCGGGAGTCCCAGAACTTATACCGTGTGGGCGAGCTGGCCGAGGTGACAGGTGCAACTCATGTTGAGTGTGAAAAGCACGCCTACTGAGTGTCACTGATTTTTCCCGACGCGAAGCGCTTATTAGGCCCACTTTGTCCTGAGCCACGAGTGTACGGCACAGTACTTTGTGTTGACAGCTGTTTTGGAGGGTAGACATGGATTATTTAGACAGGGGCCATAGTTTATCAATGCAGTTAAAATGGGCAGACCTTGCTTCAAGCGGAAGTCTCATACTCATATATAATGTCTTACACAAAGAAAGTAATACTATGGTTTATAAAAGAAACTTTAAAGTGGAGAGTTAATTACCTTGTAGTTACCAATACCTCTGTATTGAAGAAACAGTCCTTAGTACGAAGAAGAAAATGTAGATATCACTGAATAGCTAATCCCTTCCGAATCAGAGCTTTTAAATACTTTTTGGGTTGAACATTATTTATTTTTCTGTTTAAAAACAAGGTCTCACTGTATATCCTTGGCTGGCCTAGAACCGGCTCTGCAGAGCAGACTGTTCTCTAAATCATAGAGCTAGCTCCATCTGCCTTTGCCTCCCCTAGTGCTGGGATTAAAGGCACGTGCCACAACGCCCTGCCGGATTTGTTTTTATGGAAATTATTGAGTATACTGCAAGGGTCATCAGGCTGGACACTAAGGACTATTGGAAGCCGAGAGACTAACAGGGCCAGGGCAAGTGTTCGAATGATGTTAGAGAACTGGTTTGGATCTTGGTCCATGTACTTAACTACTATGACCTGGGGTCGTTTCTTTTCTCTAAGCCCCAGTTTCCTCATCTTTAAATCGGTGGTTCATATATTTTACTCTTATGGGAACGCTGGTTGTTAGATGCTCCTTTTCAGAGTGCTTAGCGTCGAAGAAGTGGATGCACCAAGCCTCCATTTCTCCCATTCTCTTTGATGGTACCCAGAAGAGAACTGCATCAGTAGTTTTATAAGTGAGTCAATTTTAGGAAATTTGGAGATATGCAGCCTTTTAAGTTCATTCTTGTCATATTTTGAGTCTTTTTGTTCTCCATATTCTGAAGCTCTACTCTTTGATACCTACATACTGCTTGATGACTCCCGAGAGTCAATCTCTAATGCTGGGTTTTTGGTTTTATGATTATGTAATACTCCTCTTTGTTTCTGATTATTTTCTTTCTTTGTTCAGTTAGTCTAGGTCATCCCACTCTTTCCTTCCTTCCTTCCTTCCTTCTTCCTTTCCTTTCTTTTTTTTTTTTTTTTTTTTTTTTTTTTTTTTTTTTGAGTCAGGGTCTGACACTGTAGAGCAGTGGCCTAGAACTCCTTATCCTCCTGTCTCCACATCCCGAGTGTTGGGATTACAGGCCTACACTATCATGCCTGGCTCAGTACTTTTTGAAATAGCTATCTGAAGCCATTAATCTTCAAGCTGATTTTCCATACATTAGAACTAAGTGCAGCATTTTACTTTCCATTTCTTATTTTCATCCTTTTCTGGCTGTCTTTTGGGTTATTTGAACAAACTTTTTTTGAGGCAGGTTCACTTTGTAGACCAGGCTAGCCCAGACTAGCCTTTTGCACTCATAGAACTGTTTTGACTCATGTATAGTGTTTTTCAGTGCCTCTCCCTGTTTTGCAGATACTTAGAGTAGCTCTAGACATTGCAGTATATACATGTGTATATATACGTGCAGTATATACAGTGCACCACAGTTTACTATATTTAAGTGTAATATTTACCTCTTTATGTCCCTTTAGCCAATTCCTTGGCAATGTACTTGTAATGTTCTATGTAAGTCTTGCATTTTGAAAGTATACAGATGTTCCCCTTGCATATACTGGAAGCCCATATCTGACACTGTTGTAGCTTTTGTTTCATCTCTCAGTTTAGAAACCTCAAGAAGACAAAGTTTCTTGCATTGAGTCATATTTTTGCCCTTTCTGTTGACTGCCCATTTTCTGATATTCTAGAATTTCTTATTTCTGCTCCATTTAAACAATTCTATAGTGATTCTTTGGGAGTAGGTGTGTTGAAAATAAGTTCTTTTAGTTTTCCTTTATCTGAGGAGGTCTCTGTTTTTCCAACATTTCTAAAGGCCAATTTCACCAGTATAATAACTCCCTCTTTACACTTTTACTTCGTGTGCTTTCAGATGGATGTATTATACACAGCATGCTTTGAAAATATTAAATGCAAATTTCCAGAAATAAGCAGTTTAGATGTGCTGCTCTGGATAGTGCATGAAGTCTCTTAGTCCATCCTGTCTGAGATGTGAGCCATCCCTTCTGTGCTCTGTCTCTATTACCTGACGACTAGCCACTTGAACATTGCCTCTACTGTAGTTGTGTTGACTGTCATGGTGTTGACTGTTCTGCAGCTTCAGTGTTTAAATAATTCCCAGTTACCCAGTAGTGTTCCCAAGCACAAAAGAAATAAATGTGTGAATCTCTTTAGACATATATTGTTATTAAATTGTATTATAGGTGTATATGTATAGGAAAAATCATAGCCATGTGTATTGTTTGGTAATGTGTGTTTTCAGACATCCACCAGGAGGCATTCCTGGAGGAAAAGGAAAAGAACTATATTGCAAATGAGAACGACAATTCTTTCAGCATCTGAAAAAGTTATGCCACAGAGAGCTCGTGGTTCTGATGAGCAATCCGTTGTCAGCTGAGTTGCTTTCTCTCTCTAGATGGGATTTCTCTCACCACTTAAAAAAAGATCAGTAGTTTGATAGTATGAGTTTTTCATGGATTTCTTTTGGTTCATCCTTTTATTTTTTTGTCCTTGTGGGAATAGTTTTGAGCCTCTTTCTCTGGCATTTATCTGTGGCATTGGTAATACTTGAGAAGTTTTTCTTGTGTTGTTTTCAGGCCCCAAGTGTCTCATTTGCTTGAAGTCCATTTCCTGTTCTATTGGCCAGTTCCTCTTCTGTCTCGTTAGCCAGTCCTCCCTCTATTCTGCTCGCCTTTTCATCTTTAAATTCCACTTGGTTTTTCTTTATGTTAGCTCTCTGTGGAGATTATTTTTGCATTTATTATTCATATATTCAAAGTTGCCCACTGAAGCTTGTGTGTATATGTAATGTATATGTTCTTGAGGGTGTATCCATATGTTCATGTATATGTATTTATGTGTATGTGTGTGTGTAGGCCAGAAATCTATTTGGGTATCTTTTTGATTTGTTCTGCATCTTGAGTTTTTCCTTCCTTCCTTCCTTCCTTCCTTCCTTCCTTCCTTCCTTCCCTTTTTTTTTTTTTTGAGATAGAGTCTCTGTTGTGTAGTTCTGGCTTTCCTAGAACTTTTTGTGTCGACCAAGCTGGCCTTGAACGCATAGAGGTCCACCTGGCTCTACCTTATTTCCTGAGGCAGTATCTCTCATTGCATCTGGACTCACCATTTGGCTAGGTTGGCTGAACAATGAGCTCAAATGTTCTGCCTGTCTTCAGGTCCTCATCTTTAGGGTTAGAGACGTGCTGCTTCTGGCTTTTATGTGGATAGTAGGGATCCAATCTTAAATCCTCATGCTTTTATGGCAGGCAGTTTACCAACTGTGCCATCTGCATAGCTTCCCATTTTCTTAGTTCGTGTTTCTATTTCTGGGAAGAGACACCATGACCACAGTAACTCTTTTTTTAAATAATTTATTTTTATTTTATGTGCACTGTTGTTTTGCCTGCATATATGTCTGTGTGAAGATGCTGGATATTTGGAACTGGAGTTAGAGACAGTTGTGAGCTGTCATGTGGGTTCTGGGAATTGAACCCAGATCTTCTGGAAGAGCAGCTAGTGCTCTTAACCACTGAGCCATCTCTCCAGCCCCACAGTAACTCTTATAAAACAGAACATTAAATTGAGATTGTTGCATATAGTTTCAGAGGGTTAGTTCATTATCATCATGGCAGGGAGCATGGTGGCATGCAGGCAGAAAAGGTTCTGGCTGCATTTTTATCAAAAGGAAATAGGAAATTGTCTGTGACAGTGGTTGGTTTCTTGAGCATAGGAAATCTCAGATCCTGCCCCTACAGCAACACACATCCTCCAACAAGGCCACATCTCCTGCCACTCTCTATGAGATTATGGGGCCAATTACATTCAAACTACCACACCAGTTAAGCATTTTTTAGTGATAGATTTTTAAAATTCATGTCAGAAAATTTTGTGATCTGTAATTTTGATGCTAACATCTCTGGATTTTCTTTTTCTCATTCAAATTGAGATTTTTTTCTTCTTTCCCTTCTTTTTTTCTTTTCATTGCATCCTGGACACTGGATATGTGATAAGACTTGAACCGTGCTTAATCCTCCAGTTTACCAGACTTCCTGTGGTATCATCTTAGTGGTATCTGAGGAATGGCGAGACACTGCCTTGAATGGCCAGGTTCCCTACATAGCTCCTGAGTGGGCAAGGGTGTTCTGTTTGCTCCCATTTGAAATTCCCACTAGTCTTGTTGGCTTGGGAGAGGAGTGTCTGGTTACTGAAGCCTGAATGCCCCACAGCCTTAAGGTCTTTATATCTGGAAAGTGGTCTGAGTTCGTCACACACCCTATTTTCTCCTCTTCCCTCTTCTCACCCTCCTCCACTGTGTGTGCCTGCGTGTACCTGTGTGTGTGTGTGAGAGAGAGAGAGAGATACTGAGAGATATTGAGAGAGAGACAGACAGACAGAGAGGAGAGAGATTGAGAGAGATTTTAAATAAATTAAACCCAAGGACTGATTTGCTGCCAAACCCCTTGTCACCAGTGCATTCCTTCAGCTCTACTCTTTCATTTACAAAGTACTTTTTGCTGGGCGGGTGGTGGTGGTGCATGCCTTTTATCCCAGCACTCCAGAGGCAGCCTGGTCTACAAAACCAGTTTCAGGTTAGCCATGGCTCTTACATAGAGCAACCTTGTCTCTAAAAACCAGTAAAGAAAGAAAGAAAGAAAGAAAGGAAAGAAGAAAGAAAGAAGGAAGGAAGAAGAAAGGAAGAGAAAGAAGAAAGAGAAAATCACTTTTATTATGTATTTCTTGTTAACAGTATTTTGATATTTGTATATTTGTCATCCCATACACATCACTAATTTTAAGTGAGCAGTTTTTTGCTTTTTAGCTCAGTCATAGATCTGTGCAGCCATTACTGGAAGTGCTGGAGCATTATCATCATCCCCAGCAAACACACAGGCGAACAAACTGCTTTGTGCCCTGTACCCTTAACCGTACCCAGCCACCTCAGCCTTCGTCTTCTTACCCTTCCTCCTGAATCATTCGGATCTATAGGATTTTTGTTTTATTTTTTGTTCGTGTGAGGTTTTGATTTCTCTTGAATAAAAGTAGAGCATCTGTTGGTTTTGTGTTTTGTTTCTCTGTTTTAAGTGATGACTGATTTACTCAGATTAGCTTTATAGCTAGAAGATGACTGAATGACAGTGAGCATCAGGGTGTTGTTTGCCCATGTTCGTTAGTACTTTTTCTTCAAGTTTCCCAGTGTTGGAGTTATTGGCCCTGCTTAGAGGCACTTGCCATATTATAATAGCTAAATTTCATTCTTTAATAAGAGACTCATGCTGAGAACAGATGGGTGTTGTCTGGTTATCTGCAAAATATTAGTGTTTCTTGGTGTATGTAACACAGATTTTTATAATGCTAGCTTTCTTATGTTGATCTATACATAATTTCTTTTGATTTCTAAAAGTTTCATGATTATGATGATTTAATATTTTACTAATTATAAAGCTGAAATTTTTTTGCTGTGATAATTACAGCTAAAGGGATCTGGCTCATTTGTGGTGTTGAGGATGAGCCCAAGACTTCGTCAGGAGCACTCAGCCTCACGGTGGGTCTTAAGATGGTGCTTTTCTGCTTGTTCTTCGGCCCATGCTTTTTTTTGGGGGGGGGGGGATTTCAGAATTTTTTTTTGTAGAAGTTAACAGAGAATTTCTTTGGAAAGGGATCCATAGTTCAACTTGAAAACAAGAAATTCTTTACACTTTTCAGAGTAGGCATGCTTCAGTTAGTTTTTTCACATCTGAAGTATTAGTATGAAGATAGAATTGAGTCCATAATAATTATAAGCAACTAGAATTTATGTCCTGAGCTAACAGGTCATGGCCCTTAACATTTCTGTATTTGTATTTATTTTTGTGTTTAATAGTGGATATTATGTCATTAATTATAGTTCAAAAGTTTCTATGTATAATATTGGTATAATTTCTTATTCTAAGAATTCTGTAGGACTTTTTAGAAATCACTAATACATTGGGGCTGGAGAGATGGCTCAGTAGTTAAGAACACTGGGGGCTCTCCTGGAGGACCTGGGCTTGATTTCAGCACCTATGGCAGCTCACAACCATCTGCTAATACAGCCCCAAGGATCCCAATGCTCTCATTTGGCCTCATGAGCATTAAGCATACACATGGTACACATACATACATGGCAGGTAAAACACCCATACACATAAGAAAATAATAAAAAGTTTAAAAGACAAAAAACCCAACCCTACTAGTTCAATGTTGTGGTTACTTCCCAGCTCAAGGGACTGGCTGGCCTTTCTTGTGCGTGTAATTTCAGCCAGGACCATGGCGTTTCTTCCTGGTACTGTTTCCCTTGTTCCTTTGACGATGGTGCTGGTCAGTACTGCCTACCATTAGTCTAGTTTTAGTCTGTTGGTAAAGGCCAGACGTTGCTCTCTAGGCTCCATGGTTCAGTGTCAAGGTGCTTTAATGCCAGCATGTCTTCTTGCTTTTTCTGGGTGGCACCAGACCATGAGAGAGCCAGCCTCCTCCATGATCGCATTCGGCCTTTTTGAGGGTGACTCACACAGGAGTACCTTGGGTTAGGTCCTGTCCTGACGCTGAGACATTAAGCTTCTGTCACACATTTGGAGAGGCTCAAAATAAAAGCAGAATGCCCACACTTTAATAATCATGCCTGATCTCTAGTGACCCATAGTACCTTACAAAGACATTTGGAGCTCAACACCCATGACCGAGGTACCTTACAGAAATGACCACAAGACAGAAGTGACCAGACTCAAAAACAACTTAAGGCATAAAATTTACTACTCAGCAAGATAATGAGATGCCTGCCAGTTCACCCCCATCTAGACAGATCTCAGATGACCCATAGTTAGGACACCAAGCAATTTCCCTCCAACAGCAATAAAAGAATTTCAACCACCCCATGGCTTGATAAACTCTCTTGCTTTTTGTCATTGTTTCTTTAAATTCTCTCACTTGGTGAATTCTTTGTAGTAATTGTGCCTCTACCTTCCGTAAGCCATTTTTCATGGCCAAGGGGCAGAGCATTCCAGCCTTCGAACCCTTTTTTTCTGCTCATAGAGGCTGGAGAGGCTTAGTTTCTCAGCTGCTTCTTACTAATGACTCGTTAGTGGCACAATTGAACTCCTCAGCTCCATTTAACAGGATGTATGCAATTTACTTATATAGCACTTACTTGTTTTGTTGTTTTTCTACTTTGTTAGCGTGCAGGCAGAGGAGGTTATTTTTTCTAAAGTTTTGAGCATTAGGTTTACTTTAAATTTCTTTAATATAAATTCTCAAGAATAGTTTGAAACAGCAGAGCTTCGACACTTAAGGTAGCAGGCGAGTGTGAGGTAGCCACCGCCCTGGCCTTCCCTCTCTTGGGTCCCTGGAAATTGCGTGCCCTCCAGTACTTGAGCAGTCGGTCGCCGCCTGCGGCAACAGCTCCTTGAATGAGGCAGAACACTTGGGTCTGTGTCATCTCTTGTTTTCTTTGTTCGCATTGTTTTTACTCATTTTAAAAATGTTTCCAGAATTATACTTAATTGCTGGAAACGTTGATTTCTCTTGAGTGACAAACCAATTAAGTGTGTATGACACCAGGCAACAAAGACACTTAGGATTCTCTGCTTATCCTGCCTCTGGGAAAAAAATCCATTATTCATCATCTTATTGTTTTTAAATACTGAGGTAAAATTTTCAATACAATAGGAAAATTGCTTTGGAGAGGGAACAAATTGCGTGCCAGTTCAAAGGCTGCATTACTAGACTTGGTATTGCTCAGAGTGAGCTTCCAGAGCCCATCACACTGCTCTTCCAGCATTCAGATTGGTAAGAATGCGACTCTTGCCACGTGATCATAGAGAACCTTAATGAAAAAAATACCCTAAAAACTCTTATGTATATTAGCTGGTGTTTTGAATTTTGATTGTAGTTTGAATAAATATTCATTTTCTAGTTTATTTAGAAAGTTTGTTGATAGAATCTTATGCAGAAAAGAAAAAAATGGACCATTTCAGGGAAAATACTTGCTTCAAGCTCCTTCGTGCCCTCCCCATCGCCTACAATGTAATTTGTAGAAGGTAATATGGAGCCCCTAAGATGAGCTGACAGTTTGATTGGTAGAGAGGATGTTTAAAGTGGGAGAAAATAGGTGCCATTTCTTTCGGTGTACTTACACTTCACAGAGGTCTTCCACGTCATCACCCTTGGTGGCAATAAGGGCAGGGGAGCTGTAACCCTGCACTGTTGCCGGTAGCCTCAGAAGTTCCTTGTAGAGACCTCTGTTGCCGAGTCGGATGCTTGACTGCTGCAGAAAAGAATTTCAGGCCAAGTTAGCAGGAAGTAGCGTCAGACTTGAGGTTTGAATACAGATTTAAGCTCGGCATTTAGAACATAGGACAGGTCTAAGAAGAGCTCCAGGCACATGCCTTTAGTCCCAGGATGTACGAGGTAGAGGCAGACTGGTCTCTTGAGTTTCAGGCCAACCTGGCCTATATAGTGAGGCACTGTCAAAAAGAAAAAGTAAAATAGTTTTGGGCCAGTGAGAGGGTTCTTTAGGTTAAGTTCTTGCTGTGTAAGCTGAGGAGATGGGAGGAAAACCAGTTCCTAAAAAGGGTCCTTCTGACCTGTACATGTGCACAGACATGTGTACACGTGTGTAATATTAAATAAGAAATCAGGAAGGCAGTATTACATATCCAGAAGTGTGCATGGCTTCTCAAAACTTTGAAGTTTCTCACTAAAAGCTATTCACATGATTTTGTGGCTTTTGAAATTATAGTACTGTAAGAATCTAAAAGATTTAGTGAAGAGTAAGTTTTGGTAAGCTTATCTAAGGCATCTTTATTGAGGAAATGAGATCGTGGGTTGGGGGTGTGGCTTAGTTGGTTAGAGTGTTTGCTTGCCTCTCATGAAACTGAACATAGTGAACTGGAGGCCAGTTTGGGCCACATGAGACAGTGTCTTAAAAACATCACCCTAACCCGTCTAAAATCCCAAACAAGAGTGAGATCACAAGGTGGCTTCTGAGGTGTATTGATCATCTATAGACTCCTAAGATAAAAGCATAGGTCACAGAGGGCTAAGGAATACTCTTATTTATAGACAGGTCATAAGGAAACCAAGACGTTTTTACTGATGACATGGTTCATAATCTGGTTTGGGAGACCCTCTTGATTGCCAGTCTGCAAGGGTTAGGAGCCCCTTTCCTTTCTTATGATTCTTTAGTTTTTCACTGTTTTTTTTTTCCCCTCCTGTACCAGCAATATGATAATCCATTTTGGATGTGTGTGTGTTATTTTACATGTATGAATACTTTGTCTGCACGTATGTATGCAAGTACCATGTGTGTCTTGGTGCCTATAAAAGCCAGCAGAGGGTGTCAGATTTCCTGGAACTGGAGTTATGGACAGTTGTGAGCTACCATGTGAGTGCTGGGAACTGAACCCGGGTCCTCTGCAAGAGCAGCAAGTGCTCTTAACCACTGAGCTATCACTTCAGCCTTCTGCTGTGTATTTGGTCATGGGTATTAAAACCTTTTCTATTTCCTTGGCTCCTCTTTCAAACAGCCAGTGCAGTTCTGGTTACGTTTGCAGATCAATTTCTGCACATTTATTTCTATGGATAATGTGAACCTGCAGTTACGGTTGCAGAGGCAGTAAGGTCTCAAGGGAGTTTTAGGCCAGCCTGATCTATATAGTCAGGCCCTATCTCAAATAGCAACAGCAGAAGAATTACTTTGTCCTCTTGACAAATAAGGCAAAGCATGTTTTAAAAGTCCTTTTTGGAAACAAATTATCAGGCTTAGAGTTGCTAATAAATAATGATAATTGAAATGAGAATAAAACTCCATTCTGATGCTTCCCTGGCAGTCCGTGTCTTGTCCATCCTATGTGTCACGACCCTCTCTTTTCTATAAACATGGCAAGAACAGTTTTCAGAGTAGTATGGTTTTGTCAGTTTAGATTTGCTTTGTATCAGTTTATTGCATGTGCTTTGAAGATGCATCTCCAGTATTTGCACATTGCTGCTCCAATACCTCTCCCTCATCTTCAAGATCCCTGCTCTCTCTGGGTGGTGATGGTGAACTCCTTTAATTCCAGCACTTGAGAAGCAGAGGCAGGAGGATCTCTGTGGGTTCGAGCCCAACCTGGTCTACAGAACGAGTTCCAGTGTCGCGTCCACCCTCGACCACCAGCAAGGAAAACGCAACACCCGGAGCTCTTCTTGCAGCAGTTTTCAGGACTTTATTCACAGCAATCTATCTCATTCTCCTCGTCTTTCTCTCTCTCTTCCGGGGCAAACCTTTCCCAGCCCTTAAGTAGGCATAGGCTGCCAACCCCGAACTGCTAGGTGGGCACTGCCCATAGGTTCATGCATATGCAGGCAGCTGATAATCATTGCGTGATAATAGCATAGGTCAGGCCTTAGCCATCTCAGGAGTTGATTATACATTTCTATCAGGTGTGACACCACGCAGCTCGCTACAGTTCCCCCTTTTGTTTTGTAAAGCATCAGGCAAGAGTATAGGTCTGATATCTGTTAAAAATGGAACATGTACTAGTGTTTGTCCAGGTGTCATCCACTCAGAGAACACTAGACCTGTCCGGTGCCTTTTTACATAGGTGAGAGTTAGACACCAACCCACATGCAATCAGACTTGCTCTTCTTGAGGTTGATGTATGCTCACTTACATCTCTAGCCAAACTTGGGGAGACTGTCCTGCTTCAATGGCCGTGAAGGCCTGAATGATCATAATGCTGTGAAACCCTTATGTGACAAATGCACCATAGGCGTACCAGGGAGGCAAGCACCATTAAACCTTGTTAGGGCTCCTACTCCCGCCCACTCCTTCGGATGATCCATGGAGTGATCCAGGAAGATAGTTCTTCTGCCAGGCTGGTATCCATGCCTGTGGAATTTGCAGTCACAATCGTCACTCACAGCTTTTCCAGTTGTTGTTCGAATTCACCAGACCAATTACCTAAAAGATATCTAGACAATTCTTTAAACTTTTCGTATCACACACAGCCAAGCTGAGCCAATTGCCAGAGCCGCGGCTGTGCTTGCGGCAGCAGCAAGGGCAGTCAGAACTGGTAGCAGAGGGGCCAGCACAGAGAGGAAAGGAAGGACAGGCAATCTTGCTTTCCCCTCCCTGGCTTTCCTCTGCCTGCTCCTGTCATTCCTGGGGGTTTGACTTTTAGGAGTGGCTTTGCCATGACCCCAGGAGCAGTCAGAAACCACTGTTCCTTCAGCAGTCCCCTAAATAACATACCCCAGCTGCCATACCCCCGTGGCTCATTTATTCCTGTCAGCTGAGTGCATGGAAGACACCTTCTCCCTCGCGCACCTCTTTGGCTTCCCTAGCAACCCAGCTGATCCTGCTTCTGCTCTGAAAGGGCCCCGCTTAAATTATGTTTTAGGGAATTTGGGCGTTGTCAATCTCTCTGGCTACTTCCTGCTGAGCAGGGACATTGCATTCTTAAAGCCTTTTTCCAGCGGTGCTCAGACTGTGCTGCTTGGCCTTGGAGCCGACTGGAGCTCCTTGGCTTTGGAGCCGCAGCTGCTCACACTCCACTGCAAACTCTGGAGGCCTCAGTAATTCAAACCACATGAATATAACTCCCTTCCTTAGCTACCTTGTTCAGTGGCAAAATCCAGATCTTTACCAGGCTTGTCCCAGGATGACACATTAAGATTGCCAGAGACGGCAAACCAAGAAGCAATTGTGTCACATTTAGCCAAAAACCTCTCCAATGCGCTCCGTAACAGCTCGTTAAGAGCCAGAAAAATCAGGTGTGATGTTGAAGCGCCCATTCTAAAATCCTCTTCTTCCTTTTATTTTCATTTTAAACCGTCCACTTTGGTCGTGGCTCTGCTTTCCCGCTCTACCTTTTCTATAGGTGAGAGCATAAAACCCGCATTTATTGCGGTTCCTCAATCTTACCGGTGCACCCCCTGCAGCAAGTACTGGGCTGTACGGAGAGATGTTTGGAGGTTCCCCATACGAGGCCACCACTTGTCGCGTCCCACCTCGTCCAGCAAGGAAAACGCGACCACCAGAGCTCTTCTCACTGCAGTTTATTCCAGGACTTTATTCACATTCTCACTTTTCCCCTCTCTCCTCTCTCTCTTTCTCTCTCTCTCTCCTCCCTCCCTCCCTCCCTCTCTCTCTCCCTCCCTCCCTCCCTTTC